>NC_088214.1:27654820-27994820 GCF_036934945.1 Oncorhynchus masou masou | reverse complement strand
TCTCCTGTTAAAAGGGATCCTGCCACCGTCGTCGCCAGCCTGCCTGCCTGCCACTCTGTTGATTGCCCCCCCCCCGCCGCCCCAAAAGCTAGGCCAGGCACAGCTGTCACCCGCCGGTCACAATGCATTTACTTAGTGACAGAATTCTAATTAGTGGTTACAATGGTGTCACCAGATTGAGAGGGAGAGAGGGGGACAGAGGGAAAGAGGGAGTTTGGTGAGCAGGGTGGTGGGTGGGTGGTGAGGGAGAGGTGCGAAGTGACAGGGTGGGGTTAACTCCCCTTCCTGTAAGGAAATAGACTCACATTCGACCGGAACAATGTTCTCATTGGGATACTATTTTGTCATAGTTTTGGTGTAATTTGTAAGTCGCTCTGGATAAGAGCGTCTGCTAAATGACTTAAATGTAAATGTAAATGTTGCATTCAGTTTTACCATTCAGTACTTCAACCACTGAGCTTATCGTAACCATGAGCTGAGCTGACTCATAAAACACTGCAGAATTTTGGGATCCAGGTCCAATGGTTCTGTGAGTCATTCTCTACACAGGTTGTTGAATTCCTTTTAGAACATTTAAAAAAAAATCACAATAATTGGAGATACAATCTAAGTGCTCCTAAACTGGCGCATCAGGACTTGACACTACAACACTTCATCCTGACATTTAGCCATCGAGGGATGCAGCTTTTACGTCACACACTCCTCTCCAGCCTGCCAGCGTTTCTCTTTTGATAATCTTTGTTGAGTGTTGAGCTGGAGGTCATGCAGTAGAGAATGAGAGTCACACACTTGTCTGCCCTTGAAATAGTAACCTGGGGCCCCAGAGGAGGGCCCTAATAACTGGAAGCCCCCAGTTAAAAGCCCCAGGGGTCCCCTCTCTGACACCCTCTGTCTCCACTATTTACCTCTCCATCCAAACTGACTGTTCCACTCCATCTCCAGCCCTCGGTACAGTGAAAAGCCCTGGCCAAGAGAGGCTTTTAAGCCACTTGAAGAGTTCATCCTGGCCCCATTACCATAGCTCAGGAGTGGGATGTCGATGGCATGTCGGCAGTACCTGGACGTTCCAAGCCCCTGGAGCAGGACTGGAGGGCCCTCCAGGAGGAGAGGAGGAGAGCCCAGCCAGGCGAGGAGAGACGAGGGCTCTATTGCCCTGATCCTCCTCTGGTCCTTGTCTGCTCCCTCTCCTTACATCCTTTCCTTCCGCCCCCACACTCGGCTCAGCTCAGCCAGGCAGGGGGAGGGCCTGTCAAGGGTCTCCTCCAGGAGCAGTTAAAAAGGGTCAAGCATAGCAGTGGAGACAGCGTCGGCTGGCAGCAGCCGGGTCACAGCACAATTGTATTTAAGTGGTGCTGCTATGTCGCTGCACCCCACCGACAGGGCCACGCGTCGGGAGCGTCGGGCCATGGAGCACTGACTGACTAATTCTGCCTGGCTGGATGGCTGGGTGGACCTTTTTTTGATCTTCTACTCACTTATGTCGAGAGATTGCCTTGTCTTGCCCCTTAGCTAAATTATCTGTTTGGCAATTGTTATTGTTGTTGGAAGTAGAGGCCTGATCAAATCGGTAGCGCAGAAGATCAGCGTTATAGCGTGATTTACATTTAAAGGCAATGTTTCTGCGTTCGCGGAGACTACATTCACTGTAAACGATGCATAGGCTTTAGTATGTCGGCTCAATCGTAAACTACCTTTACATTTCAACCACGCTACAATGCTGACCTTCTGCGCTACAGATTGAATCTAGTACCATTGATGGTTGGATCATTTTCACGATCATGGTGGCAGAATGTTAGCGCTTTTTAATTGTTGTAAAGCCGTTGGTGTACGTGTGACTTAAGATCTCACATTGTCAATTCACACTGAACAGCGTATGATGCCATTTCCATTTGGAGAGTCTATATTGTACTGTATGTTTGCTGACTGCAGACAGTTTCACAGTGTTGAAAGATATTGTGTCAACAGGATATAGACGTGATGAGAGATTCAGACACCATATTTCTCCACCAATGGGACCAGATCATTAAATCTTCCTTCAGAGTCATGTTCTTAGATCAGTCTTTGGCCATGCTTCGACATTGATAGTGCAAGCCCAACCCCCGTGGTAGTTTCTCCCTCTCTCTCTCTCTCTTGCTCCCCAATCTGCATGTCTGAAATCAAACGTGGGGCCGACATAATGACAGGGAAATCAAGAGGTGAGATCAACACGGGTTGAATTAACAAGCCCAACCCCTGTGGTAGTTTCTCTCCCCAGTCTCTCTCTCTCTCTCCCCCCACCCTCTCTCTCTCTCTTGCTCCCCAATCTGCATGTCTGAAATCAAACGTGGGGCCGACATAATGACAGGGAAATCAAGAGGTGAGATCAACACGGGTTGACTTAACACTCACACGAATGGACCCTGCCTCCATGACCCTGTCTGATCTCTGTGGAGAGCGCTGGCCACATTATGTTAATCACTCTGCCTAGAGACACAGGCAGCCAGACCAATGGAGTAATGGTGTGTGTGTGTGTTGTGTGCATGTGGGTTTGTGTGTGTGTGTGTGTGAAAGACATAGAAGGTGAAGGAAGCAGCGATGGTGGGGGGATATCTGAAAGGCAAGCCCAGATAAGGCGACGTTCCTGAGATTCATTTGTGCCATAAGGATTAAGAGGACAGAGGCTGGAGAAGCGATAGAAGACAATTCAACCCCATCGAAAGGTTTTTCTCCCTTCGCCCTCGCTCTCTTTTAATTTGTACATGTGTCATGTCCTCCGCACCACCCCTTTCTTTCTCCTCTACAGACTCAAGTCATTAGCAAAGGGGTGGTCAGTTCAAGGTTAGCTAGAATGTCACACAACCAGGAGAAGATAAAGGCTTGGCAATAACACAATGATGGAAAAGGCAAATTAAAATCCCAGTTAAGTTGGGAGGGGGATGACTCTGATGGGCTCGCTAATGAGACGAATATGCCAGATCGTTTCCCACAGCCAGTCTTTTTCTGATCTGTCTCTCTGATGAACATGTATCACGCCAGACTAAAACCCAGAGATGAAAGCCTAAGTAAATATTTAAACATTTAGATGCTAAAGAAGAAGTCATGTCGCCAAATGAGGATCAGTCCGATATGTCTGGATTTGAACTGAAATTCTGCACATACAGGGAAAGCTCATATGAAGTCGCTGACAACTTTTCTTTGTGATATTGACAAGTTGTTGATGTAAATGTTAATGAATTAGCATAAATCATTTGACATTGCCCTACTGGTTATGGTAATGATCATTCATTCATGTGCTCCCAATACATATATATTACATCATTGACTCATCTTCTAAGACGCCTTGTACTAAGAACGACCAGGAGAGTGAAAGTATGTATATTTACATACAGAAAAGCATTGGGATAGGTGTGTTGATCAGCAGTATCTGTCTATGTCTGATATCATCCACAGTGTTAACCCATGAGATAACAAGCACATCTTCCCTGATCTTCATCCAAACAGATGATCAAACAGTTAACTGGTGTACTACAACATCCGCCAGGGGAAGTAGGACCACAGCCACCCCAGTGTTGGTACTGCACAGTCTGACCAAGTGGCAATGCCCGCCCCTTCCCCCCCATGTGCCAGTGCTGGTGCCCTGGGTATAGCTGCAGAGAGTTAGAGTGGTCCATCCAGCACCTGGAGAGTGCCCTGCTCTGGGTTGACACCCAGCCCTCACCACTCTGAGAGAGTGAGCCCATTTAGGGTAATTTACCCTGAGTGTGCTACTGGGTACTGGAAGTCAGTGGGGCTGAGAGAGAGTGAGAGAGTAAGAGAGAGAGAGAGAGAGAGAGAGAGAGAGAGAGAGAGAGAGAGAGGCGGGGGGAGAGATGGAGAGAGGGCGAGAGAAAGAGAGAGAGTATGAAAGAGAGAGGGCGAGAGAGAGAGGGAGAAGGAGAGGGAGATAGAGAGAGAGAGAGGAGTAGAGAGATCGAGAGAGAGAGAGAGAGAGAGAGAGAGGGCGAGAGAGAGAGTGCGAGAGAGAGAGAGAGAGAGAGAGAGAGAGAGAGAGAGAGAGAGAGAGAGAGGAGAAGAAGAGCTACTTCAGCAAGAAGAAAAATGCTGCCTGGTTAACGTAGGCCAGCTTCATTATCATGCCTCCTGCAATAAAGCACCTGCCACTGGGCTTGACAAAGCACTTTTCCATGGCTTCCTCCTCCTCTCCTCCTCGCCTCCGTCACCTTGGCTAGCTGCTACCTCCTCCTGTAGGCTGTACCCACGGCTCCATTACCTCATCGTCCCAAATGGCACCTTATTCCCTATTTAGTGTACTAACTTTGACCGGGGCTCATAGAGCTCCCATAGAGCTCTGGTCAAAAGTAGTGCACTATAGGCAATAGGGTTCCAATTGAGACTCATATAAACCTCTTTGGATAACTTCACTGACCTAGGAATCATTTATCTTTGCTAATGGAAGGAAATCCATAAAAAAACACTGGGCTTCCCTTCGTATCCCGTTCCTCCCAGCCCAGTGTGCCCATGGAACAAGTCACCTGCCCTCCCCGGCTGAGAATGATTTAAAGAAAACGCCCAGGTAGGAAAAGTAAATGTCACCATAAATACTGTCGGTCTCCCTGTAGCCCTGTGGGAGCAGCTCTGGTTGGTTCTCTCCCTGTGTGTGTCTGCCTGGCCACTGGTGTCCTAACAGATTACTCCCTCTGGACCAGAACTCATTGAGCTGGGTTGTTCTTCTCCATAATGCAACATCATCAATTGGCACGCAGCACAACCAACCAACACCTATCATGATGCAGTGATACATACAGAGAGTAACCTGCTGAAATGTGCTTATGTTATGTCTCTCTCTCTCTTCCCTTTATTCATTGGAGGATGATCTAATTATACATTCTTTATGTAAATTACAAAAATGGCTGAATAATAAAGCTATGAATATGTTTTCTCTGGAAAGGCAGTGAGATTAGCATAATGTAACATTGTGCTCTCTCCCATGTGATTAACCAACAACATTTTCATGATATTCATCCTCATAAAAACCTAGTCATTCTAATGCATAGTGATATTAAATTAAGTTCTGGTGTCCTTCAACTATTCACTCCACACTCAACTATTTATACCTGAGTAATAGTGTAAACAATAACATCATTCCACAGCTTTTTATTTTATTCACCTCAAGTAAACAAAGTTGTCTCATTAACATTGAATGAGTTGCAGTAATGGCCGCCGTGCTATCATTTCTCCTCGTGTCACATACTTTTCATTGCCTACCCAGCAGCAGCCTCCCTTAAAACAAGTTGCTGTTTCCGTAATGAAAACCATATTTAAATCCATATCCATACCCTCATGGCTAAAGTTTTGTTCATCCTGTGTCAGTCTCTATGCCCTGTGATCAGATTTGAATGACCCATTGTCCTGCTTCCCAGTCCCAGACTTCATTCCTCCTCTCACATTAATTGGAGCAGCTCCAATACATGCGTTCAAGCAAATGACAAGCATTAACGAAAATGTTATTGTGATTATTTCTTTTCTGATTGCGTACCATCCTATTAGATCTCTCTGACGCGTTAAGCTCCAGTCAGCGGTGTAGCCCGGTGGCCACCGGTGCCCACTTCGTGTGTCTCTGGTATTTGTTTCTAATGAGAGCTTGAAGCTACAGCTAGTTAGCAAGGGGGAGTGTTTGGGCAGTTCCAAATGGGCTGATTTAAGGTACAGGGTCAGAGGCCGGTCCAATTACGTCCTCGGCGAGAGCGCCTCCTGGCTCTTTGATTCCTCAGTTCTAAAGGGCTGGCTGGGCGTAGGGGGTCTGTGGCTGTAGCATTAAGGGGGTGTTAATTGGAGCATGTCGTTTTCACGATGAAGCCATCAGGCCAGGGCGAAACAACTGTACTTTTCTAATTGCTGAGGGAAAGGCCTTTATGTTTCTCTCTCCTGCCAAGACCCGGCGGTGGCATCGGTTAGGGAGCGATTCAAAACAGTTCACGTTCAGGATATTATGCATGCTGGAAACGAGTTGGAGTCGCTAGCTGTGAAAATATGGAGGAAGTGCAAACGAGATGCACCTACATAGGCCATTATTTTTCTTATCAAAAGAGAGTTTTGTCAGGCTGAGTTTACATGGGGAGGAAAACAATGACCATCATGACAATGACACTTTGTGATTTCTGACACCATTAACAAAAAAAGTTTAACGGCTGCATTGATTGTTTTTTGTCTCATTCTAAAAAAGAAAGTTTGTGTTTCAACCCACTCACATCTGAAATGTTTGTTCATCACAACCCAGAATGTTGATGGTTAGAGCTATCCATCCCACAGGACCTTTGGCTCTCAGGACTCAAGTTGTAGAGCCTACCCACTGGGCACAGATGTCATTTACATGTCTAGTTTTGATTTACATTTGGTTGAGTTGAAGAGTAACGTGAATTCAACATGAAATCCCCCCCCAAAAATGAACATGTCATTTGATTTAGGTTAAAAGTTGGGTGAAAAAAACAACACATTTCCTTACTTTGATGACTTTTTCAAGTTTTAATGCCACGTGCACAAGTGCAAATCCAATCAGTTTTCCATGTTGATACAACGTCATCACATAGATGTTTTTGGTTGAAATGACGTGGAAACAACATTGATTGAACCAGTTTCTGCCCAGTGGGTAAGGCCTAAGCTATGGTGGCAGCTATACGTTCTCTCCGGCGCAGTCAGCTGTTGCAGAGAGGGCTGCTAGCCTGATAGCTAAAACCATCTCATCCTGCTAGCAATTAGCGCTGCTGTCTCCCAGGCCGCCAGTCATTGTTCTGTTTAATTACAGCCTAAACAAGGGATGAGGAGGAAACACAATAGAGCTGCCGACAGCACTGTGGCCCACCATTATAGACAGACTGATAGAGACATCTGATCAGGAGCAGAGCAGCCAGGAGACTAGACCACTACAGTGGCATCTCTTCCCCTGCATTTGGTTGTGTCCCAAATGGCACCCTATTCCTATATAGTGCACTAATTTTGACCAGGGGCCCATGATGATCTGCTGAAAAGTAGTGCGCTATGTGCAATAGGGTGCCATATGGGACTCAGACTTTGCCTCTCCCGTGCACTTGCACTAATTTCTCCTTCGATTTTTATCAATGCTTGTTTGAAAGTAAGTGTGGTTATTTGTTTAGAGCGGGATATTGTTCCCTGCGTCATCGACAAAGGACAATTTGTGTGAGATTAGGTATTGAGCTGTGAGAATGAGACAAGCCGTTATAAGGCATTTTGCCTGTCATAAAGCAAGTCTTCTTTATTGAGCCCAGCAGCACTCTCCCCCCCCCTTTCTCACCCTCTCTCACCCTCTCCCACCCGCTCTCTCTCTCCTCTCTGTGTCCAGTTGTCTTTAATCCAGTGCTAAGAGCAATCTCCTGGGCTTTGACATGCAGGATAGCTGCTACTGCAGAGCGAGGAACAGGATCAATGCTTGTCAGGGATGTGTGTATTTAAACTACAGGGAGCTGGGGGACTGAGTGGTAGAATTTAGAGGGTCTGCTCCAGTGACCCTTGAGTACAATTCCTATTCCCATCACCTTCAACACATTACTATACACTCAACTCAGACACTTGACTCACACCTGGACTTATATAATTTTCCCTTCCCATTTGGGAGAGGGCTGGGGTATGGATCCATGTGGATTGACTGGTAAAGGGTTATTTAGTCAGCAGGTTTTGTTATGTTGAGTATTATGACAGCACAGGGATACGATGGAGTCCCTAACTACAACTCAAAGTGTTGAGGAGAGGCATAAAGGGATTTGAACACACTCTATAGAGAAGGGAACGATAGACCATCGATCTATTAGCATATTGTCAATCAATAGACCTCTTTTTGCCCTATATTTTCATTAATTGCCTTAACTCATTGTGAGTAACTCTTAGTTCATTCTAAGACAGTTAACGCCTGCGGGAAAGACATACTCAATAAATAGATGGGGTTTTCTAGTGATGGAGAGGCAATATAAAGTAGGTGTAGAGAATGTAATGCTAGCTTTATTTTCTCTCTCTCAGTTCGCTCTAGGAGTTTGCCATTTGTTTGAATATGCCACACGCACTGACTACTGATAGAGTAGCTACATATACAATAGAATAATGGCATGCTTCCTTTTAAGTTATTCTCTCTCTCTGGACTCAGGATGCTGTGAGAAGACACTATTCTGTTCCTCCAGTGACCCATGGCTCAGGTTCCTCTGCTATTCTTAGCCTCTAAAAAGCTGTTCTGATCTGCTTTATCAGCATGATCTTCATTCCTTATCAGCTCATTGCACCAGGTCCTCTTTGCTGATCTTGGCTAAATTATTATTTCAAATCGAAAATGTCAATCTACCAGCATTTATTACAGTAATAAGCTATTTCCCTTCGGTCTACCACCTACAACACTTTATCTAGTGGAGTAAATGTAATTTGTCACCACAACATACCATTGTGTAGATCTGATTTTAATTTGACCCACAACTTCAAATTATTCATACTTCAAAATTTCTTCAAAATTTGTTCTAAAAGTATTCTTCAGCTGGCCCCTCTTTGAAGAACCCTTTCTACCTGAAACCAAAACGGGTTATCCCCCTTTTTGGTTCCAGGTAGAAAGGGTTCTTCAAAGAGTTCTCCTTTAGGGACAGCCAAAGAACCTTTTAAGGTTCTAGAAAGCACCTTTTTTTTTTGTAAGATTGCACCTTACTTGACTTTTCCTGGACCAGGTGAGAGTAGTGGTGGACCCCACCAGGCTCCAACAAAGATCTGGCTTCATCCCTGTTACATTCTTCTATTCTCCCTCATCAATCTACCGGTGAAGTGCCCCAGACAACAAGAGCACCCATCCAGTGTTCTGCAGAGCTCCTAAAAGTGTCCCTGCAACATCACCCAGAGTTCTCCAGAATAAGACCCTCTCTAGTCCAGCCACCCTTTCTGGTCCAGATCTGTGATGCATGTGGCCTGATGGATGGCTCCCTCTCTCTGGATAGACACCATGATGAACACCATGCCTGTAGATAGCCCAGGGACAGGCCCTACCTTACCGTGGCAGACCTGCCGGAACCTGCTACCCCTCTCAGCGTTACACTACCACCACCATCCATTCTCCTGCTCTGAGTTATTCATCAGCTCACGGCCTGTTGGTTTTTTAAGCAAGACAAATTGAATGAAATAAAATAACCAGGCTAGAGTTTGTTGTTTGTATTGCTCTGTGTCAGAAGGCAGCAGTGCAGGTTGTGAATCATGCCATGTGGAGTATGCATAATATGTTACACAGCAGGCGGGATGATTCAAAGGTTGAGAAAAACTCAGGTGGTGCTGGCTGGTGAACAGGTCTGTACTGCTCACTGGGTTTACAGGGTTTAGTTAACCATGCTAGCTGGAGACTACATAACAACAGAAAGTTATTGGATGCTACAATCAGGCCATTCAAACAATGTTAAAATGGCCAGACAAAGTCATGTGACAGTAGAAGAGGGCGAGGACTGATCAGAGAGTCGACATCAAACTGTAAATGCTGTAAATACTGTTTAGAGAAAGAAAACTCAGTACATTGGCATGTACTTTCACCAAAGTACATCCCTAAATCAAGTTCTTTCTTCACTTAAGGAATTATAAATGTACCTATATACTGTATTTAGTTGCATAATGCACAGGTCTCTACTGTGTTAACAAAAACCCGCTGACCCACAGCTTGATAGATCTGACCACCCAAAATGAAAATACGCAGATATGCCGTCTTCTCTGTAAGAGGTCGGTTTGAAAAAACCAAGGTGCCTGGCTGTCTGAGAATGCCTCTCAATGCAGTGTCACACATTGTTGTCATATCGGTATAAGTTGCGTGCCTGACGGACTGGAAACAGAATCAAAGCCCCCAGATGAAAGACAAGCAGAGCGGAAGCAGTTGTGCCCAGGAGAAGGGCACATCAATCATTTTGCTAACGCTCCAACCGCTCTACTCACTGAGCCCTGATGAGATCCCCTCACTCCGCTGGCTAAGCCTGGACCCCAAACCTCTGGGTCCACAGGCACACCAGACCAGAGCAAACTAGGCCTTCAACCCAAATGTAACCCTTTTTCCTATTTAGTGCAATACTTTTGACCAGACGCCATAAGGTGCCATTTGGGACACAGCCTAGTTCATCACCTCTGGTACTCTCTCCTCATTCCCCTGTGGCCTGCTCTGCTGCAACTACAGAAGAGAGCTCCAGCTTTTTGTTTGAGAGGCAGGTTCCTTATTTGTTTTCAGCACCCTGGACAGCAGCACTGACTGACTGTCAAAGCTCTGCTCCCCTCAGCGCAGCTACTCACAAAAACTAACCCAGAGGCACAGGCCGAATACTTGAGCAGGACTCTCAACACCCATCCAGGTGAGAAGAGTGGAGGGGTCTACCTTTAGAGATAGAACAACTGTTATCTTATCTACGGGTCTACCTTTAGAGATAGAACAACTGTTATCTTATCTACGGGTCTACCTTTAGAGATAGAACAACTGTTATCTTATCTACGGGTCTACCTTTAGAGATAGAACAACTGTTATCTTATCTACGGGGGGAAACTCCCACCCAGTCATTACAGAAGAGTTCCAGCACACTGCTTTTACAGGACATAAGCTCTTCAGTCTGATCTGACTGGAAGGAGAGAGAGAGTCGAATCCCCGGAGTGTAACTCAATAAAGGTGAAAGTGTCACATTGACAAATGTACAAGGTGAGATATTATTTAGAACAGAGACTATGTTTGTTCTGTGTACTTTCTCCTTTTCAAAAACGACAGAAGTAAATCTTCTGGCAGGGCAGTGATAAATAAGCCCAGGGGAAGTGAAGTGGTAGCGTGTAGTGGTTGGCGGGCGGCGGCTGTGGTAGTTTCCTGCTTGCTGTTGTTGATGTTCCTACATGTTTACTCACCACCATGCGCTTCTTACTGCCTTTCCACAAAGCTAGAACAGTGGGGTCTACAGTGGGGAACGGGCAGGCAGCCTCTGACAGAGAGTGCTAGCTTTAATTTTGTCCAGAGGGGCTTCAAGCCCTCCTCTCTCTCACTCTCCTGTGGAACAAACAAATATTTGTCCTCATTACTAATTAAACAGGGAGAGGAAGAGCACGGAGGGTAATTGACGACTACACACCAAAGCGCACATGCACGCATGCATGCCTGCGCACACACACACACACACTAAAACACATACCCTCTGAGACACACTTACATATAATCGTACACTCCCCCGGCTTTAGGAAACGACTCGGTGTTGTGATTTACGAGTGCCGTTGCATTTGGTCTCGGGCGTCCACCTGTAAGCTATTCATAAACAAAACAGCTAAATAATAAATGTCTTTGGCTGTGGCGCTTGCCCATGTGGCGTTTAAATGAATAGGAATTAGTGGGGAAGAGTGGAGAAGGGAAGGGCCCTATGTGGGATGTTGTTTATGTGTATGGGGAGATCCATTTATCAGACAGTGCTGCCTGGTGGAACAGAGAAGAGAGGAGGGTTGGCTGTGAGGAGAGGACCAGGGGTGATCCTGGAGCATGCTGCTCTGCTCTGTTTGATTAAAACCCCTGGCAACCCCACTCACAACAACAACATGGACATCTCCGCTTACTGCCAAGGATTTTATTTCGCCCACTTCCTTGTAGAACCCTTATAGTGAATAGTGTTTGGGCCTGTAGGGAAGAAATACTCCAAATAAATACTATCAAATTCAGCACACATTTTTCATTGATTGTTTATGCCATGTGTGTTTCATAACTTAATGATGCTATGCCAAGGTCTTTAGTGGTCCTCATTTATACATCAACTCATTATAAAACCCTGGCTGGATGATGGTTTCTCTGAGGTCCTCCTCCCTCCATCTGGAGCGTTTAGTCTGTCTGTAAATCAGCTGGCGTGGTTAAGAGGCTGACCTTTCCACTGTCAAGCGGCCCAGCCCTCGGTCAGCACACAGCTAATGGCACCTGCCACTCATGCGGCCTCTGCCCTCACTGCTGCCACTGGGGGGAGAAACTGTCACAAGTGTTAAGAATTAGCGGGCCGTGTGATCTAATGGCAGGATGGAAGGACGGATGGAGGATGGCCAGGCTAAGGCAGGGGAGGGAGGAAGGAAGGAGAACCTACAGACATGGTTTCTGAATACCAGCATGATGGGCGTCACCCAGGGCTGATTGACAGCTGTATGTCTGGGTTAGGACAGCCTGGATCCTGTCACACACAAATACATGATAATGCTCAGTCTTGGACACACACAGAAGGTATTTATAGCTCAATACAAGCAACATACAAGACTTCAGTTGCTACATTATTTAGTCAGATAATTAGGTTAAAACGTATTATAAACATGTCCTTATTCTTTTAATTTGTAGTGCAGATTTTATTTTCATATCTCTTCAGACATTTTTTTATTTTTTATATTGAGTTAGAACATTATTATTGAGCAACAACAGGGATATGTAGCTATAGGTCTGAGTGTGCGTAATGAAAGCCCTGATGCTCAGCCCCACCCTAATTAAGTGTAATCAGAGTGACCCAGAGCCCTCCCAGAGCCCTCACACTGACACAACGCTAGCAGTTGTGACAGCAGTCAGACAGGAGAGAGGAGAGAGAGCACTACCCCTGGGCTGTCCTTTCACCTCCACTGACATTTAACTAAAAACCAATCTCCATGTCTATGAGTGGAGGCCCTTACCGGAGGGCTGCTGTGCCATGCTGTGTGCTGGATGAGAGCGTGCTCGCGTCTGTTTGTGACTATGTGTATACAGTACATGATATATCTGTGCATGGTGTATGCAGGGTGCGTGTTTACGCTTGTGCATAGCTCAAGTATATAAATGTCTGTGTGCGTGCACACGCTTTGTATTTGCGCCCTGCCTGATGTGTGTGTCCACGGGTCTCTGTGTGGGTGAGCCAGAGTAGCCGTGGAGAGGGATCTCTGTTACCGGAAGAGAGGTCAAGGTCCGACACACTGGGACATCATCATCTCCATCTTATCAGCGTTGTAATAATTTGACAATAAAATAAAATAAATAATAAAAAGGCACCATAATCCCAGCTCTCTGGAATTGGAAACTTATACAAGGGCTAGTGATCGGAGGTGGATGATGCCCTTGGGCTTCCACTGTGCATTGGCAGGGGAGAGAGAAAGAGTGAAAATGTCCTTCTGTTTGACATATTGCACATCATGTCGCCCCTCTTTTACGGTTCTGCAATCTTTAGCATTTCACAGAAGGGTCTCCGAGTGCAGGTTAACTAGTAGCCAGGGGCCAAAAGAATTCTGTGTGACAAATGGGACAGTCAATTGGAATGGGGAAGTGGAAGGGGGAGGGGTAGAAGAGGGCTGAGGAGGAGGTGGAGGGGAGGGGTCCAGGGGAAATGGAGTGGGCTGATCAGTGGTCGGTTGTAGAGGGGGGTGGAGCTGGAGGAGGGAGGGAGGCAGGGGGTTGAAAGAGTCAGATAAATCTCTCTGTTTGCATCGCTTTAACCAGGTAGGTAAGGAACATGGATGCTCCGTCAGGGTCAGAGGTCAATGGCTGGAGTTCTAAGGTCCATCAGGGCATCAGGCAATGTGATTTTTTATTGCAACCACTGCCCCCAACTGACACAGCCTGCCGACTGCACTATCAGTTCCTAGGCCCTAGCCTTTTGTGGGACCTACGTGATATTTGGTTGGGATGTTCCTCTTGGAAAGTGGATTTTTTTTCTTCAGTGTTGAAGTACATTTCCTGTATTTCTACACATTTTGCCATGGAGTGTAGAGAAAGTGTTGCAGTTTTAAAGCAAACGTTCTGCAATTCTTCACATTTTGTCATGGAGCGGAGAACATTTTGCAGTTTCAAAACTAATTTCATGCAATTGAACTAATTTTAACATGGTGTGGAGAGAAAATGTTGCAGTTTCATCGGTAATATCCTGCAATTCTACACATTTCGCCATGGGGTATTGAAAATACTGCAGTTTTAAAGCAAATTTTCTGCAATTCTGTGAATTATTACAATAATTGTTCTATATTGATTTTAGGGGGTAGGTCAGCTTAAATATTGCAGATAGATTGTAGTTCCCATCAATGTAATTGTCTGCATCATTTCCAATCCCCCCAATATATTTTTTTGTAAATATACACATACATACACATTCGTATTGTACATATATATATATATATATATATAGATTTCCATGTGCCATATATTTTTAACAGTGCTGTTTCACAAACGTTCTTAACCTTTCTATTCTCTTAGTTTCTACAGATTGTAAATTAAAGAGAAACATTTTTGCTAAAAGTATTATTATATTATTGATCGATTGACTAAGACTTTTCAAAAAGCCCAGTAGTGCTATCTGCAGAGTTAGCTCCAGGTAAATGTTGCAATTCTTCAGCCATTCCTGGACCTGTGACCAAAAACAAGCTGTATATGGACAGTACCAAAAGAAATGATCTAATGACTCACACAGCCAAGACAATGCAGGTGTGGCTTCAGGACAAGTCTCTGAATGTCCTTGAGTGACCCAGCCAGAGCCTGGACTTGAAGCCAATCAAACATCTCTGGAGAGACCTGAAAATAGCTCTGCAGCAACACTTCCCATCCAACCTGACAGAGCGTAAGAGGATCTGCAGAGAAGAATGGAAAAAACTCCCCAAATACAGGTATTCCAAGCTTGTAGAGTCAAACAAAAAAAGTATTGAGGCTGTAATCGCTGTCAAAGGTGCTTCAACAAAGTACTGTGCAAAGGGTGTGAACACTTATGTAAATGTGATATTTCTGTTCAAACATTTCTAAAAACCTGTTTTTGCTTTGTCATTATGTGTTATTGTGTGTAGATTGATGAGGATGGGAAACAATTGAATCCATTTTAGAGTAAGTCTGTAACTTAACAATATGTGGAAAAAGTCAAGGGGTCTGAATGCTTTCCGAATGCACTGTACCTTTGCCAAAACTTTGCTACCATGTTTTTTTGAAAAGACATAGCTATGGACAACTGCAAACGTGTAACTTCAGTTCTCAACAACATTGCAGCCCTGACTTTAGCTGGTGCGAGAAAATGCCATGCAGACTCCCATGAGTTTACATGTGAATTCTTAAAGAGATTGCTGGCTCTAAAGGCACGGACACACCGGTAGCATCTGCCAGCTATAATTTCCAAACCGAGTGCAAACCAACTCTACATGTAGAATCATGTGAAAATGTCGTCAGTCAGACATCCACCAAAGTAAGTTACACGGACTCACTCTGTGTGAAATAATAGGGGTTGGCATGATTCTCTGTCCCCCATACATACAACATCTGTAACGTCCCTCAGTCAAGTATTGCATTTCAAGCACAGATTCAACTACTGAGAACAGGGAGCTTTTCAAAAGCCTCGTAAAAAAAGCCAGTGATTGGTAGATGGGTAACAATAACAAATCAGACATTGAATATCTCTTTAAGCAAGGTCAAGTTTATAATTGTGCTGTGGATTTTGTATTGTACCACCCAGACGCATCAAAGATACAGTCGTCCTTCTGAACTGAGCTGCAGGAGAGGAAGTCAACTGCTCATCACGGTGATTTTAAAACTGTTCAGTGGCTGTGATGGGAGAAAACTGAGGATGGATCAAGAACATTGTAGTGACTCCACGATAATGACCTAAATTACAAAGTGAAAAGAAGAATACGAATATACAGAAGTTTTTTTTTTTTTTACATGCATCCTGTTTGCAACAAGACACTAAAATAATATTGAGGGGAAAAAACACTGCAAAGAAAGCCTTTTGTTTGTTTTTGGCAAATCCATCACTGAGTAATGCCTCCTTATTTACAAGCATGGTGGTGGCTGCATCATGGTATGGGTATGCTTGACATCGGCAAAGACTGGGGAGTTTTTCAGGATAAAAAGAAATGGGTTGGAGCCAAGCACAGGCAAAATCCTAGAGGAAAACCTGCTTCAGTTTGCTTTACACCAGACACGGGGAGAGGAATTCACCTTTCAACAGGACAATAACCTACAACAGCGGGCCAAATCCATACTGGAGTTGCTGAGTGGCAAAGTTACAGTTTTGACTTAAATCAAGACTTAAAAATGGCTGTCTAGCCATGATCCCCAACACCTTGACAGAGCTTGAAGAATTTTAAGTATTTTGTATAGATCGTTGACACTTTTTTTTTTACATGAAATCCATTTCAATCCCACTGTAACACAATAAAATGTGAAGTAATTAATCTAAGGGAGATGAACACTTATGATAAGATGTATATCAACTTTCATAGCAGCATTACTTTCCCATGACCTTCTCCAATTACAGTGTATGACATACCATTGTGAAGTTACGCGTCTGTAAGCCTAGGATCTTGTAAGCAGTCATATGATATCAAAGTCAGAGTGACTAACAAAATCAATGGGGGCCCTGCGAGCCTGGTTGGTAATTTGGTGATGATTACTACAAGGTTTAGATAGCTGGCTAGACATCCTTACCTACAGTATCAATAAAAAAGGTATCTGACGGGCTAATTGAACGACTGTCAGTGACTGACAACAAGTGGATAACTGCTGATGCACAACCAAATGTGGAAATGGCACCTTGTGTATTCTACTTTTTATCACTCAACAGTACTGTTTACTGTTTTGGTCCGGGGCCCCCTACACGCAGCACATAGTCTGCATACAGGCAGAGGCGGCACTGCCTAGGCCTCGCTGACTGCTGGTGAACACAGTAAACAGACTAGTATACTACAGATACATTGGCAAGAAAAAGTATGTGAACCATTTGGAAATACAGTGCCTTGCGAAAGTATTCGGCCCCTTTGAACTTTGCGACCTTTTGCCACATTTCAGGCTTCAAACATAAAGATATAAAACTGTATTTTTTTGTGAAGAATCAACAACAAGTGGGACACAATCATGAAGTGGAACGACATTTATTGGATATTTCAAACTTTTTTAACAAATCAAAAACTGAAAAATTGGGCGTGCAAAATTATTCAGCCCCCTTAAGTTAATACTTTGTAGCGCCACCTTTTGCTGCGATTACAGCTGTAAGTCGCTTGGGGTATGTCTCTATCAGTTTTGCACATCGAGAGACTGAAATTCTTTCCCATTCCTCCTTGCAAAACAGCTCGAGCACAGTGAGGTTGGATGGAGAGCATTTGTGAACAGCTGTTTTCAGTTCTTTCCACAGATTCTCGATTGGATTCAGGTCTGGACTTTGACTTGGCCATTCTAGCACCTGGATATGTTTATTTTTGAACCATTCCATTGTAGATTTTGCTTTATGTTTTGGATCATTGCCTTGTTGGAAGACAAATCTCCATCCCAGTCTCAGGTCTTTTACAGACTCCATCATGTTTTCTTCCAGAATGGTCCTGTATTTGGCTCCATCCATCTTCCCATCAATTTTAACCATCTTCCCTGTCCCTGCTGAAGAAAAGCAGGCCCAAACCATGATGCTGCCACCACCATGTTTGACAGTGGGGATGGTGTGTTCATTGTGATGAGCTGTGTTGCTTTTACGCCAAACATAACGTTTTGCATTGTTGCCAAAAAGTTCAATTTTGGTTTCATCTGACCAGAGCACCTTCTTCCACATGTTTGGTGTGTCTCCCAGGTGGCTTGCGGCAAACTTTAAACGACACTTTTTATGGATGTCTTTAAGAAATGGCTTTCTTCTTGCCACTTCCATAAAGGCCAGATTTGTGCAATACACAACTAATTGTTGTCCAATGGACAGTGTCTCCCACCTCAGCTGTAGATCTCTGCAGTTCATCCAGAGTGATCATGGGCCTCTTGGCTGCATCTCTGATCAGTCTTCTCCTTGTATGAGCTGAAAGTTTAGAGGGACGGCCAGGTCTTGGTAGATTTGCAGTGGTCTGATACTCCTTCCATTTCAATATTATCGCTTGCACAGTGCTCCTTGGGATGTTTAAAGCTTGGGAAATTGTTTTGTATCCAAATCCGGCTTTAAACTTCTTCACAACAGTATCTCGGACCTGCCTGGTGTGTTCCTTGTTCTTCATGATGCTCTCTGCGCTTTTAACGGACCTCTGAGACTATCACAGTGCAGGTGCATTTATACGGAGACTTGATTACACACAGGTGGATTGTATTTATCATCATTAGTCATTTAGGTCAACATTGGATCATTCAGAGATCCTCACTGAACTTCTAGAGAGAGTTTGCTGCACTGAAAGTAAAGGGGCTGAATAATTTTGCACGCCCAATTTTTCAGTGTTTGATTTGTTAAAAAAGTTTGAAATATCCAATAAATGTCGTTCCACTTCATAATTGTGTCCCACTTGTTGTTGATTCTTCACAAAAAAATACAGTTTTATATCTTTATGTTTGAAGCCTGAAATGTGGCAAAAGGTTGCAAAGTTCAAGGGGGCCGAATACTTTCGCAAGGCACTGTACCTGGATTTCTGCATATATTGGTCATAAAATTTGATCTGATCTTCACCTAGGTCACAACAATGGACAAACAGTCTGCCTAAACGAATAACACACAACACAATTATACGTGTTCATGTCTTTATTGAACACACCGTGTAAACATTCACAGTGCAGGGTGGAAAAAGTATGTAAACCCTTGGATTCAATAACTGGTTGACCCTCTTTTGGCAGCAATAACCTCAACCAAACGTTTTCTGTCTTTGCGGATCAGACCTGCACAACGGTCAGGAGGAATTTTGGACCATTCCTCTTTACAAAACTGTTTCAGTTCAGCAATATTCTTGGGATGTCTGGTGTGAACTGCTCTCTTGAGGTCATGCCACAGCATCTCAATCGGGTTGAGGTCAGGACCTTGACTGGGCCACTCCAGAAGGCATATGTTGTTCTGTCCAAGCCATTCTGCTGTTGATTTACTTCTGTGTTTTGTGTCGTTGTCCTTGGCACCACTCAACTTCTGTTGAGCTTCAATTGGTCTCCTGCAAAATGTCTTGATAAATTTGGGAATTCATGGTTCGGTCGATGATAGCAAGCTGTCCAGGCCCTAAGGCAGCAAAGCAGCCCCCAACCATGATGCTCCCTCCACCATACTTTACAGTTGGGATGAGGTTTTTATGTTGTTGTGCTGTGCCTTTTTTAATCCACACATATTGTGTGTTCCTTCCAAACAACTCAACTGTAGTTTCATCGGTCCACAGAATATTTTGCCAGTAGTGCTGTGGAACATCCAGGTGCACTTTTGCAAACTTCAGACGTGCAGCAATGTTTTTTTTGGACAGCAGTGGATTCGTCCGTGGTGTCCTCCCATGAACACCATTCTTATTTAGTGTTTTACGTAAAGTAGACTCATCAACAGAGATGTTAGCATGTTCCAGAGATTTCTGTAAGTCTTTAGCTGACACTCTAGGATTCTTCTTAACCTCATTGAGAATTCTGCACTGTGCTCTTGCAGTCATCTTTGCAGTACGGCCACTCCTAGGGAGAGCAGCAACAGTGCTGAACTTTCTCCATTTATAAAGAATTTCTCTTACCGTGAACTGATGAACATCAAGACTTTTAGAGATAGTTTTGTAACCCTTTCCAGCTTTATGCAAGTCAACAATTCTTAATCTTAGGTCTTCTGAGATCTCTTTTGTTCGAGGCATGGTTCACATTAGGCAATGCTTCCTGTGAATAGCAAACTCAAATTTTGTGAGTGTTTTTTATAGGGCAATGCAGCTCTAACCAACATCTCCAATCTCATCTCATTGATTGGACTCCAGGTTAGCTGACTCCTGACTCCAATTAGCTTTTGGAGAAGTCATTAGCCTAGGGGTTCACATACTTTCCCCAACCTACACTGTGAATGTTTATAGGATGTATCAATATAGACAAGAAAAATACAATAATTTGTGTGTTATTAGTTTAAGCACACTATGTCTGTCTATTAGATGAAGATCAAATTTGATTACCAATTTATGCAGGTAATTCCACCTTGACATACTACATGATTTAAGTATATGTTATGCTCTTTATTTTTGTATTTTCTTTACCCCTATTCAGGAGTTCTGCCCCTGAACAGGCAGTTAACTCACTGTTCCTAGGCCGTCATTGAAAATAAGAATTTGGTCTTAACTGACTTGCCTAGTTAAATAAAGGTAAAATAAAATAAAATACAATTTCCAATTGGTAGTTACAGCCTTGTCCCATCGCTGCAACTCCCATACGGACTAAAGATAAGCGAAGGTCGAGAGCCATGCGTCCTCCGAAACACAACCCTGCCAAGTCTCACTGGTACTTGACCCACTGCTTGCTTAACCCAGGAGCCAGCTGCACCAATGTGTCGGAGGAAACACTGTACAACTGGCGACGAGTCAGCGTGCATGCGCCCGGCAAGGAGCTGCTAGAGCACGATGGGACAAGGACATCCTGGCCGGCCAAACCCTCCCCTAACCCGGACGACACTGGGCAAATTGTGCACCACCTCATGGATCTCCCAGTCACAACCGGCTGCGACACAGCCTGGGATCAAACTTGGGACTGTAGCGATGCCACTAGCACTGTGATGCAGTGCCTCAGCCCGCTGCGCTACTCGGGAGGCCATGTTATGCTCTTCTCATTGTAGGTTAAATCATTATCTGAAACATTTTATCCTGAACCTGCTAACTATTTCAAATGGCTAATAATGGCTCTGAATTTACCATTATATGGTAGACCTATGTTGTAGAGTTGTAGAGTTGTAGAGTTTAAACATGTTGTATCTTTCTTCTTAAATCTCAAACTACTGCCTGCCTCGGGAAGCAAACATTTCTCGTTAGTACACCCAGACACCTCTTCATTCTCCTCACTCTCTCTTTTCTCTGTCATGAAAAGGCCATCATCTCCACACAAGTTTTTCCAACATCCTCATCCTCTCATTTTTCATCAGTCCCTATCCCTCCATCCCCCCTCCCTCTGTCAGTGGCACAAATGCATTTGTTCAATACCTCCAGCAAACAGATTAGAGGCCTCTTATCGGAGACAGGGAGTACGTGATAATGGTTTTCACCAGATCCCTGCACTGTCACAGATTAAAATGGCCCCGGCTAGAGCATTTTTTTTGTCTCTGCTTGCCATTGGATTTCCTGTCCAATCTATTGTCACAGGACCCTAAAGATACAAGGAGAAGTCAGTTTCAATCTGATAGGTGATTGTTTTTCCCCTCTCCCTGTTGCTGATTCCCTGGTCTGCTATCGATCGTGGCTTCGGCCGGCTGCTTGTCACCTTGGTGTGTGTTTGTGTGTATGTGTGTTTCTGCGTACCCATGCACGGGTGTGTGTGTGTATCTTAGAGCTCACCTCCCACACTTCCTTTAAACTTGATCCAAAGTGATTGATCTCAGGGTCCACTGAACAAAGGCAGACAAGTGAGCCTGAGGACAGACACAATGTGCTGTGCCACGCACCCACTGACGCTCAATTACCAGGGTTACCCGCTCTGAGACTACACCTCCCAATGGGCACCAAGGGCCCAGAACCAGTGGTGGCTGGTGGCACTTTAAATCGGGCAACAGGCTCATAGTAATGGCTGGAACAGAATGAAAGGAATTGTATCAAACACATCAAAACACATGGTTTGATACCATTCCTCCCCTCACCAGCCTCCTCTGCCCCTAAACCCAGAACTCAACAGGTTCCCCTACCGCAGATGGTACACTATATTTTTCCTAACAAGCTCATTTGCATCCAACGACAGGGAATGTATAATAATACTTTATATCTTTGTGATTTAAACCTGTCTGGCTTTGCATGGAATCTATTTTCCGCCGCCTGTGTAGTGGGATCCAGTGGAGCTGGTCTATAACTAGAATATCAGAGCCATAACAGCGTAGTTATGCCTCTGCAGCAATGATTAATGAGCAGGATGCTAGCCTAATGTTTTCCCTGCAAAGCCCCGGGCAACAGGAATCAAGTCAATAATTATTGTTAGGATGCTACATTTTACAACAAACGCTTGTCTTTTTATCAGCAGGGAAGATCATTCTCATTAGGGGCGAGTCAATGAAGACATACTGTACGTTGTCCTCTTTTATTATTTGGGAGGCCTCTGCCGGTGTTCCATTCCAGGTCCAGGGGGGTTCGCTCTCTCTCTTTATGTCTCTCTCTATCGCTCTCTCGCTCTCTCTCGCAGCCCACCCTGGCCACGCATGGCAGCCCATTAGCAGGCCAGTCCTATCCCTGTGAACACCTCAGCCCTCCCTGTCCCCTCCCTGTTCTATCCCTGTCGCTGGCAGGAATTTACTGCATGCAAATAGGCCCTAGCGAGCTCCTGCCTGCTGAGGGTGTGTGATGAGATATCCATATTTAATGAGACGGAATGAGACGTGGGCGAAGGTGAGGAGGGTGGAGGAAGTGCATGCGGCCACAGTCACACTCACGCAAGCAGGCACAAACGCACACACACACAAACCTACATACAGACACACCACCCCAAACACCTCGTTTGGCTGTTTTTATAGACTTACAAGGCACCAAATGTCAGTGCTGTTGTTAATCCCACTACTGCTGGACTAATGAGGCTGTATCCGTGTGTGTGTGTGTGTGTGTGTGTGTGTGTGTGTGTGTGTGTGTGTGTGTGTGTGTGTGTGTGTGTGTGTGTGTGTGTGTGTGTGTGTGTGTGTCTAATGCAAAGAGGATCTTTACATTGTAGCTACAGCACACACAACACTCCTTGATCTCTGTCTCTTGCCTCTGACTCCAACCCTGTCCTCTTCCTGTCCAAACCGTTTTCCATACCAATTCAACTATGCATGCTTTTTAGGAGCACATCCCATGTCAGACTGGACCACGTTGAGGATGTGTTGTGAGACCTTAGCTCACTGACTGTCACCACTGTAGTACAGACACCATTTACAGTGTCCTTAGGATGGGGACAGGGAAGGAGAGGAATAAGGACTGGGTGCGTGTAGGAGCTGCCAAACAAGCAAATTAAACCTAATGACTGGAATAGGATTTTGGTTGAGAGTTTCTCTTTTTGTACTTATAGTACATGTCTCGTTGAGTCTTGCCAGGTCTTGGATAGTGAGGGTTGGCTGGTTTATATTGTTAGCTTTGTGCAATAAGTTTGGCTACCCTGGTAAGGAGTTGCCTGTAGCGTTTTAGATGAAGAGTGTCCGGGCTCACCGCATGTGTAGTTCAGAAGAAAATTGGATCTCTCTGGCCTGATTGTGCTGGTAAATGGAAGAGTGTGAGTTAGGTTTGTGTGTGGGAATTTGCTGTGTGTGTCTTCAGTATGTGTGTGTGTTCAGTGTGTGTTCTGACTGTCTGAAGGGAATAATTCATCCAGTTTCTATTTAAATTGTACAGAAACTTTTACATTTCTTTTTTTGTTTTTAATTTACTTTACAATGATCTTATAGCAGCTTGAGATTTCTATGTGACTTTCAATATAGAGAGAATGATCAAAACTATTCTGGATAAATGCTTCATAGAAATGTATTTATTATTATTTAACGAGGCAAGTCAGTTAAGAAACTTTATTATTATTATTAAATCTTATTTTCAAAGACAGCCCAGGAACAGTGGGTTAACTGCATGTTCAGGGGCAGAACGACAGAATTTTACCTTGTCAGCTCAGGGGGTTGAACTTGCAACCTTCTGGTTACTAGTCCAACACTCTAACCACTAGGCTACCCTGCCTAGTTATTGGTCAAAATCTTGTTAGATCTTCACTTATGAGACTAATAAGTGCAAAGTACTGCAAAGAATAACTGCAATAGCCCTTGACTGTGACACTTTCTCTAACTTGCCAAATTAGTAAACGGCACACTCTTAGAAAAAAAAGGTACTATCTTGAACTAAACAGGTTCTTTGGTTGTCCCCACAGGAGAACCTTCTGAAGAACCCATTTTGGTTCCAGGTAGAACTCTTTTTGATTCTAGGTAGAACTCTTTTGGGATCCATGTAGAACCCTCTGTGGAAAGGGTTCTACATGGATCCCAAAAGGGTTCTACCTAGAACCTAAAGGGTTTCTACCTGGAACCAAAATGGGTTCTCCTATGAGAACAGCCAAAGAACCCTTTTGGAACCCCTTTTTCTGCACGCTTTTTTTTGTATTTTCTTCATTTGAATGAATGGACTGCTTGAGCTGAACAGTATTGAAATAATAAACTATCCTTGAATTACAGAAAAACCAACATGAATCAAGAAAAAAGAGAAGAAAATCTGTAGAAAAATGCATGATGCAATGAAATACAGTATGTATGGACGGGTGAGCTCTCCAGAAATGGCCCAGCTTTAGGGAGCCTATGTCGGATTGGCAGAATCCCCTATTATGCCATTGTGGTGGCCTGGGCCAGCACAGTCTCTGTCACCACGCTATTATTATGAATAGTGAGCATAATGCATTGCTATGAATAGGATTGTCGGCCTGATTGTGATGTATAGTTTTTCATTACTGTTCCCCAGCCCCTGCCATTAGGCATGTGGAAAATTCTATTTATCCCCTAATTTGTAAAAATCCCCTCCCTGTCTGATAGCAATCAGAGGGCTGTAATTGTCTGTGCAGCTTTGACGGCTGGGGGCTGATGAAGAGCTATGTGCCGGAGCCTGGCCGCGGAGACCGGCCGCCCTGTCGCCCTGCTGCCGCCACCGTCACCGCCCGCCCGCCTGCCTGCCCGCCACCCCACACTTCATCCCGCCATGCAATTAATAACCATTTGCAAATGGCAGACATGTAACAGCTATCCCTATCCTGCATCCTCCTCCTGCACACCACCACGGCCACCCCTTCACAGGCTCACAGATACCCATTTACCTGTGTGCAGAGATAGGGACAGGGATTGAGATAGGGATGGAGATGGGGAGGAGGTATGGGTGTTTTGGTGTTCAGGTTCGACCTAGACAGGCAGGGTAAATAAAGATTTAAGGGGTGCAATGAATGAAGGCGTGTGTCCTCTGGATTCTGTGAAAGAGATTGTTAATTGTGGATACATTAAAAAATATATGTGAGGAGAGAACAAAAACGGTAGAGCTCCCTATAGAGAATTTGTGTATTTTACTGAAATCAAGTGTTCTTTTTTAGGTTGTAGCAATTAACAGAATATATACAGTACTTCTCTCCTCTTAGCTTATAAAGGTAAAAGCATAGGAAATAAAATACATTAAGTACATCTTCCAAGCTCATCATTCCTCTCATCTAGATCTATGTATGTACTGTATTCTGAGAGCTTTGCCAGTTAATTCAGTTACTGTAATTTATGATACAACATTATGCGGACAATACTGAATTACTTCTTGATTGAGGACCACTAATAACACTCCTTACCAACCCCCCAAATCTTAGCTACAGAGCTGTTTTTGTTCTACCCTGTTTACAGTGACGTGGCTCAGCATTTTAGTGGATCCTTTTTAGTGGACATTGTCTGTCTTGATAAACATTTTATGCATATCAGCCTCCACTTGTAGCCTGGCAGTGAGAATAATGGCTTTCTAATTGTCTCATTTGGATGTTTTTTTGCCTACAGGAAGGAGGACTTTGGATTAACTGTTTGATCGGCCTAATTTCCAAACACATCATTAGGTCCAGCTCGCTCTCCTCTCTTAATAAGGACTTTATGAGCCTCTCTGCTTTAAAAGTCTTTGTCTCTTAACGCCAGTTCCGGGACCATAATTAAGTCAAATATTTCAAAATATGGTAATGCCGGACCTGTTTGAATAAGTGTCTACCATTTCCATAATTTCATTATCACGTAAAACACACTAATTGTGTGAGAGTGTGGGGCAGTGCTTTGGCAGAAATGTTGTACTAATTACAATGAGTGGCTGGCCTAGCTGCACTCCAAGCCAGTAAGCAGCCAGACACCATTGAGACATGTTTGGACACAGTGTCTTGATCAACCACTATTCTATCTTCCATTATTTGGATAAAGGACAGACTCAGAGCTTGTTTATGTTGATTATTATTCATAAATTGACTTCCTTAAAGGACAATATTATTGTATCCATTAGGAGAGAACAATTGAAAACAGTTAGATTAGAATATCCAAGACCGCCAATTATTTTTTTTAAAATCTGACCATAAATATTCACCTCTAATATTATGTTATCATGACAAAATACTGTATCTATCATTTTCAATGGACCTGTCTTGGTTTTTGGCCATGTGTACTCAGTTCTTAACTCCACTTCCGCCAGTGGGAGAATGCTGCTGACAACCTGCCTTCCTCGATCCGTAGGATTGTTTTTGCACAGCCCACAGCTGTGATTATTGGTTCAAGTAGAACGTCACCATACTTCCCCTATACCCAAATGACTTGGACAAAAATAATCGCTTTTTGTTCAGTTTCCTTATTTACTGACTGCCTGGAAGTCTGCTGGAAACATCTTTATATGACATAATTCTCAAGCTTAAAATGATATGAAAATGGTTAATTTGATGTTGTTGGTATCTCAATTGGTATTCTAAAGAAAAGCAAATGTAATGTGTTATGAAATTGTGAAATATTTGAATGTTTAGTATAAAGATTCAGTCAGAGGTATGAAAAAAGGAGCTAGCTAAAATGGTGTGTTTCCATTCATGGAAATGTCACCTATTCAGAAATCTTAAAGCTTTCACTATTATCAATTTTAGTGACCAGGGTTTAAAAACATGGGAGGAAAATGTCATTCTTGAGTGGGGTTTCAAATAAATTAGCTTTTAGCCGTTCAGGGTTAGGCTAACCGATTATAATTTCCCATCTGCTCCACCTAAATCATCTCTGACTCTGCTTAGCACAAAGGGCATGCTTCTCATCTCTCACTGCTGGACAGATTGCATTACAGAGCAATATATACCTTCAATTTAATCCTTACCATGTAATGGAGGAGTGCAAACTCCAGTAATAAGCCACAACAACCAAATGTAATTTTTAATCAGTCGCCTGGGCGATCAACTTGGTACTGTTTACCCAGTGCATTGTATTACAGAGACCGTGTCAAAACATTCTCGGTGAGGGGAGACAAACAGTTAAAACACCTTCTGCACCGCCACCTACGACTTCTGCATCTGTAATCAACCTTGATGCTTAGTGCTGTTGTTTCCATTGATTTTTCTGTTTCACATGTGGGTGAAAATTGCACTTTAAGTTACCCTGAGTGTTAAATTAATAATGAAACCGCAAGAGTGCCCTACTCTGACTTTCAATTAAAATGATCAGGCTTATGGGGGTGGAGGAGGCAGAGGAGAGGAGAGCCCAGTGGAAGAGAACAGACTACTTGGTCCAGGAGAAGAGATTTAACTTGTAGGCCCAGTGGAAGAGATCAGGCTGGTAGGCCCAGAGGAAGAGATCAAACAGGTAGGCCCTGTGGAAGAGATCAGGCTGGTAGGCCTAGTAGAAGAGATCAGGCTGGTAGGCCCAGTGGAAGATATCAAACAGGTAGGCCCTGTGGAAGAGATCAGGCTGGTAGGCCTAGTAGAAGAGATCAGGCTAGTAAGCCCAGTAGAACAGATGAGACTTGTAGGGCCAGTTGAAGATATTAGCCTAGTAGGCCCAGTGGAAGACATCAGACTAATAGGCCCAGTGGAAGAAATCAGACCAATAGGCCCAGTGGAAGACATCAGACTAATAGGCCCAGTGGAAGAGAACAGACAACCCGGTGCAGTAGAAGAGATTTAACTTGTAGGCACAGTGGAAGAGATCAGGCTGGCAGGCCCAGTGGAAGAGATCAAACAGGTAGGCCCTGTGGAAGAGATCAGGCAGGTAGGCCTAGTAGAAGAGATCAGGTTGGTAGGCCCAGTAGAAGTGATCAGACTAATAGGCCCAGTAGAAGAGATCAGACTAATAGGCCCATTGAAAGAGATCAGACTAATAGGCCCAGTGGAAGACATCAGACTAATAGGCCCAGTGGAAGACATCAGACTAATAGGCCCAGTGGAAGACATCAGACTAATAGGCCCAGTAGAAGAGATCAGACTAATAGGCCCAGTGGAAGGCATCAGACTAATAGGCCCAGTAGAAGACATCAGACTAATAGGCCCAGTGGAAGGCATCAGACTAATAGGCCCAGTAGAAGACATCAGACTAATAGGCCCAGTGGAAGGCATCAGACTAAGAGGCCCAGTAGAAGACATCAGACTAATAGGCCCAGTGGAAGACATCAGACTAATAGGCCCAGTGGAAGACATCAGACTAATAGGCCCAGTAGAAGACACCAGACTAATAGGCCCAGTGTAAGACATCAGACTAATAGGCCCAGTGGAAGACATCCGACTGGTAGGGATGAAGGGGGGAGAGGACTGGAGAATCCAGTGGAAGAGAACAGAATAATAGGTCCAGTAGAAGAGATCAGACTAATAGGTCCAGTAAGACATCAGACTAGCAGGCCCAGTAGAAAATATTAGTATTGTATTCCCATATGAAAAAACAGACTAGTAGGCTCAGTAGAAGAGATTGGATTAGTATTGATATACCCAGTAGAACAGATCAGACTAGTAGTGATAGGCCCAGTTGAAGAGATCAGATTATTAGGCCCAGTTGAAGAGATCAGATTATTAGGCCCAGTAGAAGAGGTCAGACTAGTAAGCCCAGTAGATGAGATGAGACTTGTAGGGCCAGTTGAAGATATTAGCCTAGTAGGCTCACTAGATAACATCAGACTAGTAGGCCCAGTAGAAGAGATGACACTATTAGGCCCAGTGGAAGAGATCAGACTAGTAGGCCCGGTAAAATAGATCAGACTAGTAGGCCCAGTTGAAGAAACAGACTAGTAGGCCCAGTAGAAGAGATTGGATTAGTATTGATATACCCAGTAGAACAGATCAGACTAGTAGTGATAGGCCCGTTCGAAGAGATCAGATTTCTAGGCCCAGTAGAAGAGGTCAGACTAGTAGGCCCAGTTGAAGAGATTAATCTTGTATGCCCAGTTGAAGAAACCGACGAGTAGGCCCAGTTGAAGAGTTTGGACTAGTAGTGATAGGCCCATTTGAAGAGATCAGATTACTAGGCCCAGTAGAACATATTAGACTATTAGGCCCAGTAGAAGAGATGAGACTTGTAGGCCCAGTAGAAGAGATCAGATTAGTAGGCCCGGTAAAACAGATGAGACTTGTAGGCCCAGTGGAAGAGATCAGACTAATAGGCCCAGTGGAAGACATCAGACTAATAGGCCCAGTGGAAGAGAACAGACTACTCGGTGCAGTAGAAGAGATTTAACTTGTAGGCCCAGTGGAAGAGATCAGGCTGGTAGGCCCAGTGGAAGAGATCTAACAGGTAGGCCCTGTGGAAGAGATCAGGCTGGTAGGCCTAGTAGAAGAGATCAGGTTGGTAGGCCCAGTAGAAGTGATCAGACTAATAGGCCCAGTAGAAGAGATCAGACTAATAGGCCCAGTGGAAGACATCAGACTAATAGGCCCAGTAGAAGACATCAGACTAATAGGCCCAGTGGAAGACATCAGACTAATAGGCCCAGTGGAAGACATCAGACTAATAGGCCCAGTGGAAGACATCAGGCTAATAGGCCCTGTGGAAGACATCAGACTAATAGGCCCAGTAGAAGACATCAGGCTAATAGGCCCAGTGGAAGACATCAGACTAATAGGCCCAGTAGAAGACATCAGGCTAATAGGCCCAGTGGAAGACATCAGACTAATAGGCCCAGTGGAAGACATCAGACTAATAGGCCCAGTGGAAGACATCAGACTAATAGGCCCAGTGGGAGACATCAGACTAATAGGCCCAGTGGAAGATATCAGACTAATAACCCCAGTAGAAGACACCAGACTAATAGGCCCAGTGGAAGACATCAGACTAATAGGCCCAGTGGAAGACATCCGACTGGTAGGGATGAAGGGGGGAGAGGACTGGAGAATCCAGTTGAAGAGAACAGAATAATAGGTCCAGTAGAAGAGATCAGACTAATTGTATTCCCATATGAAGAAACAGACCAGTAGGCTCAGTAGAAAAGATTGGATTAGTATTGATATACCCAGTAGAACAGATCAGACTAGTAGTGATAGGCCCAGTTGAAGAGATCAGATTATTAGGCCCAGTTGAAGAGATCAGATTATTAGGCCCAGTTGAAGAGATCAGATTATTAGGCCCAGTAGAAGAGGTCAGACTAGTAAACCCAGTAGAACAGATGAGACTTGTAGGGCCAGTTGAAGATATTAGCCTAGTAGGCTCACTAGTTAACATCAGACTAGTAGGCCCAGTAGAAGAGATGACACTATTAGGCCCAGTGGAAGAGATCAGACTAGTAGGCCCGGTAAATAGATCAGACTAGTAGGCCCAGTTGAAGAAACAGACTAGTAGGCCCAGTAGAAGAGATTGGATTAGTATTGATATAGCCAGTAGAACAGATCAGACTAGTAGTGATAGGCCCGTTTGAAGAGATCAGATTTCTAGGCCCAGTAGAACATATGAGACTATTAGGCCCAGTAGAAGAGATGAGACTTGTAGGCCCAGTAGAAGAGATGAGACTTGTAGGTCCAGTAGAAGAGGTCGGACTAGTAGTAATAGGCCCAGTAGAAGAGATCAGATTAGTAGGCCCGGTAAAACAGAGGAGACTATTAGGCCCAGTTGAAGATATCAGACTTGTAGGCCCAGTGGAAGAGATCAGTCTGGTATGTCCAGTGGAAGAGATCAGGCTGGTAGTGATAGGACTAGTAGAAAATATTAGACTAGGAGGCCCAGTAGAAGAGATCAGACTAGTAAGCACAGTAGAAGCGATTAGACTAGTAGACCCAGATGAAGAAACCGACTATTAGGACCAGTGGAAGATATGAGACTATTAGGACCAGTGGAAGATATGAGACTATTAGGCCCAGTGGAAGATATGAGACTAGTAGGCCCAGTAGAAGAGATGAGACTAGTAGGCCCAGTGGAAGATATGAGACTATTAGGCCCAGTGGAAGATATGAGACTAGTAGGCCCAGTGGAAGATATGAGACTAGTAGGCCCAGTGGAAGATATGAGACTATTAGGCCCAGTGGAAGATATGAGACTAGTAGGCCCAGTGGAAGATATGAGACTAGTAGGCCCAGTGGAAGATATGAGACTAGTAGGCCCAGTGGAAGATATGAGACTATTAGGCCCAGTGGAAGATATGAGACTATTAAGACCAGTGGAAGATATGAGAATATTAGGACCAGTGGAAGATATGAGACTATTAGGACCAGTGGAAGATATGAGACTATTAGGCCCAGTGGAAGATATGAGACTATTAGGACCAGTGGAAGATATGAGACTATTAGGCCCAGTGGAAGATATGAGACTATTAGGACCAGTGGAAGATATGAGACTATTAGGCCCAGTGGAAGATATGAGACTAGTAGGCCCAGTGGAAGATATGAGACTAGTAGGCCCAGTGGAAGATATGAGACTAGTAGGCCCAGTGGAAGATATGAGACTATTAGGCCCAGTGGAAGATATGAGACTATTAAGACCAGTGGAAGATATGAGAATATTAGGACCAGTGGAAGATATGAGACTATTAGGACCAGTGGAAGATATGAGACTATTAGGCCCAGTGGAAGATATGAGACTATTAGGACCAGTGGAAGATATGAGACTATTAGGACCAGTGGAAGATATGAGACTAGTAGGCCCAGTAGAAGAGATGAGACTAGTAGGCCCAGTGGAAGATATGAGACTATTAGGCCCAGTAGAAGAGATGACACTTGTAGGCCCAGTAGAAGAGATTAGTCTTGTGTGCCCAGATGAAGAAACCGACTATTAGGCCCAGTAGAAGAGGTCGGACTAGTAGTGATAGGCCCAGTAGAAGAGATCAGATTAGTAGGCCCGGTAGAACATATGAGACTATTAGGCCCAGTTGAAGATATCAGACTATTAGGCCCAGTAGAAGAGATGAGACTTGTAGGCCCAGTGGAAGAGATCAGTCTGGTATGTCCAGTAGAAGAGATCAGGCTGGTAGTGATAGGACTAGTGGAAAATATTAGACTAGTAGGACCAGTAGAATAGAGTAGACTTGTCGGCTCAGTAGATAAGATCATGCTAGTAGGAAAGTAGAACCGATCAGACTAGTAGGCCCAGTAAAAGAGTTCAGACTAGAAGGCACAGAAGAAGCGATCAGACTAATAGTGATAGGCCCATTAGAAGAGATTAGCCTAGTAGGCTCAGTAGATAAAATCAGATTTCTAGGCCCATTAGAAAGAGATAATTTTAGTAGGTCGAGAAGAAGATATGAGACTATTAGGCCCAGTGGAAGATATCAGCCTAGTAGGCTCAGTAGAATAGATTAGTCTTGTAGGCCCAGTGGAATAGATCAGTCTGGTATGCCCAGTAGCATAGATCAGGCGGGTAGTGATAGGACTAGAATAAAATATTAGACTAGGAGGCCCAGTAGAAGAGATCAGACTAGTAGGCCCAGTAAAAGAGATCAGACTAGAAAGCACAGTAGAAGCGATCAGACGAGTAGGACCAGATGAAGAAACAGACTATTAGGCCCAGTGGAAGAGATGAGACTATTAGGCCCAGTTGAATATATGAGACTATTAGGCCCAGTGGAAGAGATGAGACTATTAGGCCCAGTGGAAGAGATCAGGCTGGTAGTGATAGGACTGGTAGAAAATATTTGACAAATAGGACCAGTAGAATAGAGTAGACTCGTATGCTCAATAGATAAAATCAGACTAGTAGGCCCAGTATAACAGATCAGACTAGTAGGTCCAGTAAAATAGATCAGACTAGAAGGCACAGTAGAAGCGATCAGACTAGTAGTGATAGACCCATTAGAAGAGATTAGCCTAGTATGCTCAGTAGATAAGATCAGACTAATAGGCCCAGTAGAAAGAGATCATTTTAGTAGGCCCAGTAGAAGAGATGAGACTATTAGGCCCAGTAAAAGAGATCAGCACCCAGGCCCAGTAATGTAGACGAGACCAGTAAGCACCTTTGAAGAGATCAGATTCTAGGCCCAGTAGAAGAAACAGACTAGTAGGCCCAGTAGAAGAGATCAGCCTAGTAGGCCCAGTAGAAGATATCATATTAGTAGTAGTGGTAGGCCCTTTAGATGAGCCTCTACAGGGCTAGACAGCTGGGTCCCGTGACTACAGGAAGCCGGCCAGAGCCAACAGGCCAACAGGGATACAAACAACAGTGTTCCAGAGGAAACAGGTGCCTGCTGCTGCCTTGTAGCAGGGGCTCTGGAGCATGGTGGTTCAGTCCGCTCACAGCTTCCTAAGTAGACTGCTCTTCAGCCAGGTGCTTCCGCAACGGAGGAGTGCCAGGGTCCACGCCGGCAGTCCGGCATGAGCACACACATTGCAGGAGAGAGAGTGTCCTATTGTCATTGGTCAGTGTCAGTCAGGAAAAGAACATTGTCAGCATTGCCATGTGGTCACTCTCTGACAGTCAGCCCAAACATGAGTCAAGCACATGTAGACAATAGACATGCGACTCATACAGTGTAGGACACTGCCACAGTCGGGGAATTAGTGAGCGACTACACACAAAGGCAGAGATCTTGTGTAGCACCACGTTAAAAGAGATGTCTTTTGGAAAGCCCTCTGGTGAGTCACTCCCTCGGTGTGGGTGTGCAGGTGAAGGGAGAGTGTTGTCATGACATGATGAGCTAAAAGTCCATCATGTGGTCAATAGACAGAGTCAGGCTAATGTCTTCCTCTTCCTGTTGCCCTGGTGCGTCCTGGTGTGTCCTGCTTCCTGGTCCAAGCAGTGTCCACCCTCTGGGCCACGTGGAGCTATGCCCATACAAACACACAGACAGACCCCCCTCTCCCCCCACACATTCCCCCCCATCCGGCTCAAACAGTCAGGGAGAAGGTAGCAGGAGGGCTGGATGGAACAGTGAGTGGAACTGTGACTGTGTGTGTGTGTGTGTGTGTGTGTGTGTGTGTGTGTGTGTGTGTGTGTGTGTGTGTGTGTGTGTGTGTGTGTGTGTGTGTGTGTGTGTGTGTGTGTGTGCGTGTGTGTGGAAGTCATTTCAGAGTTGTTTGATGATGAGACATCACATGGGAGGATGTTTGTGTCTAATGTAGCCTCCTCTCGTCTCATTAAAGCGCAGTGTGGTCAAGGGAAATTCCATCACAGTGAGGTAATGCTGCTTCCTGAGCGATTGATACGATGTTGACGATGGTCAAAGGGAATGAGGTCTACTGTACGTACATAGAGGGAATTCATATTCAGTATGATGAGCATGCATAAAACAGGGCTGTATTGTCTATCACTGACTTACAAGAAAGAAGTGTTCATTGTTTATTTGGTCTATAATTTACGTTACTCAACCTTTAGAAATGTTTGTGTATGATCTGTTGTATTTTGCTGTTTGTGCCTTCTCAGTAGTGGAAAGGGAGGTCTTCCCTCCTGTCATGGGCTGATGGCTGAAAGGACCATAGCTGTATAAATTGCCTGGCACATTTGCTTATGGGTGAGTGACATCTGCTGGGGACTTTTATGAGGGAGCCTTATCACTCTCCCTGACACACTTTGAGTTTAGAGAACCACATCTGGGTCTGGATTGGTCAAACCAAGAGGACGAAACCAAAAAATGTAGTTAGTTTGGCCCGGTAAGGAGATGGGAAATGTGCAGGATGGTGGAGATGATGAAAACATTCATTTAATTAAGTGTAAACATATTTTGTTATTTATGCATGTGTACCATTAACGACAGGTTAGTTACTGTATCAATAGTGGGAAATGTATTTCGAACAGCCAAGTCCCTTTTCTTCCCCTGCCCTGTAGGAAGGAAAATCTCCCGTTTCTCTTATTCCTACATCATCAGGCACTCTATCATTACAATCTGGCTAGGACTAGTGTGCATTTGAATGTTCCCTCATAAGAAGTTGTGGGGAGTGGATTATAGGGTTCCACAGCCTATAGCCTGCCTGAGTGTCCCGGCGAGCCCGGCAGTTATTAAGCACAGTTAAATATCACTCACTAAATGAAATCCACTCTCAACACTGTCATATAAAAAACTGATGGAGGGGAGCAGGGAGGGTGCATTGCGTGTGTGCAGACAGAATCGTGGTGAGGAGAGGAGGAGGGGTCTCTCATGACATACACGCTGAACACAAATATCATTCATTAACAGTAATCTGCTATTTTAACACTGATGTATGGCCCCCTGGTAGCTGAGCCACTGATTCACATCCCAGGCTACAATTTCAATATGGACCTGCTATGCTGGGGCTGACTGGCTATCCGTCTCCCGACCCCCATCCTGCTCTCCCCCCTCCGTCACTACCCCAGAGTCTCAGGTGCCACGCCAGCGCGCCGCAAATGAACACATTTCCAGCAGCCGGCACCTTTGATGGCTCTATGATTCCTAGTGGGTCAATAGCTGGCAGGCAGTGGGAGAGGAGAGGAGACAGCAGCACTGGAGTGGCTGGCCGACAGCATGGTGATGATACAGAGACACTGGAGGGGAGAGGAGGCAGGCAATAGAAACCACAAAGCTAGAGTGGGCCCCAGGGAGTAAAGGCAGAATATGTCTAGGTTCAGTTTGAGTTTGAGAACACAGCAATGCGGTAGCTAAAGTAGTGTGTATACTCCATGACACCTTATGCTGGAATGCAAACAATGTATTTAGCTACATTTGTTCAGGCATAGAGATTACATAAACACTACCGCTATTACTCTACTATTTTCAGTAACTATACTGTAACCATACTCTATGAATAAAAACAATATTATCAGTATAAGCTCAATTTGGCTGCCATTTTCATCTATCTACTCAGTCCACTTTACAGCTTCCGCTGGTCTTTAACTTTGTCTCACATTTCAAATCACACATTCTAGTCAGTGGCTTTAATCAGAAAGCAGAATGACACTCCTGCCGGTCCCCAGGTGACTTATATGAATACCTTGGAGATGTATTCCTACAACAAGCCTGAAGTCCCAGAGACCCCTGGACAGACAGACAGACAGACAGACAGACAGTAGATAACCAAGCTGTCTCTTCCCTACAGGCCTTGTCTGCTATATTGTTGTACAGCCGTGGCTCTTCCCCTGTCAAGCCCAGTAAAAACTCTCCCCCCACTACACACCCAGCTTGTCAGCTGAAATGAATTAGTAGACATCTTAATTATCTTACCGGTCAGGTATTCGAGGTTCCAAATAAATATTTCTAGAATGTGATCCATGGCTGTGTTTCCCATCAGGCCCGGCTAGCTATTAAACTGATTATATTAGAGAAGTGAGAGTTTGAGAGATGGCTACTGCCATGTTTATGTGCCAATGGGCCTCAACCACCATCACCAGGCCATTATAACACCTCAAGTCATTCGGCGAGACGCGTGTGGTAATATGAGAATTTATGGAGTCAGCTGACCTCTTTGTCCTCTCATTTCAATGCTGCCATTTTGTCATGAGGATGGTAAGGATCCATAGTGGTGTCATGGTGGTAGTTTGTCCTCATTAGAACCACCTCTGAATAGGAGAATAGAATAGGACTGGTCTACGTGTTGTCGGACACATCTGATAACACAGCGCTGTGCAGAGTGAAAAATCTATCTGCAGAGGCTCTGACAGCGGAAATGTGTGGAGAAATTGCTTTCGCGTTGCGGGATGAGTCAGGAATGTATGTCCTCTTCACCGTGTGGAGAGAGAGAGAGAGAGAGAGAGAGAGAGAGAGAGAGAGAGAGAGAGATGGAGGGAGAAAGAGAGGAGAGAGAGTACAACAGGAGAGAGAGAATGAGATAGGGAACGCGAGAGAGCTGTGAATCATCTCTCTCCATAGTGAATACTGAGGTTATCACGACACCACATCAGTGATATGTAGCCGCTATGAGCATTATCATACAGAGCCGTATCCTGATATACAGAAGTTCATGTCGTCTTGCAGTCGTTATTGTTATTGATTGGGCACATTTCATAAATGCGGAATACATAACGTAGGATATATCGAGTATATCACTGTAGATGAATTCATGTTAGAAAAAAGGGTTAGCGAAACTGTTAATCATTGACTCTAGTAGATATCCTCTTCATTCTCTCCAATACTTATTGCGTAGAGATCTGCAACAAAATATGCTTGGCCAAACGTTGCAAATAATTCAAGAGTGTGTTTTGCCCAATACTGTTGTAGGCTATGTGAAGTGGATTTTTTTTTTGTTCCACTACCCACCCTTCTGTCTTTTCTCCTTTTATTCTCCCTGTGGACTCAACCCTGTTTGATGTATAGACAGTAGAACACAATCGTAGTGTGGCTTTTGAAGATCTAGTCATGTGCAATGTGGTCCACTGCGTCTTCAATACGCCTGTCAAGGGTTATTTGAGAGCACTGGACACACACACCCGCGCACACACACACGCACACACACATGCACACACACACACACATGCACACACACACACACACACACACACACACACACACACACACACACACACACACACACACACACACACACACACACACACACACACACACACACACACACACACACACACACACACACACACACACACACACACACACACACACACACACACACAACGGTAGATATTGGTCAGTGACAAGTGGTGACAGATTGATTTAGTGAGCATGCAGTCTGTGATAACCCCCACAAACATCCCATGGAGTCCTGCTGTTTTGTTTAGGTTCCCCCCCTGAAGGAAATACAGCCATCTCCATGTGGATAGAAATGTATGAAAATGAAATACAGCCATCTCCATGTGGATAGAAATGAATGAAAATGAAATACAGCCATCTCCATGTGGATAGAAATGTATGAAAATGAAATACAGCCATCTCCATGTGGATGGAAATGAATGAAAATGAAATACAGCCATCTCCATGTGGATAGAAATGTATGAAAATGAAATACAGCCATCTCCATGTGGATGGAAATTAATGAAAATGAAATACAGCCATCTCCATGTGGATAGAAATGAATGAAAATTAAATACAGCCATCTCCATGTGGATAGAAATGAATGAAAATGAAATACAGCAATCTCCATGTGGATAGAAATGAATGAAAACTGTGTTTCTAATATTCACCAAGCCCTGCCCATGTGATGGCCCTATTAAATCAATTGGGGATGATTACATTGAGAGGAACAAATCAATGCCACCCTGTAATTGCATATTACAACGTTATTTTCTGCATAGATATTGATAATACGTGTGTTTACATTTCATATGATTAAAATCAATGTCGTAAAGTGAGTTATGACAGCTGCCCCTGATGATACATATTTATGGAGCAGGCTTAATGGGGTTGTTGATGCTTGCCATGGATTGCCTTCATCCATCTCCATACAGAATGCTTCCGGGGGTCCCAGCCATCCAGGGTGCTCTACAGCTAATTCCTGCTGCCTGTATCGCACATGTACACCACTTTAACAATGCATTGTCTCTGGGGCCTGGTTATCAAAGCTGCCCTGGTAAATCTTTGGCCTGCTCTGACTGTAAATATTTGATATGGATCATCTAAATATGAGTATGGATTTTGGCTTATTTTTGTTGTTGTAAAATTACTGTCAATACCCAAATTTCCCGACATTTTATTATATTATATTTTTTTACCTACCCGGAGCCATGTTCGAAATTTGATTCGATGATATGTCCATCACTGAAATTAGATTGAGTTCCATTTTAAGATGGATTCCACTTTCTGAATGTTTTTTTCTCCCTTAAATAGCTGTCATTTCACACCAGGAGCACGGATCCAGTCAGCCTGGTTCTCAGCAACTAGCTAACAGCTCCTCTACTTAATAGTGTTATGTGGCTCTTTGGATGATGCATTTTACTTTGGGAGCCAATGTTTGCAGCATGTTCCTGGTATCAGGTGCCTGGGCCCTGTAGTGTGTGTGTAACCAGATCCACCTCAGGGAGACAGTTGCAGTTGAACATCATAAGAGGCACACACTCATCATCAGCCGCGGTGTCTTTAACCACCCCCCGGCCCTCCCAGCTCTCCAGCACATCACAGAGAACCATTGACAGCCACAGGGCTATCGGATAGCAGCCACGCTCAAAGGACATTTGGATTCGGTGTGTAAAATGCTTTTAGGTAAGATGACTGTTTGCCCGTGTAAAATTGTTTTCCCTCCAGAGTAGACGATGTACACAATTGATGCTTAATGACTCATAACTAGAGAACACTATGGACCCAGACAGAATTATACATTACCTTGCCACAAACATGGTTAAGCTTCCACAAACAAGCAAGACCACCGTACATATCATTGTGTCAGCCGCACGGGGGGGGGGGGGGGGGCAGAGAGAGACATTTACCAAGGGATAGGTGGAGGTTTGGGGAGGTTAAAAGCACTCTCACTTTCGCCGGCATCAATCCATTGTTGGTTATTAAGGACATAACCTCGTCCATTAGGTAGAATTCATGGAAATTACCTCCTCTCTTCTGTGATGTTAGGGCCCAGATTGGGTAGAGGAGGTTAGCGGAGGTTAGCGGAGGGGGGCAGTGGCACAACTAACCCCTATCCATTCTACCTCCGGTCTCGTCCCGAGGTTTCAAAACGCTGCTGAAGCTTTAAGTTTAATTAAAAGTTTATTTCCTTCTAGGTGACTTATGTTCTCTGCCAAGGTGAGTGAGAGTCAGGAGAGTTGACAGAACTGATTAGAGAAGAGGGACGGGAGGAAATGAATGAAAAGAGTGAAAGCGAAGGATGGTTGGATAGGCAGGCGTTCTGCAGGGACTTATGGAAATGCGTCCCTCTTTTGTAATAAATAAATGTTTTTGTACATTTGGATGTTTGAGTCCACCAGCTTCTACAGTGAGCTCCAAAAGTATTGGGACAGTGACAACTTTGTTGTTGTTTTGGCTCTGTACTCCAGCACTTTGGATTTGAAATGATACAAAGACTATGGTGTTAAAGTAAAGGCGGTCAGCTTTAATCTGTTTTCATCCATATCAGGTGAACCGTTTAGAAATTACAGCCATTTTTGTACACAGTCCCCCCATTTTAGGGGGCCAAAAGTATTGAGACAAATTCACTTATACGTGTATTAAAGTAGTAAAAAGTGAAGTATTTGGACACACAATGACTACATTAAGCTTGTGACTACACATTTGTTGGATGCATTTGCTTTACATTTGGTTGTGTTTCATTTTGGAGTCTCTTATTGTAAATAAGAATAGAATATGTTTCTAATACAGTAACAGACACACAAATATCATACCCACAAGACATGCTACCCTCTCATGCCCCATCATTTCTTTGGAGGGGGTATGATATTTGTGTGTCTGTAACTTTCTCACTCATCATTATTCACGATTCATTCACAGTTATCCATAATCATGGTACAATCCACATTCATATAGAATTGTTTAGAGACATTCAATTTTTATTTACAATAAAAGTGACTCCAAAATGACACTACATTATTTGAACCACTTTAACCTCAGTCGTTGTATAATTTCAAATCCAAAGTGCGGGTGTACAGAGCCAAAACAAACAAAAATTGTCACTAACCCAATACTTTTGGAGTTCACTGTATTTCCTGCATGAATGAAGAAACTATAGTGCAGTTGAAGTACATGCATGTGACATAAAATCACACAGTTTATAACCGTGTTGAAGATTTACATTTCACATTGCAGTTTGACTCTATGTTAAAATCAAACAGACATACAGTGGGGAGAACAAGTATTTGATACACTGCCGATTTTGCAGGTTTTCCCTACTTACAAAGCATGTAGAGGTCTGTAATTGTTATCATAGGTACAATTCAACTGTGAGAGACGGAATCTAAAACAAAAATCCAGAAAATCACATTGTATGATTTTTAAGTAATTAATTAGCATTAGGGATAAGCCCAGAACTACACGGCGGGACCTGGTCAATGACCTGAAGAGAGCTGGGACCACAGTCTCAAAGATAACCATTAGTAACACACTATGCCGTCATGGATTAAAATCCTGCAGCACACGCAAGGTCCCCTTGCTCAAGCCAGCGCATGCCCAGGCCCGTCTGAAGTTTGCCAATGACCATCTGGATGATCCAGAGGAGGAATGGGAGAAGGTCATGTGGTCTGATGAGACAAAAATATAGCTTTTTGGTCTAAACTCCACTCGCCGTGTTTGGAGGAAGAAGAAGGATGAGTACAACCCCAAGAACACCATCCCAACCATGAAGCATGAAGCACCATTCTTTGGGGATGCTTTTCTGCAAAGGGGACAGGACGACTGCACCGCATTGAGGGGAGGATGGATGGGGCCATGTATCGCGAGATCTTGGCCAACAACCTCCTTCCATCAGTAAGAGTATTGAAGATGGGTCGTGGCTGGGTCTTCCAGCATGACAACGACCCAAAACACACAGCCAGGGCAATTAAGGAGTGGCTCCATATGAAGCATCTCAAGGTCCTGGAGTGGCCTAACCAGTCTACAGGCCTGAACCCAATAGAAAATCTTTGGAGGGAGTTGAAAGTCCGTATTGCCCAACGACAGCCCCGAAACCTGAAGGATCTGGAGAAGGTCTGTATGGAGGAGTGGGCCAAAATCCCTGCTGCAGTGTGTGCAAACCTGGTCAAGAACTACAGGAAACGTATGATCTCTGTAATTGCAAACAAAGGTTTCTGTACCAAATATTATGTTCTGCTTTTCTGATGTATCAAATACTTATGTCATGCAATAAAATGCAAATTAATTACTTAAAAATGATACAATGTAGGCCTCCCGGGTGGCCAGCTGTGCCACCAGAGACTCTGGGTTCGTGCCCAGGCTCTGTCGTAACCGGCTGCGACCGGGAGGTCTGTGGGGCGTCGTCCGGGTTAGGGAGGGGTTGGTCGGTAGGGATATCCTTGTCTCATCGCGCACCAGTGACTCCTGTGGTGGGCCGGGCGCAGTGCCTGCTAACCAACGTTGCCAGGTGCACGGTGTTTCCTCTGACACATTGGTGTGGCTGGCTTCCGGGTTGGATGTGCGCTGTGTTAAGAAGCAGTGCGGCTTGGTTGGGTTGTGTATCGGAGGACGCATGACTTTCAACCTTTGTTTCTCCCAAGCCCGTACGGGAGTTGTAGCGATGAGACAAGATAGTAGCTACTAAACAATTGGATACCATGAAATTGGGGAGAAAACGGGGTATAAAATCATACAATGTGATTTTTTTTTATTTTTTGTTTTAGATTCCGTCTCTCACAGTTGAAGTGTACCTATTGTAAGGGATTTCCTCCTCTTCTTCTGAAGAGGAGAGGCGAAAAGGATCAGAGGACCAATATGCGGCGTGGTAAGTGTCCATGGTTCTTTTAATACGTAAATGTACACATGAACAACTGAATACAAGAAATGTGAAAACCCCAAACAGTCCTATCTGGTGCAGAGACAGGAACAATCACCCACAAACACACAGTGAAACCCAGGCTACCTAAGTATGATTCTCAATCAGAGACAACTAATGACACCTGCCTCTGATTGAGAACCATACTAGGCCGAAACATAGAAATACCCAAATAATAGAAAAACATACATAGACTGCCCACCCCAACTCACGCCCTGACCATACTAAATAAAGACAAAACAAAGGAAATAAAGGTCAGAACGTGACAACCTATGATAAAAAAATACTTCCTGTCTGCTCGGAGACGGGAATTTGCTTTGTAAGTAGGAAAACCTGAAAAAACGGCAGTGTATCAAATACTTGTTCTCCCCACTGTACATTCTGCTAGACCATGGATCTCTGGACGATTGCTGACTCGCCAGCTCTCAGGTAAGGCTACTCATTATGTGAGGCTAGTTGTGCGTTTCTCTGTTAATGAATTTGCCAACAATCAACTACAATCATTCCTTTGATATGCATTCTTATGCCTACATACTTATGCCTACATACAGTATATATATATACAGTATGCCTACATACAGTATAGATGCGACCATTCCATCCTGCAGCTGATCTGATGTACACAGCCCAGGCCTGAACAGCAAGGAGATCCAACCCGGTTTGGGAAGGGGGTGAGGGGTGCAGGGGTGGAGGAGGAAAGGGGGACCCTCTGTTTCACTTAGTGTCTGTCTCTTCCCTCGCTCCCAGCTGAGCCCTCCCTGTGACTTGACTTTATCTGTGTTCAATCACGCTGCAGCTCCAGCAGGCCAAATCGTTCGCCACCCGGGCTCCCGGACAGTGAAATATGGGCACAATTAGCCCCGGACACAGTTCAATGATGATAAAGAGTATTCACACCTTTTAGACCCTGATTAAAAGGCCTGCCTAGTCTGCCATTGATAGAGAGAACTAATTTCACATTACTATTATTATCACCATCTCTTGATTATAATGCACTCATTCTCCTTCCCTCTTTTCCTTTTCCTCGGCTCTTCCTTTCCTCTCTTGGCCGCAGATAGATGCCGTGGCTCCTTTATCATTTACACATCAGTGGCAATGACTTGCCCCATTTATTTTGACTCCTTTTTTCCCCATTTATACCTATGCTAGTCTGTTTCTATTCACATCCTCCAGTCTGCATAGAGGGTAGCCCATCTCCCTCCTCCAGCCCATCACCCATACCAGCAACCCATCACCCCCCCTCACCCCCACTGCCAGTCAGATAGTCACACCATCACAGTCCCCCCTAAATTGTGCATGGGGAAAGTCACTCCCTAAAAGAAAGAAAAAAAATGGGTTGATAAATGGAGGGGCAGTAATAAAATGGAGACATCAAGGAGCATGAAAAGAAGAGGAGAAAAGGTGAGAGGGAGGGGAGGCTGCAGTAAACCGGCAGGAACGGAGCTGTCCATAGAAAGAGAAAGGGAGCGAGAGAAATGGAGAGGGTGAGGGAGAGAGAAGGAGAGAGAAAGAGGCAGAGGAATAAGAATGATCGGCTCTCGCCTGTGTTCCATCAAGGGAGAAATTACACATTTACTAAGGTTTTTTCTTAAGACGACGGCCCCATAGATCAAACCACTGGATGTACGAGCCAATTTTCAACATGAAATATAGACACCAGGAATCAATTTCACATGTGTTCTCTATCACCCTCTGCCACAGAATAATACTCCTAGCTCTTTTAGGAAATGTATCTACCTATGACTTTCACTGACAGTTACTGTACGTTATGCGATGTACTGATGTATTATATTGTTAATGATTATGTGAGCATTAAAATAGTCTTTAATAGTTTTATATATCTGTAAAATTGATAAGTCAAACCAGCACCTGTGAGGATAACAATATATATATTTGTTCTAGGAGATTAATGCACACCCTCATGAAACACATTTCATTAGACAAAAAAAAACATTCAATATATTTCACTGATTTTAATAGGGTGAGTAATGTTGTTTTTATGAAACAAGAAAAGTATTACCATTGTATACTTCAATAGAATTCAGTTAGACAATACATTATGTTTGTGTTACAGTAATTAGACGTTTGTTTCCACACCTACTACAAATCATTTAAAATAGAAGGATTTTACAGTAAAAGAAGCTGACATCACATTCATTGTTTCCTTGTCCCAGGGAGTTTGACATGTTGTCATGTTTGTGCTTATAACGGCAATAGTCTTATTGTCGTTGAATAAATAGAATAGAGTACATAGAATGCCATGATACAGCAGGTGTCTCCTGCACCGGGTTGGCAGGAAGTGAGTCATCATCACTTCCTGTCTGCTCGGAGACGGGAAACGCCACTGTGCAAACAGCCTCATCCCGTATGGAGCAGGAGCAGGAGGGCAGCTGGCTAGTTCTCTGTCTGACTGCAGACACCGTAGAAAGTCACGGTCAGCAGCATCGTAGACGACAGGAATATGGGCTGAAATCCTCTGGGATATAGGAGAGGGGAAAAGATGTCAGGGGGAAAATAAGATCATCAATGTAAGGATATTTAGGCCTGTAACAAAAGTCGGCATGTATATCATCATATTATTCAAATGAATCAAGACGTGTGTGTCTTTCTTCATTTTGTACTATTTGACTCTCTTATTTGACTATAGTTGACCCTTTCTTTTCCATTTTGGACTATGTGACGGTCTCCTCAGTATGTCTTTTTTTAAACTTCTGAACCACGGCCGTCTATGAACATAGCATTAATTCAGCTCACCCCCAGCCCCAGTCATCCTCTGTGTCACAACGCAATTACTGCACAACCAGTCAGGGCCCGCCGTGGATAAGCAGTGGGTGGATCTTCATGTAAAATTCACTTAGGTGCCATATTTTTCCTCCGGGACGAGATTAATTGTGTTATAACTCGTTCTGGGAAGAATAATGGCAGTGCTGCTCAAACACCCTGTCTCACAGCGATCTCTTAATACATCCCACCAAATGGAGGTGAAGAGGGGATATTCTGGAGGTTATCAGGATCTTCTGCACAAGGCGGAGGAGATTGATGGGCTAAAAAGACTAGTGTTCTCTAGGCCACATTCATATGGTAATGCTCTATTGTAAAAGAGGAGCTGTGGCTTTTCTTAATCTGGGCTGGAGTGAAATGGAGCAATTTTATCTCCAAACCTTGATGATGCTGTATGAGTGTTGTGACAAAACAACATATTTTGTATATTAAAGTTACAAAATAAAAATGGAAGTTTTGATAGAAAAGAAATGTCATGTGGAAAATGACAACTATTTTCTGATTGAGTTATATTAACAGCTACTGTAGGTCTGGTACTACAATTATACTTCAGACATTTGACTCAAATATATATTACACTTCATAAAGAGGACAACCCTTTGATATCAGTCATGTCATTTTGACAAACTTTTGAGTCATTTAGCAGACACTCTTATCCAGAGCAACTTACAGGAGCAATTAGGGTTAAGTGTTTTGCTCAAGAACACATTTTTTTACTTATCGTCTCAGGGATTCCAACCAGAAACGTACACATTTCTAGTCCAACACTCGCTGCTTGGCTACCTGGCGTACTTATCTTAGATCAAATGGCATACAGGTTCAATGTATGGATGTGTGCAAAAATACTAAATGTATACATGTCTGCAAAAACTATTGTATATATTCATTAAAGAAAAAATAACTATTATGATATTAGTTGCAGCGTTAAATGGACAGCCCTTTCACTTTGAATGATACCTGCACCCTCTATGGATCACACATAACTGATCTATAACTAATCTATACACATGGAACACACAACTCTAGGTCAGCATCCCAAATAGCACCCTATTCCCCATATGGCTCTGCTCAAAAGTAGTGCACTATATAGGGCATAGTGTGCCATGTGGTACACATAATATATATAGACAGTATAGATACCCCTACTGAGAACCAGCATGGCTCGGAGCAGCTTTGATTAAGTTGGATGCAGTGTTTTTGACTACTGGTCACTCTTTAAGTGCCCATTGGATGTTTGTATCCTAGTGCTTGTGCATTCATTTTTCTCCATATTATCCACACACTTTCCAGGCCCTGATCAATAGGCATATTAATCATTTGGAAGAAAAAAAAGGGTGACAAACCAATTATTAATCTGCCCTGTCAAGTCCAATACAGTAATGAATTTGCAAAAAATGGTCTTAACTTCATCCATTCATTAACTGCTGAAGGGTGGCAGACTTCACAATGTCACAGGATTTTCTCTGGTATTGACGCCACCTCTGGCAGCTAATTTACAACCCTGTCTCCTGTGCAGAGCTCCACCATGCGCTAATAAAACGTACAGGGGAGCTTGAAATACAGCACCTTCCATCTGACTCCATGTCCAAAATAGCCCGGTTTCTGGAAGTTGATGTTCACCTTTAAAACGAACTTTCCTTAGCTGTAGTATGTGTGTGGCCCACTTCTTCCTCTGTAGGCCACATCAATACGGTCTTCATTCCTCATATCTTGCCACTGCTTGGCAAATTTGAAATGAACTGCCTTTATGTGTTCAACATTTAGCAACAGCTTTAGCTTATCCTGAACCAAATGCACATGAGCATCAATTTAATAAAAAGAAAAGCTTTAAAACTATGCACTCAAATCAAACTGTCTATTGTGCTGTCTGCCGATTCCCAGTCAACACCAGTAGAGGGCGTACCGCTGTAGCTCTCCACTATGTCTTCTCTTCACTGCTACTTATTGATGAGACTGCTTTACGCTCCACTAAGCCAGTACTCAACAGAAAAATACCAAAGCAGGATGATGCATCGGGAAATCATTTACTGGGACCACCCCACTTCAGTAACCACAATTTATGATAATTTGATGAATTGATGAGCTCATGTTTCAGACAGTAAGCAAGGCTGCTTGCTGAGCAGATTTTAACTAAATGAGCGCCAGCAGCAGGAGACTAACTCATTTTATATCTTCTTAAATGTTGAAACATGATGCGTTCTTTGAGTTTGCTAGTGATAACATCCAAGTTTCTCTAGCCCAGCCATGCAACCCAGTCTAAGATCATGTTCTATTTATACAATTTAATGTTGTTGAGTGGTGAACCCCTCTCCTTCCCCATAACCCTACATTTGCATACAAATGAAGTTCTAAATGGGCTCAATGACATAATTGACTTGCAATTAGAAATATTCTCGAGCTGGTCACTTTGCAGTGGACAGAGCAAGTGCAAAATGAGGGGAAAAGGCCTGTTTAGCATTTTAATGAAGCTCATTAGCTGTCACTTCACTAGGCTGACAAGAGGACTTATTTATGCAATGGCCTTACAGCTTCATTTGAAACGTGAGTTCTCAGCAGTAATTGTTTTTGAGCATGTTGTCCCTTGATCATCATCGAAATTAGGCCCATTTGACTGAACTTAGCCAACATGTAGAAAGTGTAGCCTACCATGTCTAACTTGGGTGTAGCTTTATCATTCTGATTTGTTCCAAGGTAAAGCAAGTTCCAGAAAAAAAGGAGTGAAAAACAATCAGACATGCTTCAAATACGTCCAAACCTTTTTAAGGTTCAACATAAGAGTTCAAAAACCTATTTGAACTGTAGCGACCCCACTGCTTTGACGTTCACAAAGCCTGAACTGATTTGAACAGAGAAGGGCACGGCACACCTTACTTTGTATCCGAGGCACTTTGTTTCGGAGGCACCTCTGTTTCAGCCGAGGTACTCCGAGGAGAAACATTCAGATGCTTTGCTTGCCGGCACCCTAATTATCCTGCGATGCAGCTCTTTTTCTAGGTGTGTTCGTTCGTGCCAGGCAGGCGGGGAGGGAGGCAGCGCTACACAGGGAGGTGTTAGGTTTGGGGGTGGGGGGGGGGGGTTATCTCCTATCTCCCAGACAGGTTTAGCACCCCCAGATTGTAAACAAGGGCCCCAGTCGCTTCCTCCAGCTTGTTAACATCATCTCCGTCATTCAGCACACCGTTACTGTCAGGTCCTCGCTGCGCCCTACGCAATCAGCATTAACCATGTCAGGCCCTTAATGGGAGCGCTGTAAAACCCGCTGACAGGCCCCGCACTGTGGATTCACATGGAAGACAAACTGCCTCCTCCACCACACAGTACTCATACGCCGTACTCAGAGACACACACACATAGCATGCACACACACACTGAAGGCTGTAGTATAGAAGTACTGTAAAAATGAGCAGAATACATAAACCTCTTTCTCTCAACAAGTAGCATCATAATAGTGTTTGTAAATCTTTGTGTTATTTCCTTATTAGTACCTCAGCACTGACTGTGTCATTTACAGTCTGATAAAGAATATTGTGTGACACCTGTGAATAGTGCATTATGAAAGCCTATGTTGTAAAGGGCCATGGGCTGTGTATTTATACATTATCGACTGTTATGAAGTACACTACATGACCAACAGTATGTGGACACCTGCTCCCCGAACATTTCATTCCAAAATCACGGGCATTAATATGGAGTTGGTCCCCCCTTTGCTGCTATAACAGCCTGCACTCTTCTGGGAAGCCTTTCTACGAGATGTTGGAACATTGCTGCAAGGATTTGCTTCCATTCAGCCACAAGAGCATTAGTGAAGTCAGGCACTGATGTTGGGCGATTAGGCCTGGCTCGCAGTCTGCGTTTAAATTATTTCCAAAGGTGTTCGATGAGGATGAGGTCAGGGCTCTGTGTAGGCCAGTCAAGTTCTTCCACACCGATCTTGACGAACCATTTCGGTATGGACCTCGCTTTGGGGCATTCTAATGCTGAAACAGGAAAGGGCCTCCCACAATCTGTTGCCATAAAGTTGGAAGCACAAAATAGTCTAGAATGTCTGTGTATGCTGTGCTGTAGCTTTAATATTTCCCTACACTGGAACTAAGGGGCCTAGCCCAAACCAGACCATTATTCCTCCTACCCTAAACTTTACAGTTGGCACTATGCATTTGGGCAGATTGTGTTCTCCTGGCATCCACCAAACCCAGATTTGTCCGTTGGACTAGCAGATGGTGACGCGCGATTCATCACTTCAGAGAATGCGTTTCCACTGCTCCAGTCCAATTGCACCACGCTTTACATCACTCCAGCCGACGCTTAGCATTGCACATGGTGATCTTTGGCTTGTGTGCGGCTGATCGGCCCTGGAAACCTAACAAACAGTTATTGTACTGACGTTGCTTCTAGAGGCAGTTGAAATCAAATCAAAGTTTATTTGTCATGTGCGCCAAATACAACAGGTACAGATTTTACAGTGAAATGCTTACTTACAGGCTCTAACCAATAGCGCAAAAAAGGTATTAGGTGAACAATAGGGTAAGTAAAGAAATAAAACAGCAGTAAAAAGTCAGGCTATATACATTAGCGAGGCTATAAAAGTGGCGAGGCTACATACAGACACCGGTTAGTCAGGCTGATTGAGGTAGTATGTACATGAATGTATAGTTAAAGTGTCTATGCATATATCATAAACAGAGAGTAGCACCAGCGTAAAATAGGGGTTGGGGGGGAGTTGGTGGGGCACACAATGCAAATAGTCCAAGTAGCCATTTGATTACCTGTTCAGGAGTCTTATGGCTTGGGGGTAAAAACTGTTGAGAAGCCTTTTTGTCCTAGACTTGGCACTCCGGTACCACTTGCCATGTGATAGTAGTTTGGAACTCGATAGTGTGTGTTGCAACCGAGGACAGACAATTTTTACACGCTTCAGCACCTGGCGATCCCATTCTGTGAGCTTGTGTGGCCTACCAATGCGCTGCTGAGCCATTGTTGCTCCTAGACATTCCAATTCACAATAACAGCACTTATAGTTGACCGGGGCAGCACTAGCAGGGCAGAAATTTGACAAACTAACTTGATGGAAAGATGACATCCTATGACGGTGCCACGTTGAAAGTCACTGGGCTCTTCAAGAAGGCAATTTTACTGCCAGTGTTTCCTATGGAGATTGCATGGCTGTGTGCTTAATTTTATACACCTGTCAGCAACGGGTGTGTCAGAAATAGCTGAATCCACCAATTTGAAGGGGTGTCCACATACCGTTGTATATATTGTGTACCAATGAACTGTTATAAATGATACTTTAATACACTAAGATTTGATAGAAGGCATTATGCATGCATTGCACATTATGCATCATGTTTATATTAATATCCTCCATTAGCGCTGTGTCAGATTTCGTACAATTACAAAGAAGTTGTAGGCTACAGATAATTAATGCATGTTTATGACATTGCTACAAAGACAAACTAAGAGACATGCCAAAGAGGTGTGTGAGAGAGACATCTGTCTGAAAGTGAGTGAGCAGAGAGGTAAAGTCAGAGTTAATGTGGTCTGTGCTGTGGCGACTGATTGCATCATCCCCCTTCACAGCCACTGACTGCATCCCAAATGGCACCCTATTCCCTACATGGTGCACTTCTTTTGTCCAGGGTCCATAGGGCTCTGGTCAGAAAGTGACACTATAGGGAATGGGGTGCCATTTGGGATACAAGCACTGTCTACTGCCTCTGCCCTTCATTTAGATTAAAGCCATTCTCCATCTCTCCCGTCCCACGATTAGTGCCCCACAGCAATTTACAGGTTATATGTGACTTCATTTTGGAGTAAAAGGGACACTCGAGAGGTGTAAGAGGGATGAATATAATGGAATGACATGTAATTTAAAGTCCAGTGGTAGCAGGGTACAATCATGGCAGAAAGGCTTGAGGTGATGGGGAGACAGACAACGTGATAAGGTTTGAGGATAGTCAGCATCTGGTTCATTCTATAGAATTGAATAACGCCATTTTCTAAGCCCATTAATAGAAACAGAGAAACCAAGACAAATATTCTTAGAGGGAATCACTGAGGTTGAAGATGTTCTCAGCCAGGTATCCATTTGGGACATAAAAAAGGACATGCGAATCATGTCATGATCTTGCCCTTTATGTAAACGGCTCTTGGGGCCACAAAGGCTAACTGCCCCCTTGCTTGGAGCCAATAGGTGCTTTCCGGGATGCCACTTTGAAACAAGCTCTACATGGTCGAGCCGAACAGCCACAACTGTGAATGCGCTTGACCTTTCCCTCCCTGGACTAATCTGATTGTGCCTTCTTTATGAAATCAGCCGGGAAAGGTCAAAGAGCTATTTAACATGGGAACCCTTTAGCTATGGAATTTGCCTTGCAGTAAATTACCTTTATTATGTTTCATTCACATGTCACCCATGCAGAAGACTACTTAACTCCTTGAGTGTCAAGAGCCAAGAGAGTCTACAGCAATGGTGTTTATGGTTAATTGTTAATGTAACTGTCTTATTTGACCGTAAATCAAGTGGCGGATCGGGAAATGCCAAATATGTAGGCTATGGGGTTCATGTTTTTAGGAGCAGAACCCCGAAAATGATCACACAAGCATTGCTCTCCTCTATAAAAAAAATTCCACAGTGAAAGGATATGTGGTCGCTATGACTCCCAGACCTAAGAAAGCTTTCTGAATATGACCAAAAATATCAATGTCTGACTTGAATATTCCCAACCATTCATCGTGAGTGTTGTTAGAGATCTGTTAGAGAGAATCAGAAAGGATAGACCTTCAACAAATATCAAATCCATACTGGAGAAAGACTGTCTCGGAATTACGAAGCAAAATGTCAAGCCTTCGTTTTGGAGCAGATGTCAAAGCAGGAACTAATAATGGGCTTGTCATTTGAACTGTTGAGCCATCATTCAGTAGCTCATGACCCTTTGCTTTCATAGATACTGTATGTCAGATATTCTCGAACCCAGTTCCACTGTATGTCACTCATGGACAACTGGATTACGTCTTATTGGTGACAGACTTTCTGTCGTTGCCTAGGAGGGGGATAAATAATAGGATGCATCTCAGAGCTGCTGTTACGGTTTTCTAGGTGTGAAGGAGAGTCGGACCAAAATGCGGCGTGTAGATTGCGATCCATGTTTAATGAAATGAATAAACACGAATCAAAATACAAACCCTAAAGAAAACAATAAATGTAACGAAAACCGAAACAGCCCAATACTGGTGTAAACTAACTACACGACAGACGAAAGGACATACGGACAATAGGACAATCACCCACGAAACACTCAAAGAATATGGCTGCCTAAATATGGTTCCCAATCAGAGACAACGATAAACACCTGCCTCTGATTGAGAACCACTTCAGACAGCCATAGACTTATCTAGAACACCCCACTAAGCTACAATCCCGATACAAAACACACCACATACAAAAACCCATGCCACACCCTGGCCTGACCAAATAAATGAAGAAAAACACAAAATACTTAGACCAGGGCGTGACAGCTGCAGACGTAGGTTGAGTTCTAAACAGTGGCGTCGTAAGGCCTGGATGTTTGGTCCAGCCCTGAACCTTTTGATGGTCCAATAAAATAAATATTTGCATATTTTTTTTACATTTCAGGCTGTACGTCTGATATGAGTTTCCATAACCGTACATCACTTGAGCTATGCATCATTTAAACATTTTTTTACTGACATTTTTTTTTTACTGACAAATTTTTATGACAAAATAATTTTACAATACAAAATAAAAATACAATACAATATACTGCACTAGGTCGTAGCAGGCACCGTAAAAAGCCCCTGGAGTGACGATCTGGTGCCTGCTGTGATTGGTTGAGATTTCACAACGCAGTTGCCCACTCACGTCTATTGACCCCTCCCCCACTCCTACAGAGAGGTTCACATTTCTAGCCAGCACAAAGATAAACGACTGTCACTCAGTCAGAGTCTGCAGCAGAATATGCAGGATATTCAGGAACTTCTTCCGAAAGAGAGGCAAAACAAGCAAGCAAATTGAGCGTGAGCAGGCAGCAGGGAATGAGGTGGAGATGGCAGAAACAGACAGAAAGTTAAAGTGCAATAGCAGCAGAGTTAGCCACAGGTTTGTGCAGGGTTGGTGGTAGCTAACTAGCTAGTCTCCCTCAGCATAAGGGTTGGCTAATGTTAATAAATTAGCGCTTAGCATCCATAAGCTATTGGTTGTCAGTCAGAGTTATTTAATGGTAGGTGTTGATATAAGGATGTTAACATGACTTATGATATTAGGAAAATATATTTATTTTTATGGGTTTCGTTTCTGTAGCTAGTTTAGCTGGCTAGTCACTTCAGTAGCTACTGACCGAAGAGACTACAGAAAACATTTTTCTGACTGAAGCACATATCTTCTGACAGTGACACAGTGCCCCCCTTGTGGACTGAAGCTGAACTTGACTACAACTAGATATTCAACCATGTTTAAAATGGGCAATGTTGAGGTGGTAGAACTGATTAAATTAAACAGAGGTTTTATAATCCATTCCATTCTACAATTTTTTGGCTCTTTTTGGCTCATCCCTTAAAACTTCTTTGGGATCGGTGTCCCATTCACGGGACCGTTGAGCTAATGTAGGCTAATGCAATTAGCATGAGGTTGTAAGTGACAAGAGAATTTCCCAGGACATAGACATATCTGATATTGTCAGAAAGCTTAAATTCTTGTTAATCTAACTGCACTGTCCAATTTACAGTAGCTATTACAGTGAAAGAATACCATGCTATTGTTTGAGGAGAGTGCACAGTTTTGATCATGAAAAGTTATTAATAAACAATTTAGGAACATTTGGGCAGTCTTGATACATTTTGAACAGAAATGCAATGATTCATTGGATCAGTTTAAAACTTTGCATCTAAATTGCATCTGGCCTGGAATAATGCAAACAGTTAATTTTTTTCTTTGTATTATCTTTTACCAAATCTATTGTGTTATATTCTCCTACATTGCTTTCACATTTCCACAGACTTCAAAGTGTTTCCTTTCAAATGGTACCAAGAAAATGCATATCCTTGCTTCAGGACCTGAGTTACAGGCAGTTAGATTTGGGAATGTCGTTTTAGGCTAAAATTGAAAAAAAGGGGCAGATCCTTAATAGGTTTATATTCAAATGGGTTATGTAGCTTCTTATCTGTCATGTTCGGAGCTGTGTGAGTCTTAATGGACACTTACATTTTTCTTTACAGTTGACTTGCCCTGGTCGTGTACAGTAACTTTAAAACTAACTAATGATGTGTTGCACCTCTTACCTTGCTACCTTGCAGAAGCCAAGGAGAAGGACAGATGAGAACAGCAGGCCAGTGGAGCACTTTGAACAGCAGCAGCCAGGGGCAACTGGTAGGGAAGAGGATGGTTTTGGTGACACAGGCCGAAAACAAGTTAAGCTACCCCAGTATCCCTTCGACTGGATTGCAAAAGAGGGCCTTTCAACACAAGTCGTTTGAAACCTTTGATTAGTTAGAATACTCAATTGAGAGAAATGCAGCTTTCTGGTTTTCCTGTAGACCAGGGCTCTCCAACCTGGGGTGGCAGGGTAGCCTAGTGGTTAGAGCATTGGACTAGTAACCGAAAGGTTGCAAGTTCAAATCCCCGAGCTGACAAGGTCATTCTGCCCTTGAACAGGCAGATAACCCACTGTTCCTAGACCGTCATTGAAAATAAGAATTTGTTCTTAACGGACTTGCCTAGTAAAATAAAGGTAAAATAAATAAAAACCCTGTTCCTGGAGAGCTACCCTCCTGTAGGTTTTCAATCCAATTGTAACTAAACTGATTCAGTTTATCAACCAGAGTCAGGTGTGCTAGATTAGGATTGGAGTTACAGGACGGTAGCTCTCCAACCCTGTTCCTGGAGAGCTGTATGACTATGGAAGACAACACAGCAGAAACAATAAGGATACATAGATCAGCACAGGGTACACAAATTGGAAGACCGCTCTGGACTCATTCCATGACCATGAGAAAACTGCTATGCACAACGCTACAGTGGTGTCCTAGAAAAGTTATAGGAGTAATGTAGAGCAGTGTTTCCCAACCCCAGTCCTCAAGAACCCCTAACAGTACTAATGTTTATTGTAGCCCTGGACAAGCACACCTGATTCAACTTGTCAACTAATCATCAAGCCCTCAGTGAGTTGAATAAGGTATGTTTGTCCCTAGCTACAACAAAAATGTGTTCTGTTGGGTGTACTGGGCGACGGGAGTTGGGGAAACACTGGTGTAGAGCAACTGCAAGCTGCAAGTGTGTGTGAGAAAGAAATTAAGGCAGACAAAATATATTCTGTAATAGAAGGTCATGCCAGGGATAGGCATACTGAACAGTTGGCAGTGGGTGCAGTATGTTACAAGAGCGGGGAAATTGGTGTACAGGCACGTTTCCATGCCAATCACACAGAAGCAATATATGTCCACAGGAAAATGGTCCAATTCACACACTTATCCCTGGTCACTGTGACTGCCTCTGATCTGGCGGTCTCACTAAACAAACATGCTACGTTCATAAATTATGTCGGAGTGTTGGAGTGTGCCCCTGGCTATCCGTAAATGTAAAAAACAAGAAAATGATTCCATCTGGTTTGCTATATATAAGGATTTAGAAATTATTTATACTTTTCCTTTTGATACTTAAGTATATTTAAAACCAAATACTTTATTTATACTTTTACTTTAGATACTTAAGTATATTTAAAACCAAATACTTTATTTATACTCTTACTTTTGATACTTGAGTATATTTAAAACCAAATACTTTTAGACTTTTACTCAAGTAGTATTTTACTGGGTGACTTTCACTTTTAGTAATTCTCTGTTAAGGTATCTTTACTTATACTCAAGTATTACAATTACTTTTTTCCACCACAGCTGCTGTGGCAGGTGTATTTATATTTATTTTGTACAAAATTGTTAGTAGATCAACAAAAATATATATGTGAAAATATATACAGAAAATATGATAACTGAATATATTAATTGATATTAGTCTGAATATTATATATGTACCTGTGTAACCCCCCCCATTCAAAAAATTCCAAAATAAATAAAAAGTTTGTCACAAACAAATATCTTATTAGATCTAATCTCTCAATGTTCTTCTAAAAGTGTACCAAATTCATGCACTTAGCTGTTGATATTTAGGATGCCCCGGGCACCCCTACTTGCTTGGGGCTAACCTCCAAATTGAGTATCACAGTATGAGTCATAATTCCCATAAAATCTAGAGGTAAAACCTGGAAATAGTTCAAATATTTTTTCTACCATTCATTTTTCCGTAGGTGATTTTAGAACTACTTATTAGGTCTGTGTTCCATGTAGGCTGGCATGACGTTTTGATAACCTCGCAAATCTCTATCAGACAAGGTAGCTTTTACCAATATATTCTCCTGTAATTACCCCCCCCAAAAATGAAGTGCTAATTTGCCTCTAATGTGGCTATCATACAAAAGTACAAATCCTGTCGCGAGCTTTGACGTAATCACTCAAGGCCCAGGTTGGGAAAAACCTCCACATTTCTACATGCAAACTCTCATCAGCCTTGATGTCCTCCTCTTTGTTATCTATTTGTTATCCCACTTTATAGATAACACCCTATCCAACGACTGATAGAGTAACGCGCTTGGCCCTAAGCGCTGCTCCATAATTGCTGGCCGTCAACTTCCCTCCTCGTGGTGTGCCAGTTTGGGTTGGTGCGCTTTCCAACTGTTGCCTGCCGTATAGCCTCCTGCTGCTCCACCAACAGCGCCATGCCAGCATGACCCAGGTGCCCTTATTTTTTTAACATTGTCCAGTACAGACAGGGAGGGTAGCGGTTGTTCTGGATCAGGTTCAAGAAGACATGCCATTCCACTGAACCTGCCCCAGAGACGGTTCCTTGCCCACTGAAGATCCTCCTCTGTCGGCTCTAGGGACAGAGGGTTGTCGTCTTTGGTTGTGTACAGGCCCTCCACTGCCTGCACCTGATTTTGGTATGGCTGGCGTCCTCCACTCACATTCCACATCCGTACGGACGATATTGTGAACCGCCAAAATATGCTGCATGGGTACACTTATGAGCTCCACGGAGGCATTCCCATGTGGTAGAGAATCCTCTGGTCACCTATAGAGACCTGCCAACAGGAAGGATGTTAAGTACCACATGCCTTTCAATGCATGACTTTGAACACCTTGAAATGCATTTGTTGTAAGAAATGTGCATTTTATAAATACATTTTAAATTGATTGATGACATTACAGCTGTAGAATATTTAATAAACTAATTTTCACATGAGGACAAGTGCAGTTTTCCCATAAACTTTGAATTGATAACTGGGGGTTTTATCACTTGACATATCTATCCTACAGTGGGAAGGATCCTATAAATCAAGACTGTGTGAATGCATGTAGCACTCTGAATAAATAAATACTGTGCCTTTGAATATTTGTCTCTGGTCATTAAACTACAATACAGGCTGGATTTCTAAACAAAGTCAATTCTGAATGTCAATAGATTTTTGGATTCATTCTCATCAATGACAACATTCTTGAACTGAGTTATCAGTCATCTAAGTCTGCTATCCAGGGTAATCTGGTTAACGATTATATAATTGATTAAGTGTATCTTTCCTTGTAGAATGATGACAGCAGTATATGACACATTGTATTGCTAAGATGCTCAAACTTAACTTAATAGCTACACTCACCGACACAGGATAAACTTCATCCCAATGCCACGAGGTCTGAAATAGATACCAGACTTGAAATACTGTACAAACAATTATCTAGGCTAAGTACTACAATATGATTTGTTTATTTACTGCTCTGCTAAATAGCTAGCTAAAGTGTAGTCAGTGACTAGCTAAAACAGAGAAAAAGGACGGTAGAAATTCAACACTATTCAATTAATTTCTATACAGCAGATGGATTGATCATGGATTGGGCAAAGGTCTCTATCGTGCTGGTGAACGGTAGCTAACAGTGTCGGCTAGAGATGAGTGCAGGAATTTGTAGTCGTTATCAAACGTCATGCCAAGGTAAGCCTACACCAAACACATACTTAGTTTGAAGTGTTTGTAAAATTCATTCTGTGAAAAAACGATTGGAACCAAAACCGCTAGTTTTAATGTTTATAATGACGTGTCCATTGTGCCGGACTATGTCTTCAAATCCTAGAAATGCATCTGGTCCCAAATGGCACCCTGTTCACTATGCCTGGTTCTGGTCAAAAGTAATGTATTATCTTGGGAATATGGTGCCATTTAGGACATAACCATATACAGTACATTATAGAATAATTGTGAAGACAAAACTATGAAATTACACATGGAATCATGTAATAACCAACAAAGTGTTAAACAAATCCAAATTATTTCAGATTTGAGATTCTTCAAAGTAGCCACCCTTTGTCTTGGTGACAGCTTTACACGTTCTTGGCATTCTCTCAACCAGCTTCATGAGGAAGTCACCTGGAATTGTCACGTTCGTCGTATTGATGAGACCAAGGCGCAGCGTGATATGAATATATTCTTATTTAATTCAACGAAAAACACAAAACAAAATAACAAAATGAACGTGAAGCTATAACAATGAGTGCTGACACAGGCAACTATACATAGACAATAACCCACAAACTATCCAAGGAATATGGCTACCTAAATATGGTCCCCAATAAGAGACAACGATAAACAGCTGCCTCTGATTGGTTCTCAATCTAGGCAACCATAGACATATAAACACCTAGACCAGAAACCCCCATAAACATACAAAAACCCTAGACAGGGTAAAACATATACCCACCCTCATCACATCCTGACCTGACCAAAGTCAGTGCTAAGATGAAACTGGCTCTCATGAGGACCACCACAGGAAAGAAAGACCCAGAGTTAACTCCGCTGCAGAGGAAAAGTTCATTAGAATTGCCAGCCTCAGAAATTGCAGCCCAAATAAATGCTTCACAGAGTTCAAGTAACAGACACATCAACATCAACTGTTCAGAGAAGACTGTGAATCAGGCATTCATGGTCGAATTGATGCAAAGAAACCACTACTAAAGGACACCAATAATAAGAAGAAACTTGCTTGGGCCAAGAAACACGAGCAATGGACATTAGACCGGTGGAAATTTGTCCCTTGATCTGATGAGTCCAAATTTGCGATTTTTGTTTCCAACCGCCGTGTATTTGTCAAATCAAATTTATTTATATAGCCCTTCGTACATCAGCTGATATCTCAAAGTGCTGTACAGAAACCCAGCCTAAAACCCCAAACAGCAAGCAATGCAGGTGTAGAAGCACGGTGGCTAGGAAAAACTCCCTAGAAAGGCCAAAACCTAGGAAGAAACCTAGAGAGGAACCAGGCTATGTGGGGTGGCCAGTCCTCTTCTGGCTGTGCCGGGTGGAGATTATAACAGAACATGGCCAAGATGTTCAAATGTTCATAAATGACCAGCACGGTCGAATAATAATAAGGCAGAACAGTTGAAACTGGAGCAGCAGCACGGCCAGGTGGACTGGGGACAGCAAGGAGTAATCATGTCAGGTAGTCCTGGGGCATGGTCCTAGGGCTCAGGTCCTCCGAGAGAGAGAAAGAAAGAGAGAAAGAGAGAATTAGAAAGAGCACATGTGGGGTGGCCAGTCCTCTTCTGGCTGTGCCGGGTGGAGATTATAACAGAACATGGCCAAGATGTTCAAATGTTCATAAATGACCAGCACGGTCGAATAATAACAAGGCAGAACAGTTGAAACTGGAGCAGCAGCATGGCCAGGTGGACTGGGGAAAGCAAGGAGTCATCATGTCAGGTAGTCCTGGGGCATGGTCCTAGGGCTCAGGTCCTCCGAGAGAGAGAAAGAAAGAGAGAATTATAGAAAGCACACTTAAATTCACACAGGACACCGAATAGGACAGGAGAAGTACTCCAGATATAACAAACTGACCCTAGCCCCCCGACACATAAACTACTGCAGTATAAATACTGGAGGCTGAGACAGGAGGGGGCAGGAGACACTGTGGCCCCATCCGAGGACACCCTCGGACAGTGCCAAACAGGAAGGATGTAACCCCACTCACTTTGCCAAGGCACAGCCCCCACACCACTAGAGGGATATCTTCAACCACCAACTTACCATCCTGAGTAAAGGCTGAGTATAGCTCTCCGCCATGGCACAACCCAAGGGGGGGCGCCAACCCAGACAGGATGACCACATCAGTGAATCAACCCACTCAGGTGACGCACCCCTTCCAGGGACGGCATGAGAGCGCCCCAGTAAGCCAGTGACTCAGCCCCTGTAATAGGGTTAGAGGCAGAGAATCCCAGTGGAAAGAGGGGAACCGGCCAGGCAGAGACAGCAAGGGCGGTTTGTTGCTCCAGAGCCTTTCCTTTCACCTTCCCACTCCTGGGCCAGACTACACTCAATCATATGACCCACTGAAGAGATGAGTCTTCAGTAAAGACTTAAAAGTTGAGACCGAGTTTGCGTCTCTGACATGGGTAGGCAGACCGTTCCATAAAAATGGAACTCTATAGGAGAAAGCCCTGCCTCCAGCTGTTTGCTTAGAAATTCTAGGGACAATTAGGAGGCCTGCGTCTTGTGACCGTAGCGTACGTGTAGGTATGTACGGCAGGACCAAATCAGAGAGATAGGTAGGAGCAAGCCCATGTAATACTTTGTTAGCAGTAAAACCTTGAAATCAGCCCTTGCTTTGACAGGAAGCCAGTGTAGGGAGGCGAGCACCGGAGTAAAATGATCAAATCTTTTGGTTCTAGTCAGGATTCTAGCAGCCGTATTTAGCACTAACTGAAGTTTATTTAGTGCTTTATCCGGGTAGCCGGAAAGTAGAGCATTGCAGTAGTCTAAGAGGTCCTTCAGGCAAGATACAGTAGATGGTATCGAGTACAGTATATACATATGAGATGAGTATGTAAACAAAGTGGCATAGTTAAAGTGGCTAGCGATACATGTATTACATAAGGATGCAGTAGATGATATAGCGTACAGTATATACGTATACATATGAGATGAATAATGTAGGGTATGTAAACATTATATTAGGTAGCATTGTTTAAAGTGGCTAGTGATATATTTTACATCATTTCCCATCAATTCCCATTATTAAAGTGGCTGGAGTTGAGTCAGTGTGTTGGCAGCAGCCACTCAATGTTAGTGGTTGCTGTTTAACAGTCTGATGGCCTTGAGATAGAAGCTGTTTTTCAGTCTCTCGGTCCCAGCTTTGATGCACCTGTACTGACCTCGCCTTCTGGATGATAGCGGGGTGAACAGGCAGTGGCTCGGGTGGTTGTTGTCCTTGATGATCTTTATGGCCTTCCTGTAACATCGGGTGGTGTAGGTGTCCTGGAGCGCAGGTAGTTTGCCCCCGGTGATGCGTTGTGCCGACCTCACTACCCTCTGTAGAGCCTTACGGTTGTGGGCGGAGCAGTTGCCGTACCAGGCGGTGATACAGCCCGCCAGGATGCTCTCGATTGTGCATCTGTAGAAGTTTGTGAGTGCTTTTGGTGACAAGCCAAATTTCTTCAGCCTCCTGAGGTTGAAGAGGCGCTGCTGCGCCTTCTTCACGATGCTGTCTGTGTGAGTGGACCAATTCAGTTTGCCTGTGATGTGTATGCCGGGGAACTTAAAACTTACTACCCTCTCCATTACTGTCCCATCGATGTGGATAGGGGGGTGTTCCCTCTGCTGTTTCCTGAAGTCCACAATCATCTCCTTAGTTTTGTTGACGTTGAGTGTGAGGTTATTGTCCTGACACCACACTCCGAGGGCCCTCACCTCCTCCCTGTAGGCCGTCTCGTCGTTGTTGGTAATCAAGCCTACCACTGATGTGTCGTCCGCAAACTTGATGATTGAGTTGGAGGCGTGCGTGGCCGCGCAGTCGTGGGTGAACAGGGAGTACAGGAGAGGGCTCAGAACGCACCCTTGTGGGGCCCCAGTGTTGAGGATCAGCGGGGTGGAGATGTTGTTGCCTACCCTCACCACCTGGGGGCGGCCCGTCAGGAAGTCCAGTACCCAGTTGCACAGGGCGGGGTCGAGACCCAGGGTCTCGAGCTTGATGACGAGCTTGGAGGGTACTATGGTGTCCAATGCCTAGCTGTAGTCGATGAACAGCATTCTCACATAGGTATTCCTCTTGTCCAGATGGGTTAGGGCAGTGTGCAGTGTGGTTGAGATTGCGTCGTCTGTGGACCTATTTGGGCGGTAAGCAAATTGTAGTGGGTCTAGTGTGTCAGGTAGGGTGGAGGTGATATGGTCCTTGACTAGTCTCTCAAAGCACTTCATGATGACGGAAGTGAGTGCTATGGGGCGGTAGTCGTTTAGCTCAGTTACCTTAGCTTTCTTTGGAACAGGAACAATGGTGGCCGTCTTGAAGCATGTGGGAACAGCAGACTGGTGTAGGGATTGATTGAATATGTCCGTAAACACACCAGCCAGCTGGTCTGCGCATGCTCTGAGAGCGCGGCTGGGGATGCCATCTGGGCCAGCAGCCTTGCGAGGGTTAACACGTTTAAATGTTTTACTCACCTCGGCTGCAGTGAAGGAGAGACCGCATGTTTTCGTTGCAGGCCGTGTCAGTGGCACTGTATTGTCCTCAAAGTGGGCAAAAAAGTTATTTAGTCTGCCTGGGAGCAAGACATCCTGGTCCGTGACTGGGCTGATTTTTCTTCTTGTAGTCCGTGATTGACTGTAGACCCTGCCACAATAGTGGTCCTAAAACGGAACCTTGAGGAACACTGAAATTTACATTTGATTTTGTCCGAGGACAAACCATTCACAGAGACAAACTGATATCTTTCCGACAGATAAGATCTAAAACAGGCCAGAACTTGTCCGTGTAGACCAATTTGGGTTTCCAATCTCTCCAAATGAATGTGGTGATTGATGGTATCAAAAGCAGCACTAAGGTCTAGGAGCACGAGGACAGATGCAGAGCCTCAGTGTGATGCCATTAAAATGTCATTTACCACCTTCACAAGTGCAGTCTCAGTGCTATGATGGGATCTAAAACCAGACTGAAGCATTTCGTATAAATTGTTTGTCTTCAGGAAGGCAGTGAGTTGCTGCGCAACAGCCTTTTCTAAAATTTTTGAGAGGAATGGAAGATTCGATATAGGCCGATAGTTTTTTATATTTTCTGGGTCAAGGTTTGGCTTTTTCAAGAGAGGCTTTATTACTGCCACTTTTAGTGAGTTTGGTACACATCCGGTGGATAGAGAGCCGTTTATTATGTTCAACATAGGAGGGCCAAGCACAGGAAGCAGCTCTTTCAGTAGTTTAGTTGGAATAGGGTCCAGTATGCAGCTTGAAGGTTTAGAGGCCATGATTATTTTCATCATTGTGTCAAGAGATATAGTACTAAAACACCTGAGCGTCTCTCTTGATCCTAGGTCCTGGCAGAGTTGTGCAGACACAGGACAACTGAGCTTTGAAGGAATACGCAGATTTAAAGAGGAGTCCGTAATTTGCTTTCTAATAATCATAATCTTTTCCTCAAAGAAGTTCATGAATTTATCACTGCTAAAGTGAAAGCCATCCTCTCTTGGGGAATGCTGCTTTTTTGTTAGCTTTGCGACAGTATCAAAAAGGAATTTCGGATTGTTCTTATTTTCCTCAATTAAGTTAGAAGTAAGGGCTCTTCGGTACTGCACGGTACTGTCTTTCCAAGCTAGTCGGAAGACTTCCAGTTTGGTGTGGCGCCATTTCTGGAAACTTGCTTCAGAGCTATTTTCTGTGTACCAGGGAGCTAGTTTCTTATGAGAAATGTTTTTTTGTTTTTAGGGGTGCAACTGCATCTAGGGTATTGCGCAAGGTTAAATTGAGTTCCTCAGTTAGGTGGTTAACTGATTTTTGACCTCTGGCATCCTTGGGTAGACAGAGGGAATCTGGAAGGACATCAAGGAATCTTTGTGTTGTCTGTGAATTTATAGCACGACTTTTGATGTTCCTTGGTTGGGGTCTGAGCAGATTATTTGTTGCAATTGCAAACGTAATAAAATGGTGGTCCGATAGTCCAGGATTATGAGGAAAAACATTAAGATCCACAACATTTATTCCATGGGACAAAACTAGGTCCAGAGTATGACTGTGACAGTGAGTGGGTCCAGAGACATGTTGGACAAAACCCACTGAGTCGATGATGGCTCCGAAAGCCTTTTGGAGTGGGTCTGTGGACTTCCATGTGAATATTAAAGTCACCAAAGATTAGAATATTATCTGCTATGACTACAAGGTCCGATGGGAATTCAGGGAACTCAATGAGGAACGCTGTATATGGCCCAGGAGGCCTGTAAACAGTAGCTATAAAAAGTGATTGAGTCGGCTGCATAGATTTCATGACTAGAAGCTCAAAAGACGAAAACGTCATTTTTTTTTGTAAATTGAAATTTGCTATCGTAAATGTTAGCAACACCTCCGCCGTTGCGGGATGCACGGGGGATATGGTCACTAGTGTAGCCAGGAGGTGAGGCCTCATTTAACACAGTAAATTCATCAGGCTGCCTGGCCTGCACCCTATTTCATTGTGGAGCTAGAGGAGTTAGAGCCCTGTCTATGTTGGTAGATAAGATGAGAGCACCCCTCCAGCTAGGATGGAGTCCGTCACTCCTCAGCAGGTCAGGCTTGGTCCTGTTTGTGGGTCAGTCCCAGAAAGAGGGCCAATTATCTACAAATTCTATCTTTTGTGAGGGGCAGAAACCAGTTTTCAACCAGCGATTGAGTTGTGAGACTCTGCTGTAGTGCTCATCACTCCCCCTAACTGGGAGGGGGCCAGAGACAATTACTCTATGCCGACACATCTTTCTAGCTGATTTACACGCAGAAGCTATGTTGCGCTTGGTGATCTCTGACTGTTTCATCCTAACATCGTTGGGGCCGACTTGGATAACAATATCTCTATACTCTCTACATTCGCCAGTTTTAGCTTTAGCCAGCACCATCTTCAGATTAGCCTTAACGTCGGTAGCCCTGCCCCCTGGTAATCAGTGTATGATCGCTGGATGATTCGTTTTAAGTCTAATACTGCGGGTAATGGAGTCGCCAATGACTAGAGTTTTCAATTTGTCAGAGCTAATGGTGGGAAGCTTCGGCGTCTCAGACCCCGTAACGGGAGGAGTAGAGACCAGAGAAGACTCTGTCTCTGACTCCGACTCGCTGCTTAATCGGGAAAACCGTTTGAAAGTTTCTGTCGGCTGAATGAGCGACACCGGTTGAGCATTCCTACAGCATTTCCTTCCAGAAACCGTGAGAAAGTTGTCCGGCTGCGGGGACTGTGCCAGGGGATTTATACTACTATCTGTACTTACTAGTGGCACAGACGCTGTTTCATCCTTTCCTACACTGAAATTACCCTTGCCTAACGATTGCGTCTGAAGCTGGGCTTGTAGCACAGCTATCCTCGCCATAAGGCGATCGTTCTCCTGTATATTATGAGTACAGCGACTACAATTAGAAGGCATCATGTTAATGTTACTACTTAGCTTTGGCTGTTGGAGGTCCTGACGAACCGTGTCCAGATAAAGCGTCCGGAGTGAAAATGTTGAGGGAAAAAACAAAAATATAAACGGTAATTAAAAAGTAAAAACCGTAAAGTTGTCAGGTAGCAAAATAGGTTGGCAACAAAACGGACAGCAACTCGTAAACAAGTCTGCAAGTTGTGTGAGACACAGAGTAGGTGAATGGATGATTTCTGCATGTGTGATTTCCACCGTGAAGCATGGAGGAGGAGGTGTGGGGGTGCTTTGCTGGTGACACTGTCTGTGATTTTTTTATTTATTCAAGGCACACTTAACCAGCATGGCTACCACAGCATTCTTCAGCTATACGCCATCCAATCTTGTTTGCACTTTCATTCGTTTTTCAAAAGAACAATTACCAGTGGAGGCTGGTGACTTGAATAATTGAGGAGGATGGGAGACCCATGGTATAGGCGCGGAACGCTCGGAGACGAAAGAGTGTGTTTCAGAAATCGTCAAAGACTCATTATTGTAACCTAAAGCAGTTAACAAAGACATTTATAGTACAACATTATGGAGAATGGGAAAGATAGGGTTACTTACAGTGTTGGAAAGGGATCACAGCAGTGATTGAATGAGGGTATGAGGCATGAGTTAAGGTGTCAGAGGCTTGACCAGTGCAGGACAGGATTTGACCAGGAAGACAAAAAAAACAATAAAATACTTTTTTGCTCCATAAAGTATTCCAACAATATGTGCACCTCCATCATGTCTAATTCAAGTCTTCTCAGGTCTCTGTCATCATGACATGCAGCACTTTGGGGTGGACACCCACCTGTCTCGATCAATGAGAGAAGACTTGAAATAGACAAGATATTCACAAAAATATTTGCTTTTGAGAGGAAGGATCAGTCAACAAAGGGAATAGGCTGGTGGGGGTAAAGAATGTGAGAAAATTCTGATGTATGAACAGTATGAATTGTTGTGTATGGGAGAGCAGGTTTCAAGATATATATTCACTCACTGACAGTCACTCAATTAGCACATGTCCGTAAAAATAATTAATTGGTAAATTAGTCTAACCAGCTATCTAAACTTGTAGTAATCACAGTCAAAATACTGACCAGGCGTGCAGGGCACATGCCCAGGTACCCCTGAGCTACAGGGGGTCCACATCGATTTTGTTAGTCACTCTCGCTCAGATATCATATTAACCTGGCGTAAATCATGGCAAAATGTGTAAAATTACAATAAATTTGCTTTGAAACTGCAAAAATGTCTCCCCACCCCATGGCAAAATGTGTAGAATTGCAGGGAATTTGCTGTAAAACTGAATATTTGTTTTCTTCTGTAAAGCTAATTTATTTGTTTACCTTTTGTTACTCCCTCAGTATTTATTCAATTATAGTTGGGTTTTTTTGGTGGTGTCACGATCGTTGTAAAAAGGAGACCAAAGCGCAGCGTGATTAGAATACATTATTCCTTTAATGAATGAAGAATGTAAGAACACGAAGAACACTTAAACAAAACAACAAAACGACCGTGACGCTATGACAACAAGTGCAGACACAGGCAACTACACATAGACAATAACCCACGAAATAGGCAACCATAGACATACATAAACACCTAGATAGTACAAAAACACATACATCACCCATGTCACACCCTGACCTAACCAATATAATAAAGAAAACAAAGAATACTAAGGTCAGGGCGTGACAGTACTCCCCCCAAAGATGCGGACTCCCGGCCGCACACCTAAACCTATATGGGAGGGTCTGCGTGGGCATAAATCCGAGGTGGCGGTTCTGGCTCGCGACGTGGACCCAGCTCCACTTCACACTTACCACTTAATGTCTCTGGAGCGGGAACCCTCACCGCCGACCAGAGGACGCAACTGGACTGATGGTCGAGTCTGGAGGGAGACTGTGGAGGATCCGGACTGGAGGGAGACTGTGGCGGATCCGGACTGGGACCCGTCGTGGTAGGTTCTGGTCTGCGACCCGTCGTGGGAGGTTCTGGTCTGCGACCCGTCGTGGGAGGTTCCGGTCTGTTGCCCGTTGTAGTAGGTTCTGGTCTGCGGCCCGTCGTAGTAGGTTACGGTCTGCGGCTGGTCGTAGGAGGTTCCGGTCTGCGGCCCGTCGGAGGAGGTTCCGGTCTGTAGACTGTTGCCGGACGCTCTGGACTGGGTACTGTTGCCGGATGCTCTGGACTGGATACTGTTGCCGGACGCTCTGGACTGGATACTGTTGCCGGACGCTCTGGACTGGGTACTGTTGCCAGACGCTCTGGACTGGCGAGGCGCACTGTAGGCCTGGTGCGTGGTGCCGGCACTGGGCTGAGGACACGCACCTCAGGGCGAGTGTGGGGAGGAGGAACATTGCGTACTGGACTGCCGAGGCGCACTATAGGCCTGGTGCGTAGTGCCGGCACTGGTGTTACCGGGCAGGGGACACACACCTCAGGGCGAGTGCGAGGAGCAGGAACAGGGAGTACTGGACCCTGGAGGCGCACTGGTGGCCTGGTGCGTGGTGCTGGCACTGATGGTACCGGGCTGGAGACACACACCTCAGGGCGAGTGTGGGGAGAAGAAACAGTGCGTACTGGACTGCCGAGTCTCACTATAGGCCTGGTGCGTGGTGCCGGAACTGGAGGTACCGGGCTGGGGACACGCACCTCAGGGCTGGTGCGAGGAGCAGGAACAGGGAGTACTAGGCTATGGAGACGCGCAGGAAGTCTGGTGCGGGGGGCTGCCACCGGAGGGCTGGTGCGTGGAGATGGCACCGGATAGACCGGACCGAGAAGGCGCACTGGAGATCTGGAGCCCGAGCCTGCCCAACCTTACCTGGTTGAATGCTCCCCGTAGCCAGGCCAGTGCGACGAGGTGGAATAGCCCGCACTGGGCTGTGCTGGTGAACCGGGGACACCATGCGTAAGGCTGGTGCCATGTATACCGGCCGGAGGAGACGCACTGGAGACCAGATGCGTAGAGCCGGCTTCATGGCACCTGGCTCGATGCCCACTCTAGCCCGGCCGATACGAGGTGCTGGAATGTACCACACCGGGATATGCACACGCACCGGGGACACCGTGTGCGCCACAGCTTAACACAGTGCCTGCCCGGTACAACACCCTCTCTCTCCACGGTAAGCACGGGCAGCTGGCGCACGTCTCCAACTGACTTCGCCACACTCCCCGTGTGCCCTCCCCCAATACATTTTTGGGGCTGCCACTCTGGCTTCCAGCCGCGCTGCCGTGCTGCCTCATCATACCTTCGCCATTCCTCCTGTGCTCTCTCTGTCAGGACCCGGTTACGAACCTGGGTCTCCGGAGTGAGAAACAGTCACTTAACCAACTGAGCCACGAATAGTCAGCAGAACCCAGAAGATGAGGCAGACACAGCAGTACTTAAGACGGTGAATTTAATAAAGTAAAAAAGGAGAAGTCCTTAAATACAAAAATGGCAAATCCAAAAGGTGGTAGGAATAGCACAAAAAGCCTCAAGAGACACTCAAAAACAAAAACAGAATTCCACAAGAGCATCCACCGGAATCGACAGGAAAACACAGAACACTAGGGCTGGGTGCTAACATACAAACACAGAGCACAGAACTGAGGGAAACTAAGGGTTTAAATACAATCAGGGATAAAACGAGGTACAGGTGCAAATAATAATGGGGAACAAGGGAAAAAACACAAGGTCAAAAAGCACAATGGGGGCATCTAGTGACCAAAACCCGGAACAACCCTGGCCAAATCCTGACAGAATCCCCCCCCTAGGAACGGCTCCTGACGTTCCTACCAGCTCTCTCAGGGTGGAGGGCCCTGAACTGACGAATGAGGTCAGGATCCAGGATGTTTTTGGCAGGAACCCAGGAGCGCTCCTCGGGACCGTAGCCTTCCCAGTCCACCAGATACTGCCAGGACCGCTGCACCCGGCGGGAATCCAGTATCCGATGGACGGTATAAGCCGGCTGGCCTCCAATGACACGAGGCGGAGGGGGAGGTCTGTCTGCCGGGACAAGGGGAGAAAAAACAACAGGTTTTAACAATGAAATGTGAAATGTGGGATTAATCTTAAGGGATCTGGGTAAGTGTAGGCGATAAGAAACTGGGTTAACTCTCCTGGCAACCTTGAAGGGACCGATGTATTTTTGGGACAGCTTGCGAGACTCCACCCGTAGAGGTAAGTTTCTTGTGGAGAGCCAGACTCTCTGGCCGGGCGCAGGGTAGGCCCGGGACGGCGACGTCTGTTGGCTTGTTGTTGGTACCTCTGTGAGGAACGCATAAGATTAAGACGGGTCTTCCTCCACATAAGCCGACAGCGTCTGATGAACTTCAAGGCTGAAGGCACTCTGACTTCTGCCTCCTGGTCCGGGAACAATGGAGGAGCATAGCCAAACTGACACTCGTGCGGGGACATACCAGTGGAGGAGGAGCGCAAGGTGTTGTGCGCGTATTTGGCCCAAACAATAAAGGATGACCATGTGGACGGGTTGTCACGAGTCATACATCGGAGGGTGGTTTCCAGCTCTTGGTTCATCCTCTCTGTTTGGCCGTTGGACTCCGGATGGTACCCTGAAGATAGACTGGCAGAAGCCCCCATGAGTTGGCAGAAGGCCTTCCAAAACCTTGAGGCGAACTGGGGACCTCTGTCAGAAACCATATCTTGAGGAATGCCGAAGACTCGGAACACATGATTATTTACCAACTCAGCCGTTTCCTTGGCAGAAGGTAACTTAGTCAGAGGGACAAACCTGGCCGCCTTTGAAAACCTGTCGATTATGACTAGGATAGTAGTATTGCCATGGGATGGAGGAAGTCCAGTAATAAAGTCCAATGAGATATGGGACCAGGGTCTGTGGGGAACAGGTAAAGGGTGAAGGAGTCCTTGAGGGCGGAGGTGAGAAGATTTGCCCTGGCAGCACACGGGACAGGCATTGACGAAAGTGGCAACGTCTTCTCTTATGGTAGGCCACCAGAACTTACGCTGGATGAACTCCAAGGTGCGACCTACGCCCGGATGACAGGTGAGGCGAGTGGAGTGCCCCCACAGAAGGACCTGAGTCCTCACTGCCTTGGGGACAAACAACCGATTGGCAGGACCTCCTTTCGTGTCCGGTTCGCTAGCTTGAGCACGTCTCACGGTATCCTCAACTTGCCACGAGATCGGAGCCACAATCTTAGCAGCAGGAAGGACAGGCATGTCCGTGTCATCTCGAATGGCAGGAGCGTAGACTCGGGACAGGGCATCCGGTTTGAGATTCTTCGACCCGGGCCGATAGGTGAGGATAAACTGGAATCGATTGAAGAAAAGAGACCATCTAGCTTGTCTAGAGTTCAACCGCTTCGCCTGCTGGATATACTCCAGATTTTTGTGGTCCGTAAGCACTTGAAACGGGTGAGAAGCCCCCTCGAGCCAGTGTCTCCATTCCTTCAATGCCATCTTAACCGCTAGGAGTTCACGATCCCCCACATCGTAGTTCCTCTCAGTCGGGGTAAGCCGGTGTGAGAAGAAAGCGCACGGATGAAGCTTCTCGTCTTCACCCCTCTGAGACAGGACAGCTCCAACACCAACCTCTGATGCGTCTACCTCCACCACAAATGGTTCATCTGTAGTCGGTAGTATCAGGATGGGAGCAGAGAGAACGCGCTGCTTGAGTCCTTGGAAGGCCGTCTCAGCTTCTCTTCCCCACAAAAACCTTGCATTGCCACCCTTGGTTAAAGCTGAGAGAGGGGCTGTCACCAAGCTGAAGTTCTTGATGAACTTGCGGTAGAAGTTTGTGAAGCCCAGGAAACGCTGAACTTCCTTAACGGATTTGGGGGTGGGCCAATCCGCTACCGCCCCTACCTTCCTGAGGTCCATTTGGACTCGACCGGGTTCCACTACAAATCCCAGGAATTGTACTCGGGATGAATGGAATTCACATTTTTCCGGCTTAACGTACAGATGGCTGTCCAGGAGGCGTTTGAGTACTTGTCTGACATGCTTAGTGTGTTCTTGAAGGGAGCTCGAAAAGATGAGGATGTCATCCAAGTAAACGAACACAAATATGTTAAGCATATCCCTAAGCACATCGTTTATGAGCGCTTGGAACACCGCTGGGGCGTTGGTCAGGCCGAAGGGCATCACCAAGTATTCATAGTGACCAGTAGGCGTGTTGAAAGCGGTCTTCCACTCGTCACCAGGTCTGATCCGCACAAGATGGTATGCGTTCCGCAGGTCAAGCTTAGTGAAAACAACTGCTTCCTGGAGCAGCTCGAAGGCTGTGGCCATAAGGGGTAGCGGGTAACGGTTACGGACGGTTATGGCATTGAGTCCCCGGTAGTCGATGCAAGGACGTAATCCACCGTCTTTCTTGGCCACAAAGAAAAACCCTGCTCCCGCCGGGGAGGTGGATGGACGCATGAGGCCTGCTTCCAGAGCGTCCTTGATGTAGGTATCCATAGCAGCTCGTTCGGGTGGAGATAGGGAAAAGATCCGACCCCTGGGGGGCAAGTGCCCGGAAACAGGTCGATGGGGCAATCGTAAGGTCTATGGGGTGGTAGCATGGTGGCCCTCTGTTTGCTAAACACCAGTTTGAGGTCATGGTAACACTCGGGAACTCGGGTCAGGTCGATGGATTCTAAAGACTCGGGAGTAGAACTCGGGAATTCTGGAAAATACAAGTAGCTTGGCACGTAGGACCCCACTGCTTGATAGTGCCCACAGACCAGTCGATGTGAGGGTTATGGCTGTGAAGCCAGGGGTATCCAAGGACGAGAGGGAACTCGGAACAGGAGATCAAATGAAAGTTCATCAATTCCTGGTGTTGTGAAACTGAAAGTCGCAAGGAGGTAGTGACATGAGTGACAAGTCCAGATCCCAAAGGGCTTTCATCCAATGTAGTGACCCTCATGGGTTCACTTAGAGGTTCAGAGGGAACGCCATTCTCCTTCGCCCAGACACCATCCATGAAGTTACCTGCGGCTCCAGAGTCTACCAAGGCTTGAAGGTGAAGCTTGTGGTTGTCCCAGGAGAGGGTGACTGGAATGAGCAGACGGGAGTTGGACGGATGGGAGGAGGTTATGTTTCCCGTTACAGTTCCCCCCGGTCTGTACGGGACAGAGCGTTTCCCTGGAGCCCGGGACACGTGGAACGGAAATGGCCCGGTTTGCCACAATATAGACAGCGTCGCTCCCTCATCCGGCGGTCTCTCTCAGCCTGGGAGATGCGTCCAATCTGCATGGGTTCCGATGAAGCCAGCGAGGATAAAGGTGGAGACTCTGAGCTGGGACTGATAGGGGCTAGAGGTCTACGGTTGAGTTCTCTCTCTCTCAGACGCTGGTCAATGCGTGAGGCCAACTTGATCAGGGACTCGAGATTGTCCGGTGGTTCCCGAGTGGCCAGTTCATCTTGGATAGTGTCGGAAAGGCCTTTCAGAAAGCACACCGTGAGCGCCTCGTTGTTCCAGACCAGTCGATGTGAGGGTTATGGCTGTGAAGCCAGGGGTATCCAAGGACGAGAGGGAACTCGGAACAGGAGATCAAATGAAAGTTCATCAATTCCTGGTGTTGTGAAACTGAAAGTCGCAAGGAGGTAGTGACATGAGTGACAAATCCAGATCCCAAAGGGCTTTCATCCAATGTAGTGACCCTCATGGGTTCACTTAGAGGTTCAGAGGGAACGCCATTCTCCTTCGACAGGTGGCCAAATCTTTATTCTTTTTTTTATATGCACAATACATAAGTTCAAATGATTTAATAGTTAGCTCGCATTCATCTGTGGGTGCCAATCAAAAATAAGAAAAATACATTATACAAATAATATTGGTTACCATGATCATAACACAGAGCCAAAAAGTAACAATAATACTGTAGTATGTAAAAAGAGAAAAAAAGAGAGAAAAAAGAAGTGAGGCAAGGTCATATTTGTCCATATTCTGTTCCAGTTAAAGGGTTGTTCATATTCACTTAGATCTGTGGAGCTTACTTTTTTAATGGCTAGCTCAGATTATGAACTTTCCAAAGGTTGTTTATATATTATAGAGTTCAGTCCTTTTGGGAGCCCAGATCATTTATTTATAAATCCCATCATTGGATGGCTCGGTAGTTGGTTTTCCCAAGGGACTCCATAGGAAAGCACAGCTGACATAAATTGTTAATATAGAAAAAATGAGTTTTGGAATGTTCTCAAACCATTACTGTCCATGATATCGGCAAGGGTACGGATTCCACATTTGGACCATTGGGGGTGGGATGCAGAAGGCCGCCCTCCAGATCACAGGGCGCTTTTGTGAAATATTGGAGATTGGGCATGCCGTTTTGATACCCAGTTACATTGTTTTTCAATATTGCGCCAAATAGAGATTGTGTGAGACATAATAGAACCAAAGCGTAGTTTACATTGTTTAAGTGATATATCAGTGAAGACCACCTCTCCCAGGGCAATGGGATACATCATATTTCTCTCTAATTATATCTAAATCAATTTAGGATGGGACAAAATGCTAGTGCCTGGAAATACAATTTAAAGTTTGGTATGGATAGCAAACTTATTTGTTTACCTTTTGTTAATAAAATAGTTTTTCTGCTAACAGATCCCTCAGTATGTATTCAATTGTAGTTATTCATTCCTGCGCTGAGTTAATGTGTAGCAGCTAATTGTATAGCTAATAGGCTATGTGTTTGTAGATTGACTGAGGATAAGGTAGAGCAACCAATGTGATAATGGCTGGAGTAATTTTTGCTTGTTTTTACTGTTCTCCAAATAACATTTAAGCGTTTGTTAAACTGTGTAGAAATGCAGTAAATCAACTTCAACTGTCTAAACATTTCTTAGATGAAGGCAGACCCTGGCTAAGGCCCTGGCAACAAGACTTAACTAGTGATTCGTAAATCGTTTATAAGGACCTATATTAATCATCTGGTGAATGGAGTAATGATTAATAAACTATTTACTAATACATGTTTTATTACCTGGAGTTATTATAAAGTGCTACCACATATATATTAAAGGTCACCGTGGAGAATGTACTGTACTTGATTAAGATTCAGAAAAAGGTCTGTTTCATCAATTGATAATGTGTGCTGCAATCTAAAAGAAATACATGTGACATACAAGTACACAGAGACACAGTCAGTCAACTCGTTTTGAAATATGTTCTACATATAAGACGCCACAACAAAGTAACACATACACTCCATTCCAGATGAACAATAGTCTGTTCATGAGAAAACGTTTAGTCATGGCCAAGAATTGATGTATTGCTTGTATTGCTTGTATTCAAGCGATAGATTCATGTGCACCACAACAGCAGAACTTATAAAAGGTCACGTCGAAAGGTTATTATAGTTTTGTGTTTATATTTCTATTAGAAATTCAGTTTATTTTCACTTAGTTTTCAGAACAGATTTGCTAGTTTGTAATTTAGGTTGAATTGTGTCAAAATATTTCCATTTTGTTTTTATATGATTTAGTTTCAGTTTTAGTGTTACGGACAGAAAGCATGCGCGGGAGGCTGGGAGACACTTTTTTATGTGCGTGTTTTTTGGGACATCACTTCTTGCAATGGCAATCAGTAATATATAGGGTGATGGGTTAGGTTAGGTTTCAATTATAAAGTCAATCTCAATGTGACTTTAATTTAAAAGGAATTGTGCAAAGACTGTTGCAAAAAATATGGCCAGATGAAACCCTCTCTCGCCCATGTTTACACCTTGGCTGTGGATCCGTAGTTATCTGTAGGCTGTTTCGAAGTAGCCCACAGTGTTGTTTTGAATGATGTGCAGTGAGTGAATTTTAGATCAGAGGGTGTTAACTGTAGCATAACCTACCTGTGTTTAGTTTCAATCAAAGCATATATTTTGCCTAGTGGCGCCACACGAGAGAAAAAATGGACCATTCGCACAAAATCATCCTGAAATTTCATAAGAAATTAGGTGGTGTTTTTTGTCTTATAGTAACATTATACCATGCTATTATATTTGGTTCTGTTATTAGTAATTCTAACATTATGTGATCTTTAGCCTACATTGATTCAGCTGTTCTAACTTTATTAAACACGCAGCATTCTCCAGTGTAGCCTTTTTTCTATGAGTAGAGAAGAGACTGTGTTTAAAGTAGAGAATCATACATTTTCACCGATGCTTTGCCCAAATTGAATCAGCAGGCACTCCGTTTGAACTTTAGTAGTACATGTAAGAAGATTCAAGTTAGCTAACCAGACAGTTTTTTCTTTCTGTTAGCTAGTGATAGCTAGTGATAGTGATACACAAGCTAGGCTTATTTGAAACATCGCCATCTCCTGGTCGCATTTACCCTCCAGATTCAGTAGATGGATAACCCCATTGAAACCCCCAGATTTTTGACCAAAATTTAGAAAAGAACTTTAACATAATTCATGATGGATTTTATTTTATTATGGAGTCAAAGATAATAGTTTCAATATAGTTTTTTAAACATGTTTGTTGATTATTTTATTTCAATTTACTGAATTGTTTTTTCATGATTAGTTTTAGTTTCAGTTTACTATAATAACCTTGATCCACCCTCCCCCTGAAAACAGTCCAAATAGAATTATTCATGTCTGTTTTATGTAAATGAAAAAGCAACACTTTTCTAATAGATTCATGTCATCATACTAAAAGCCTCTCCTCGGGAACAATTAAAGATAACAAATTAATATTGCCTATTATTTCAAACAGATTCCCAGATGCAGAATCCATAATTCTAAACCAATTGTAAAATTACTCCTTATAAATGTGCTGCAAAGTGTAATTTAATGGGGGGGTTTTCAGACTAAAATCATTTATTTCATTAATCAAAGGTTAGAGTTTATGTGATGGGAGGCCGGTGCACTCACTCTGAAAACTAAACTTTTCTTTACTGTATAGGATGATATGGCTTCTGTAGGGAAACAAAGCAAAAGTTTAGAGAGTGTAAAATAGTATTTTACACCCACACTAGCTTCCCTAGCAAGCCTTAATTTTTTAATTAATGTTAAATCTATTTGTTACTAGGCTTAATGACTATAATCCCCAATTTAAGCATACATCATAAATAAAGCCATTGTGTTGCTGTCATGTATACTCCCTCTCCGGCCTCTAGGTCATCAGGCTGCTGATTATCCCGCACACTTGTCACCATCTTCTCACACACCTGCGCCTCATCACACTCACCTGGACTCCATCACCTTCTTGATTATCTTCCCTATATCTGTCACTCCCCTTGGCTCTTTCCTCAGGTGTTATTGACTCTGTTGTCGTGTCGGTGCGTTGTTTGTGTTTCGTGTTCATTGTTTTTTTATTTTATTAAAACACTCACTCCCTGAACTTGCTTCCCGACTCTCAGCGCACTCGTTAAAAATGTTATGTGCATATAGTGCTCATGTGTAAACAGATATTCTCTCTCAAATTAACTGCAGAACTACTAGTAATTACAGGATTATGTACAATATCTAACAGAGCACAGTATCTCCACATCGTTCTCTCTCCACCAGTCCTTTGTTATGCGGCTGTGGGGAAAACGCTTGATGAGGGATTCATACAATCATTGCAATTTCATTATATGTTTTTGCCACCCTCAAATTGGAAAGGTTGTATTTCACTCCTCCTGAATTCAATTGTAGGTTCAGAGAGGAAGTGTCCAAATCTCCTGACTTTGCTATTGTAGCCAGGGACTAAACAGAATATCAAACAACATAAATGAAAATGTCCCATCTATTTCTATACACAACAATGCAATCCAAACACCTGCATAAGGCCTTGTTGGATCATCAAGAGTAGGTTCCAGCAGTGGCAGCAGCCACACTGACAGTACTACGTCTGTACTACATAGTAGAGAGGATGGCTAAGGGTCAGGTAAATAGTGTCTAGGTCAGGTAAAGGAGCTGTAATATTTTCCAGATAAGGTTTCTATTATTTAATGACATTGTAGCAGGAAGGAAGGAACCATGCTGGCCTGGCTGTCCTGGCACATACACAGCAGACAGTGAATAGGGAGGAACAAGATGATTTAATGTAATGGGGGAAATAAAGCATCATTAGCGCAAATTAACTTTTGTCAGCCGAGGTGATCTTGTTGGGTGCTAATGCCACTGGCAACCATGGAGATATCAATTTATGCGCAGGGGGGTAGGGTCAAGTGAAGTGCACTTCGTGATGCATTTAGCCCTGAATGGCAGCGGCGGTCACCGGCATTCCATATTGTTTTGCCTCCCTGAGTTTGCAGTGCCAAGACGAAGGATGCACCATGTTTAATTCATACCGTTGGTTTAACTCACGGCCAGGAATGGATCCTAGTCCATTAATTAGTACCAAACGGCCATTCAAAACAAGATCTGCCTTGTATAGGTCACCGATTTTGCAGCGCTCTAGTGTTACCTTTCTCATTTGGCTGGAGTGGAGTGGACATCCAAGGCTTAGAGCAGGAGTCCTGCTGACTGCATGCCCACTGTAGCTGGAATGTTTCACATCAATACAGTTTCTCATAATGCAGATTATAGCTGCCGAAATGATGCCTTGCATATGCCATTTATGAGAAAGCAGTTATTTGAACCGTCAGTTTGTCGTTATAATTATTGAGCTGCTGATGCTGTTATGGATTATGTGATTGCTTGATATTATCATGGATCATGGAACAACAAGATGTACTGTGGACTTGTGGTTTGTCTCTTGGCTGCTGTGTAGCTACTCCTGAGTGCATGGGCTTATCCTTGCCTTCCAAACATTTCATTGGCTTTAGTTAATCTAATATTATAGTATTGTTCAAAAGGGACACATGAAAATATTTAATAAAAGCCACTGATGAAACAGGAATACGAGAAAATATTGATGCTAAGAAAACTGTGTTGCATTGTTTTCTGCCCATTTTAAAGTGGCAATTAGGTGACAACAGAAGTGGAGGACCTAAAATATCCTACCTCTATTATCACTAATTTTGTAAGCAGCATAAATGTAAAGAACTAAGTACAATTAAAAAGACTAAAGAACAGTGTTGACAAATTCAGATGGACCCTGGTGACAGGATTCTCCTTTCCTGGGGAATGAAGCCAAATTGATCTACCCCACAGTGCCATTTCCTCTCCAAAGGCAGTCTTTTTTCCACCACCTTTTCATGCCATGAAACCAGTTATTACTGCAGTTTATCTTTGTTTCAATTCATTTTTCAATGTTATTTATTGGTTGTGCTGCTATACTTTTTTGTTAACCTGTATGTTTTTCTCCATTAGATTAGAATGATGGACATTTTAAAAAACATTCTTCTATTTTTATGTAGATTTTTATTTATTTTTTGGAATAAGTACTAACCAGATTATATGTATTAGTAGTAATTATTTAGCATCGCTACAATGGGAAAAGAGGAGAGCAGCGGTGACTAAAAGCATGATCTGAATCTTTGGCGGAGTAGCTGAGAGACTAGGAGCACCATGTTAGATGGGAGGGAGATTAAAGCCTTATATGTTAATCAAGCCATGATGAATAGACCATACTCACACAAACACAGGCACCTCACGAGTCCCTTGTGCATTCTCCACATAACTGGGATGGGGGACGGGGAGAGAGAATTAATTCTATTAAGTGAGCTTGTAAGGATGCACTGTATGCAGATAAGTGGTGTGTGTCAGGGAAAATTGCGGGGGTGGGGGTCACTGGAAAGTTAAGTTCATGTAATGCACTTCTGAGGTGGGGCTGTCATCGCTGTGACATATCTAAATCTTCTTAGTTAGTGGGGTCTAGCTAACGGATTATCAGCCACATTTGAGTAATAGACTCCTCATTTAGATTTAATGCGTTTTGCATAGAGAGCAACCTCCCCTCATCACTCTTAAAGATGAATCGGCTTCCTAGGCAAAATTCTAAAGATATTAGTCTGCCGGCAACTGCATAAATCATAACATTTTACTAATGGGAGCAAAGTTAAACACTCCTCCCACCCTTTTAAGCACACATGGAGGAGGATTATGATGATGCTGCCTTGGCCATTTGTTCTCCTATGCAGGCAGGCAAAGGTCCTCTTTATTTACATGAAGCTTGTGCCCAAACGACACCCTATTCCCTTTAAAGAACACTACTTTTTACTAGAGCACTATGGGCCTTGGTCAATAGTAGTACAATACAAAGGGAATAGGTTGCCCCTTTATTTACATGGAGTTTTGTGTCCACACAGCCCACAGGGAAGCTGACTTTACATAAGCATAAAGCCATTAATCATTGATATTTATTTCAATTAACTACTACATTATCATAGTGTAATTCATACTGTTTGCCTCTGCATAGGACAAATACTAATGGTAGAGTGTTGTCCTACTGTGTGTTTACCTCTCATGAAAAGATTACATAGAGAGATGGCGAGAATAGTGTGAAAATGTGGATTATTAAAGGTGCGGTGCAGTCAAAAACTTGATTTTGCTGTGTTATATATATAAATATACACACAGTACCTGTCACGCCCTGACCTTAGAGATCCTTATTATTCTCTATGTTTGGTTAGGTCAGGGTGTGATTTGGGTGGGAAATTCTATGTTTTCTGTTTCTTTGTTTTTGGCCGAGTGTGGTTTCCAATCAGAGGAAGCTGTCTATCGTTGTCTTTGATTGGGATCATACTTAGGCAGCCTGTTTTCCACCTTTTGTGGGATCTTGTTTTCTGTTCAGTTACTGTTGCCTGACAGAACTGTGTGCTTTCGTTTTTTGATTTTGTTATTTTGTTTGAGTGTTTTTTTAAATTAAAATCATGAACACTTTCCACGCTGCGCTTTGGTCTTCCCTTTTCTACCACCAACGAGAGCCGTTACAGTAGATCCCACCAAATACGGACCAAACAGCATGGTCAGGAGGAGTGGACATGGGAGGACATCCTGGATGGAGAAGGACCCTGGACGCAGGCCGGAGAGTATTGCCGTCCAAGGGAGCAGATGGAGGCAGTGGGAGAGGAACGGCGATGATACGAGGAGTTAAGTCAATGACGGAAGCCCGAGAGGCAGCTCCAGAAATGTTTTGGGGGAGATTAGCGGAGTCAGGGTTTAGACACATCCACAGCCCGGCACGATCTGTGCCAGCTCCCCACATTTGCCGTGCTAGAGTGGGCATCCAGCCAGGATGGATTGTGCTGGCTCAGCGCTCCTGGTCTCCGGTGCGTCTCTTTGGCCCCGGATATCCTGCACCGGCTTAATGCACTGTGTCTCCGGTGCGCCTTCACAGCCCAGTGCGTCCTGTGCCAGCGCCCCACAGTTGCCGGGCTAGGGTGAGCATCCAGCCAGGACGCCTTGTGCCAGCTCTACGCTCCAGACCTCCAGTGCGCCTCCTCGTCCCAGGGTATCCTGCGCCGGCTCCACACATCAGACCTCCAGTGCGTCTCTCCAGCCCGGTGCGTCCTGTGCCAGCTCTACGCACCTGGCCTCCAGTGATGATCCATGGCACGAAGCCTCCAGTGATGATCCATGGCACGAAGCCTCCAGTGATGATCCATGGCCCGGAGCCTCCAGTGATGATCCATGGCACGAAGCCTGCAGTAATGATCCATGGCACAAAGCCTCCAGTGATGATCCGCGGTCCGGAGTCTCCAGCGACGGTCCGCAGTCCAGAGTCCCCAGCGACGGTCTGGAGCCTCCAGCGACGGTCCCCTGTCCGGAGCTTACAGGGGGGAGTAGATGTCCACCCAGACCCTCCCCTATAGGTTCAGGTTTGCAGCCGGAGTCCGCACCTTTGGGGGAGGGTACTGTCACGCCCTGACCTTAGAGATCCTTATTATTCTCTATGTTTACTTAGGTCAGGGTGTGTCTCGGATGGGAAATTCTGTTTTCTGTTTCCTTGTTTTTGGCCGAGTGTGGTTCCCAATCAGAGGCAGCTGTCTATCGTTGCCTCTGATTGGGAATCATACTTAGGCAGCCTGAGTTTGTGAGATCTTGTTTTCTGTTTAGTTACTGTTGCCTGATAGAACTGTGCACTTTCGTTTTCGATTTTGTTATTTTGTTTGAGTGTTTTTTGAATTAAAATCATGAACACTTTGGTTTACTCTTTCTACCACCAACGAGAGCTGTTACAGTACCAGACAAAAGTTTGGACACCGACTCATTCAAGGGTTTTAATTTTAATGTTATTTATTTTATCTTTATTTTACTATTTTCTACATTGTATAATAATAGTAAAGACATCAAAACTATGAAATAACTCATATGGATCATGTAGTAACGGGAAAGAGGTTTAAACAAATCAAAATATATTTTATATTTGAGATTATTCAAATAGCCACCCTCTGCCTTGATGACAGCTTTGCACACTCTTGGCATTCTCTCAACTAGCTTCATGAGGTAGTCACCTGGAATGCATTTCAATTAACAGGTGTGTCTTGATAAAAGTTAGTTTGTGGAATTTCTTTCCTTCTTAATGCATTTGAGTCAATCAGTTGTTGTCACAAGGTAGTGGTTGTATACAGAAGATAGCCCTATTTGGTAAAATACCAAGTCCATATTATGGCAAGAACAGCTCAAATAAGCAAAGAGAAACAACATTCCATCATCACTTTAAGACATGAAGGTCAGTCAATCCCAAAAATTACAACAACTTTTAAAGTTTCTTTAGGTACAGTCGCAGAGATGAAACTGTCTCTCATGAGGACCACTAAAGGAAAGGAAGACCCAGAGTTACCTCTGCTGCAGAGGGTAAGTTCATTAGAGTTACTAGCATCATAAATTGCAGCCCAAATAAATGCTTCACAGAGTTCAAGTAACAGACACATCTTAATATCAACTGTTCAGAGGAAAATGGGTGAATCAGGCCTTCATGGTTGCTTTGCTGCAAAGAAACCACTACTAAAGGATGCCAATGAGAAGAAGAGACTTGTTTGGGCCAAGAAAGACGAGCAATGAACATTAGACTGGTGGAAATCTGTCCTTTTATCTGATGAGTCCAAATTGGAGATTTTTGGTTCCAGCCGCTGTGTCTTTGTGAGATGCAGAGTAGCTGACTGGATGATCTCTGCATGTGTGGTTTCCACCATGAAGCATGGAGGAGGTGTGATGGGGTGCTTTGCTGGTGACAGTGTCAATGATTTATTTCAGAATTCAAGGCGCACTTAACCAGCATGGCTACCACAGCATTCTGCAGGGATACACCATCAAGACTGTTGGAAAAGCATTCCAGGTGAAGCTGGTTGAGAGAATACCAAGTGTATGCAAAGCTGTCATCAAGGCAAAGGGTGGCTACTTTGAAGAATAAAAAATAATCATAAATATTTGTTTATCAATTTGTTTGGTTACTACATTGTTCCATATGTTTTATTTCATATTTGTCTTCGCTATTATTCTACAATCTAGAAAATTGTAAAATAAAAAATAAAATAAAAAAACCTTGAATGAGTAGGTGTGTCCAAACTTTTGACTGGTACTGTATATATATAATTTCCAAACTCTGAGGTTGGAATGATACTGTGAAATTGTGAAAATAATGATAAGCCAGTGGGCACAGACTTCAGTTCAACGTGTAGTTTTGATTAATATTTGGTTGAGTTGTCAACGAACAGGAATTCAACTCGAAATCACCAACAACATTTTTGGTTAGAAGTTTGGCAAAAAAATATGAAATGCCCTTTTGTTGATGACCTTTTGCAAATCCAATCGGTTTCCCATGTTGATTCAACGTCACCACATAGATTTTTGATGGTTGAAATGATGTGGAAAGCCAGTGGGAATATCATTTTTAGTGTAAGAGCTGTTTAAAAAGACCCCCTGAAATTTCAGCCTGTTATGGAGGGATGGTTTTGGGCTGCCTGGTTACATCACCAGGTGGTAAATTAGTTAATAGACAAATAAGAGATTTCCAAACCTCTGACAACAACAGCTAGTTTTCAGTTTTTACCTCCCCACTCAGACCACACACAGACTGTCCTAGCAAAACCCTTCATTGAGAAATTGCTCTTTGCTAAGAAGCTATTTGTGTTTCTTTATGGAACATCTTAATTGAAAATAATCACAGTAAGGTAATTAATTGTTCCCCAGAAATGAGTTGATATTGAGATAAAAAGGGCTGCATTGGACCTTTAACCTTTAAGCTGACTATTAAAATAAACTTAAAAGGGAGAGAATATACATTTATTTTATAACCTACAAATACACTATGAAACTGCATGAAATTCACATAAGGAAACCCCAGATTGTATACATACTGTACAAAATAGAGGTTAATTACTCACCATTGATAATTATCGAATTCATTTAACAAGGACAACTGTATTTTGCGGCCCTGTATTTTAAACCGTATAAAACCTATAACCTAGAGGTTTCTTGGAATAAACAAAAACACACAAAGACAGTTCATGTCGACAGGAGGCTTGACGACAAGGCGTGAGACAGTATCAAAAGGCTGCTAGCTTATGCCTGGTCCTGTGTGTGTCTGGCTCGTGGCTTTTGAGAGTCCCACAGTGGTGGCCTGTCAGACGCAGGCACTGCTCTCCCCCTCATTAGACACCCTTCCCCACTGCCACTCCCTGTGTGCCTCTCTCCCACTCCGAGCCAAATTAAACACACACATAAGCAAGAGCACACACACACACAGCCCAGTACACCGTCACTGCCATCACCCCGGCGATGCCTAGCTGACACACAGTTTGTATTGTACATTTAATTTGACAGTGCTTTAACTAGAGAGCCTGCATCTTGTCAAATGTGCCGGCAGCACACAGCTGAGCTGGAGGTGTTCTGTTGAAGGGCATCTGTGAAGCAGCAGAGTCACTTTTGAACAGGCCGCGCTGGCTGCTGCTCGCCCTGTGTGCTGAGAGGTGCTGTGGGCTGAGGGCTTCTGTGTCTGTCTCTTTCTTTATTTCCCTGAAGGGCGGATGGGAGACGGGGATTCTGATGATGACTGTTGGTTCCATGTCTAGTCCAGCTCAAACCCCCACACACTCTCTCTTCATTCTTCAATCCAAGCACCAGTAAAACATTTGAAAGTGTCTCTAAGCAGCGCCGACTTTGGTCCCTATAGCTTCCTGGCTTTGAAACAGAGAGGGTGGGTGTCGTACTGTCACCCCCAGCATGTTCCACAGGACACTTTGCTCATTAGTGAAGAGGGGACTGGTTTGTGGCTCCCTGCTCAACTTGATCACAAGTCAGTCAGCCAAAACAGGTGCTGAGGAAAGGGTAGGACCAGGAAGTAGGAACAACCCTGAGTGTGTTTTCAGTAAATGCCAGTGTTCTGTGCCAGAGTAGTGTGAGGGCAGTAGAGACGGAAAGACAAAACAGGGATGCTGTCTGGTGTGTTTCCTGACTCCAGACAGTCAAGGATGGAAAACAAATACCTACGAGCTTAGACAGCCAGATATAAAAGGAACAAGATGACCAGACATATCTGTTCACATTAAACCTTTATGACCGAGACACTTTTTAAATATAAGTATCATGTAGTGGGATGAATAGGGAGGTTGGCCCTGAAGGTGGGTAGAGGAGCAGTTTTATACTACCTTTTATTATTATTTATTTAAAAATATATATATTTAACCTTTATTCAACTATATATACTATATATAACACTTTGCTATTTGCATGGTTTTACTTTAATTGATTTTGTCAGAATTACAACACATATAACATTCCGAATGTTGAATGTGAATAAAATTCAGTGAACTTAAATTTGTTCAATATTGCATCCAAATGTCATAAGGATAGTCATGCCTCATCATATCCGCCCGCGCACATCATCTGAGGAGAGTAGACAGCCAACTGGGCACAGACGTCAACTCAATGTCTATTCCACGCTGGTTCAACAAAGTTCAGTCAACCAGTGTGTGCATAGTGAGAGATGTGAGCGATTCTATGTAAACTTGGTTAATAGCAGTACTTGGATAATACATTGGCCTATTGCCTGCAAACTGTAATAAATCAAAAAACAGTTTTCCACCTCAAAAGCCCTCAGCTTAAATCAGACACATAGCTTGACATTAAACTCAGAGCAAAAGCAGCCTAGTGAAAGAGAGATCATTCTCTCTTGTAGGGTTGGTGCTACTGTACAAGGTTGATGGTCTACACACCAGGCAGTATACTGGTGACACATCCATCCATATTTAAGACGGCCATTTACTCAAGGGACATTATACTGACTGATGCCTACAGAAAACTTTGAAAATCCATTAGCTCCTGTGACCAGCATTGATTCAAATCATCCAATCTCATATTGTTAGGCAGGCACTGCCCCCTGAAGAGCAAGACTCGAAATGCTCGAGACGTATATGAGACTCAGATTAAACTGAGAAAATGTTGCTCAATTACCAAATGCTACCACTTAACACCATTCATCTTAGTGCTTGCCTTGCTTGCTGTACGAACGCTGAGCGTCCTCTAATGTAAGGAGCTTGACAGTTACCATTTTCTATGGAAGAGGAGGCTAAAGAGGCCCATTGACCCCTCCTCACTACAATTTTCCCTCATCGTGTCGAGAGACTTCATTAACTTTTAGGGCAATTTCAGCACATTTTCAGATCAGAGCAACCTCCTTAGAGCTTCTACTGTCAGTTACACAGCCCTACTACTGGTACATCAATGAAAGCATATCCTATAATAAAGTGTTTGGCATTGCGGTTATTTGAAGGCCATTGAATGGTAAAATTGTGTAAATAATATACTAGAAAATACACAGTAAAATGTGAGCAATTACACCTTTAATATTTGAAGAGCAATGAGAAAGGGTACAGTGCTTAACAACATTTGAAGAAAAACATTGCGTGTGTAGGTATACCGTATATTGTGATGAGATGCAGAATGACTGATAACAATAGGTTGTTGAAAATAATGGGTAAATGCTGCCCTCCACAGGCATAGGCATGTTACTGTGGTCAAAATACACGCTCAACTACTGTAGGCCTATGTGAACACATGGATCTTAGACCTAGAGTTTTCCAGAGTTTGACTCACAACAATAGTGCCATAATAGTCACTATAGACCTGTTAGAAAGAAGATTGAATAGTTCATTTGATTGATATTGGATGAGTTCATGAAAAAAATCCAGACATTTTGGGGAGGTCTTTTTTACACTTCAGTGATCGGGACCTTGTCGTGGGGGAAAGCCTAAAAAAGAGTGGCAATTTGTTACACTTTTTTTTAAGTGAACAACATAAAGAATGAGGCAGGTTAAGAAAATTACAAAGTTAACATTTTTATTACAGATGACAAGTTTATTATTGATTTACAAGCTGTTTTGGGCCATCTACCACCCCACCGGAGGACAAAAATAACGTTGTTTTACGGTGTTTCTACAGCTATTTTGTTACCCCCCCCCCCAAAAAAAGTGATAAAGTTTTTAGTGTAATTAAAAAGTTTACTAGAAAATGTAATTTTGCCAACACTAGGGCCTGCTACAGTAAATAATAATGGATCTGGATGCACACTCAGACAAAATGGAGATATGGTGAGGAGACCACATAATTAGCCTACTGGTGAATAGAACCAATGTTCTTTTGTTTTAAATGATAATAGACGTGAGAACACATTTTTAAAGGGGGTACTTTTACCTTTTTAGACTTTATGTTGAGTAAAACAATGTAAATAAATGAATACAGTAGCACAACTGGTGGATTACAGGATCAATTCTGTGTTGTACAAGATGGGACGGAATGGGGGAGATTTTCAAAAGGACAAGATTGTTACGGGACTGTGACAGTATAGAAGAAAATTACAGACTGAGTGTATCTTGTTTAGCCAATCAGACATTTACATTTAAGTCATTTAGCAGACGCTCTTATCCAGAGCGACTTACAAATTGGTGAATTCACCTTCTGACATCCAGTGGAACAGCCACTTACAATAGTGCATCTAAATCATTTAAGGGGGGGGGGGAGAAGGATTACTTATCCTATCCTAGGTATTCCGACCAGGGGTAAAAAAACGGGATGCTCCCACCTGATTGGCTGAACACGATACGCATCTGGTACGAGCATTAGGCACTGCAGCGTGGTGGAAAATTGTGTTTCATAAAGACAGCATGCCTATCTTCCCCATTTTTTTCTGCCTTCTCACCATTAATTTAAGTAAAGGAGGAAATCGATGCCTTTGAAGCCTGAATGGAGAATATTTTATGTACGAACTGGTCCACGGTGGTACAAGTGGGTTTAGCCAGCTGTATAGATTCCCTTTGGATGGTAAGATTAAACGTCTCAATATCGCCATCTGCCTGCCTTTGGGCTACATCATAGCACCATCGGTTCGGCTCTGAACTCTCTAATCAAATCTCTGTGCATTAATAATTCTAGAAATTATTCTAGAAAAGTATATAAAGTAATATTATCAAAACCTTTTTCGAAAGACTATTTGTGTTGCAGCAATGTTTTCCGATATTTTGATTATTGATTGCAAAGAATAAAAAAATGTTGTATAGTTTGTGGTTGGAATGCCAGATATTATCCCATAGTTTCATCATCCTGTTTGTTGTTATTGTTGATGTCATTATAATATATTTTGTACAGTTTCACCAACTTATTCTCAACTGTTAATAAAAGCCCATTCTGAGAAATTGCACCTGACTGTCCTTGTCTGCCTCCTCCCTGAACATACACCACAAAAGCCTACCTCACAACTCCACAACAGGGTGTTGTCCAAGGTCAAAACATCACAGTCTGGGAGGTGGACACAAGAGAGTTGCCAACAGTGGTGGAGAGGTCTTGGAGCGGGAAGGACTTCCCAAAGAAGGAATAGCAGTGTTGTCTTTATGTAGAGGTTGAGGTGGTGGGCCAACATGGAAGTGAGGAGGTCTGCCGGACACTGACAGATCATACAGGTGGGGTTGGGAGAAAAGAGTTGAGCGCCATCAGAATAACAGTGTTAAGAAAGACCTGTCATGCCCTGATCTATTTCACCTGTGCTTGTCTCCACCCCCCTGCAGGTGTCGCCCATCTTACCCATTATCCCCTGGGTACTTATACCTGTGTTTTCTGTTTTTCTGTTGCCAGTTCGTCTTGTTTGTTCAAGTCAACCAGCGTTTTGTATCAGCTCCTGCTTTTCCCCTTTCTCTCTTTTTCTCATCCTCTTGGTTTTGACCCTTGCTTGTCCTGACTCTGAGCCTGCCTGACGTCCTGTGCCTTTGCCCCTACTCTGGATTACCGACCCCTGTAACAAGGGCGGTGGGACAAAAATAGTTGAATTGCGTTAGCATAAACAGTGATAAGAGCGATGAGGATGTGACAGAACCAATTTGTGACTTTGTTTACAGAGAGGACCAAAGGGGACCGAGCACTGAGACCTAGGGGAGACCAGTAATTAGAGGATGAGATTCAGACACTAACCTTTCTACAGTGCATTCGGAAAGTATTCAGGCCCCTTGACTTTTCCACATTTTGTTACATTACAGTCTTATTCTAAAATGTATTGAATTGTTTTTTTCCCCTCATCAATCTACACACAATACCCCATAATGACAAAGAGCAGGTTTTTCATATTGAATGCTCCAAACCCAACAATGCATTCATCTAAATCAATGTAGCACAAAAAAATAAGATACGATATAACAAAAACACACAAGAAATAAAAAGAAGAAATAATAATAAGAAGAGAATGTAAGAAGCTGTATACAGGGTCAGTTCCAATACCATATTTACAATGTGCAGAAATGCTGGAGTGATAGAGGTAGATATGTATAGGGGTAAGGTGACTAAGCATCAGGATATAATATATGAAAACAAAATTTACACAAGTAGTAGTTGTATAAATTATGATTGTATGTGAATGTGTGTGCGCGTGTGTGTAGAGTCAGTATAAATGTGAGTGCATGTTGTGCGTAGAGACAGCGCAAACATCTAATACAGTCGTGGCCAAAAGTTTTGAGAATGAAAATATTAATTTTCACAAAGTCTGCTGCCTCACTTTGTATGATGGCAATTTGCATATACTCCAGAATGTTATGAAGAGTGATCAGATGAATTGCAATTAATTGCAAAGTCCCTCTTTGCCCATGTAAATTAACTGAATCCCCAAAAACACTTCCACTGCATTTCAGCCCTGCCACAAAAGGACCAGCTGACATTATGTCAGTGATTCTCTCGTTAACACAGGTGTGAATGTTGACGAGGACAAGGCTGGAGATCACTTTGTCATGCTGATTGAGTTTGAATAACAGACTGGAAGCTTCAAAAGGAGGGTGGCGCTTGTAATCATTGTTCTTCCTCTGTCAATCATGGTTACCTGCAAGCCGTCATCATTGCTTTGCACAAAAAAAGGCTTCACAGGCAAGGATATTGCTGCCAGTAAGATTGCACCTAAATCAACCATTTATCGCATCAACAAGAACTTCAGGGAGAGCGGTTCAATTGTTGTGAAGAAGGCTTCAGGGCGCCCAAGAAAATCCAGCAAGCGCCAGGACCGTCTTCTAAAGTTGATTAAGCTGCGGGATCGGGGCACCACCAGTACAGAGCTTGCTTAGGAATGGCAGCAGGCAGGTGTGAGTGCATCTGCACACACAGTGAGGTGAAGACTTTTGGAGGGTGGCCTGGTGTCAGGAAGGGCAGCACAGAAGCCACTTCTCTCCAGGAAAAACATCAGGGACAGACTGATATTCTGCAAAAGGTACAGGGATTGGACTGCTGAGGACTGGGGTAAAGTCATTTTCTCTGATGAATCCCCTTTCTGATTGTTTGGGGCATCCGGAAAAAAATCTTGTCTGGAGAAGACAAGGTGAGCGCTACCATCAGTCCTGTGTCATGCCAACAGTAAAGCATCCTGAGACCATTCATGTGTGGGGTTGCTTCTCAGCCAAGGGAGTGGTCTCACTCACAATTTTGCCTAAGAACACAGCGATGAATAAAGAATGGTACCAACACATCCTCTGAGAGCAACTTCACCCAACCATCCAGGAACACTTTGGTGACGAACAATGCTGTTTCCAGCATGATGGAGCACCTTGCCATAAGGCAAAAGTGATAACTAAGTGGCTCGGGGAACAAAACATCGATATTTTGGGTCCATGGCCAGGAAACTCCCCAGACCTTAATCCCATTGAGAACTTGTGGTCAATCCTCAAGAGGCAGGTGGGCAAACAAAACCCCACAAATTCTGACAAACTCCAAGCATTGATTATGCAAGAATGGGCTGCCATCAGTCAGGATGTATGTGGCCGAGATGTTAATTGACAGCATGCCAGGGCGGATTGCAGAGGTCTTGAACAAGAAGGGTCAACACTGCAAATTTTGACTCTTTGCATCAACTTCATGTAATTGTCAATTAAAGCCTTTGACACTTATGAGATGCTTGTAATTATACTTCAGTATTCCATAGTAACATCTGAAAAAAATATCTAAAGACACTGAAGTAGCAAACTTTGTGGAAATTAATATTTGTGTCGTTCTGTCTCCTCGCCACGCACTCTCACCACTGGTGTCCCCTAGGGCTCTGTTCTAGGCCCTCTCCTATTCTCGCTATACACCAAGTCACTTGGCTCTGTCATAACCTCACATGGTCTCTCGTATCATTGCTATGCAGACGACACACAATTAATCTTCTCCTTTCCCCCTTCTGATGACCAGGTGGCGAATCGCATCTCTGCATGTCTGGCAGACATATCAGTGTGGATGACGGATCACCACCTCAAGCTGAACCTCGGCAAGACGGAGCTGCTCTTCCTCCCGGGGAAGGACTGCCCGTTCCATGACCTCGCCATCACGGTTGACAACTCCATTGTGTCCTCCTCCCAGAGCGCTAAGAACCTTGGCGTGATCCTGGACAACACCCTGTCGTTCTCAACTAACATCAAGGCGGTGGCCCGTTCCTGTAGGTTCATGCTCTACAACATCCGCAGAGTACGACCCTGCCTCACACAGGAAGCGGCGCAGGTCCTAATCCAGGCACTTGTCATCTCCCGTCTGGATTACTGCAACTCGCTGTTGGCTGGGCTCCCTGACTGTGCCATTAAACCCCTACAACTCATCCAGAACGCCGCAGCCCGTCTGGTGTTCAACCTTCCCAAGTTCTCTCACGTCACCCCGCTCCTCCGCTCTCTCCACTGGCTTCCAGTTGAAGCTCGCATCCGCTACAAGACCATGGTGCTTGCCTACGGAGCTGTGAGGGGAACGGCACCGCAGTACCTCCAGGCTCTGATCAGGCCCTACACCCAAACAAGGGCACTGCGTTCATCCACCTCTGGCCTGCTCGCCTCCCTACCACTGAGGAAGTACAGTTCCCGCTCAGCCCAGTCAAAACTGTTCGCTGCTCTGGCCCCCCAATGGTGGAACAAACTCCCTCACGACGCCAGGATTGGCATTTCCCAGGACTAACGTAGCGATTAGCTTGATATAACTTTCCCAGGACATAGGCATATCTGGGCAGAAAGCTTGAATTCCTGTTAGCGGAGTCAATCACCACCTTCCGGAGACACCTGAAACCCCACCTCTTCAAGGAATACCTAGGATAGGATAAAGTAATCCTTCTCACCCCCCTGAAATGATTTAGATGCACTATTGTAAAGTGGCTGTTCCACTGGATGTCAGAAGGTGAATTCACCAATTTGTAAGTCACTCTGGATAAGAGCGTCTGCTAAATGACTTAAATGTAAATGTAAATGTTCTCAAAACTTTTGGCGTCGACTGTACAAGGGTCAACCCTGTAGCCATTCTGTTAGCTACACTGAATGAAAATATAAATGCAATATGTAAAGTGTTGGTCCCATGTTTCATGACCTGAAATAAAATATCCCAAAAATGTTCCTACATATGTGGCTTCCTCACCTGCAGGATCATCTGAGACCAGCCACCTGGACAGCTGATGAAACTGTGGGTTTACACAACCGAAGAATTCCTACACAAACTGTCAGAAACCATCTTAGGGAAGCTCATCTGCATGCTCTTGGTCCTCACCAGGGTCTTGAACTGACTGCAGTTCGGCGTCGCAATCAACTTCAGTGGACACTCACCTTCGATGGCCACTGAATCCTTTCAACTGTACCGGGCAGATGGCGTGGTCGCGTGGTTGAGCGGTTTGCTGATGTCAACGTTGTGAACAGAGTGCCCCATTTTGGTGGTGGGGTTTTCGTATGGGCAGGCATAAGCTACAAACGCAATTGCATTTTATTGATGGCAATTTGAATGCACAGAGACCGTGACGAGTTCCTGAGGTCCATTGTCATGCCATTCTTCCTACGCCATCATGTTTCAGCATGATAATGCACAGCCCCATGTCACAAGGACCTGTACACAATTCCTGGAAGCTGAAAATGTCCCAGTTCTTCCATGGCCTGCATACTCACCAGACATGTCACCCATTGAGCATGTTTGGGATGCTCTGCATCGATGTGTAGTATAGAATGTTCCAGTTCCTGCCAATATCCAGAAACTTCGCGCAGCCATTGAAAAGGAGTGGGACAATATTCCACAAGCCTGATCAACTCTATGTGAAGGAGATGTCGCGTTGCATGAAGCAAATGGTGGTCCCAACAGATATGGGCTGGTTTTCTGATCCACGGCCCTAATTTTTTTAAAGGTATCTGTGACCAACAGATGCATATCTATATTCCCAGTCATGTGGAATCCATAGATTAGGGCCTGATGAATTTATTTGAATTGACCGATTTTCTTATATGTAAAGTCTTAACTGTTTCATGTTGCGTTTATATTTTTATTCAGTGTATTTACAGTAGTAGTCTTATGGCTTGGGGATAGAAGCTGTTCAGGAGCCTGTTGCCGGCAGTCTTAATGCACCAGTATCGCTTACCGTGCGGAAGCAGGGAGAACCGTCTATGGCTTGGCTGGTTGGAGTCTTCAACCTTTTTTTCCGGGCTTTCCTTTTACACCAGCTGATATAGAGGTCCTGGATGGCCGGGAGCTTGTCCCCATTGATATACTGGGCTCTCTGCACCAACCTTTGTTGGATTTACTCTGTTAATCCAGCAACCAGTTTAATTGAACAGACCCTACCTGTTCTGTTTTAAATAATGGAGGACCAGATGGGGCATTGACTTGACCAACCCCCAAAAACAACTCTAACATGACCATACCTTTGCTTTTTTATCTGTTAAACATTGAGATGCAGGCCAATGCACTTCATCCACTTTGTGATTGAATATTGACCAGACCTGTAAGAGCAAGAACAAGTTCTGGAATACATTTGTATAAATGCACACTGGAATGTCCTGCGTTTCTAGTATAATTGGTTTGAATGCTTTGTCCCAACATTGGAATAACCACGGTGTGGTTTGCTGTAGTAATAAATAAAAGCAAACTAAAACAAAATAGGTGTAAAAATAGGTTAATTAAAACTTCTTCAGGATCAGTGGGTCCCCTGTGGGATGGTTGAGCTAATGTTAATGCGATTAGCATGAGGTTAGAAGTAACAAGAACATTTCCCAGGACATAGGCATATCTGATATTGGCAGAAAGCTTAAATTCTTGTTAAACTAACTGCACTGTCCAATTTACAGTAGCTATTACAGTGAAATAATACCCTGCTATTGTTTGAGGAGAGTGCACAGTTTTGAACATGAAAAGTTAATAAACAAATTAGGCACATGTGGGCAGACATTTTGAACAGAAATGCAAATGGTTCATTGGATCAGTCTGAAATGTTTCACATACACTGCTGCCATCTAGTTTCCAAAATCTAAATTGCACCTGGGCTGGAATAATACATTATGGCCTTTCTCTTGCATTTCAAAGATGATGGTACAAAAAAATACAAAAAAAGTTTGTTTTTTCTTTGTATTATCTTTCACCAGATCTAATGTGTTATATTCTCCTACATTCCTTTCACGTTTCCACAAACTTCAAAGGGTTTCCTTTCAAATGGTATCAAGAATATGCATATCCTTGCTTCAGGTCCTGAGCTACAGGCAGTTAGATTTGGGTATGTCATTTTAGGCGAAAATTGAAAAAAAGTTTCTGATCCTGTATCAAAAGTAAAATTATAAATATTTTCAAATTCCTTATATAAAGCAAAACAGGTGGCACCATTTCCTTGTATTTTAAATGTACGGTTAGCCAGGGGCATGCTCCAACACTCAGACATAATTTACAAACGAGGCATGTGTTTAGTGAGTCTGCCAGATCAGAGGCAGTAGGGATGTTTCTGTCCTGCTAACCATTGAAAATGGAGCGAGTACTGTTGTGTGTCAGGGAAAATGCATGGAGTGAAAAGTACCGAATTGTCTTTAGGAATGTAGTGAAGTAAAAGTAAAAGTAATCAAAAATATGAATAGTAAATTAAAGCACAGATACCCCAGAAAACTACTTAAGTAGTACTTTCAAGTACTTTACACCACTGAATCTAGGTACAGTAGGAACACATCATGTGATGTGTGTTATGACGGTGAAGAGACTGCTGCTCATTGGTTGAACAGGGCCCCATCATGCCTAACATTTCTGCAGTGGGCTAGCAACGGGAAAATGGCTGAAGTGGATGCTGAGTTCGAATTAAGCACATCGAGTGAATTTGGTGAAGACGAATGTTCTAAATGGACAACAGTACTATCGAAAACTGGAACAAAAAGGAAGTTGTCTAAAATTGGAGTGGAGAATACATGTATGAATGATAATGAATTGTTTCTTGTTGGGATGCGCTTGTTGAGTACATCCCGTATTTATGCTGCAGTAGTTTGTGTCGGGGGGCTAGGGTTATATCTGGAGTATTTCTCCTGTCTTATCTGGTGTGTGAATTTAAGTGTGCTCTCTCTAATTCACTATCTCTCTCTCTCTCTCTCTTTCTTTCTCTTTCTTTCTTTCTCTCTTTCTTTCTTTCTTTCTTTGTCTCTGTCTCTGTCTCTGTCTCTTTCTCTCTCTCTCAGAGGACCTGAGCCCTAGGACCATGCCTCAGGACTACCTGGCCTGATGACTCCTTGCTGTCCCCAGTCCACCTGGCCATGCTGCTGCTCCAGTTTTAACTGTTCTGCCTGCAGCTATAGAACCCTGACCTGTTCACTGGACGTGCTACCTGTCCCAGACCTGCTGTTTTCAACTCTCTAGAGACAGCAGGAGTGGTAGAGATACTCTCAATGATCGGCTATGAAAAGCCAACTGACATTTACTCCTGAGGTGCTGACCTGTTGCACCTTCGACAACCACTGTGACTATTATTATTTGATCCTGCTGGTCATCTATGAACATTTGAACATCTTGGCCATGTTCTGTTATAAGTGATGCTAGTGAAGATAATGGTAGTGGATACACCAGAGCCTGTCGTAAATGTCTGCTGCCAGACAAAAAATAATCTGTGTGTTTAAAAAAAGCATTGTTGCGTTCATCGCCACAGTTATAAACTGCAGAGCACAAGTCTCAAAGAAGTCGAAGAAACTGGACATTAATTATGGCTGCGGAAGAAAAGTTTTTGGGACTCAAGGATTTTACATCTGAAGACTTGCAAGGGGTACTGTCACCAGAAGACTCTTCTTCTTCTATGATATAATGGAATTCAGCAAACCGATGTTAAAGGTGCATCCCACCACCTCCTGTGCTGGAGTGTGTGGTAATCACAGTTTACAGCATTTCTAAATCCTCCTATTGTAAAAGGGGTGTGAACTGGCGGCAGAGAAGTCAGACGCAGGAGAGAAATAACTGTGTTTCCAACGGCGCAGTTTATTAACAAAACCCACAGGAAAACAGAACAATAAAATAAATGGGTTCATCACCCAAACGCACACCAGGACAGACGTTCACAAGTACTTACAACAAACAATCACCGACAAGGACATGAGGGGTAACAGAGGGTTAAATACACAACATGTAATTGTTGGGATTGGGACCAGGTATGATGGAAGAGAAGACCAAAGCAAAGGAAAATGAAAAGAGGATCAGTGATGGCTAGAAAGTCGGTGACTTCGACCGCCGAACGCTGCTCGAACAAGGAGAGGGACCAACTTCGGCGGAAGTCGTGACACCTATGTAACAGTACTTCTGGGAAAATAAAAAAGAGCCCTACTAACTTCTACTAGACCCTCCCCCATCCCCAAAATCACTTCCAAACCCCCCCAACCCTGTCCAACCTCAATGACCATACACTTCAATCGTTCCCTCTCCTCAACATACTTGCAACAATATAACAACACATGCTCGACCGTTTCATTGACCATACACTCCAGACAAATCATTCATGTGCTTGCCAACCAGACATAATAACGACTTCAATGTATAATGTCAAGTGCAACCGAGCAAACAATATAAAGTGCAATCGAGCAAACACCACCCCTCCTTCCTAATCTGACTTTTGAATTTTGCTCCATCAACCTTCCTTTTGAGAGCATATAAATACCAGCCCTTGGGCTCAGAGTCCCACCTCTTCTGCCACACATCTATCAAAATGGCTCTGATCTTACATTTGGTCTCACCTCTACACAGTGGAACATTAATATATAAATTATATCTTGTTTCAAAGCTCTTTTAGCTAACTGGTCTATAATGTCATTCCCTTCCACACCTGAATGTGCTGGGACCCAGCAGAATCTCTGTGTCCTTGGATCCATCTGTGAAAAGCGGCAAAAAAAGCATAAAAACTTCTACCAATGTAATTGTCAACCAGTTTCCCTATATCACTGACTTCTAGTGGGTCAATTTCTGCAACAACGAGGAGCGTTGAAGAGCGAGACTAAACTTCTCTGATGTTTTGGTCCTGTAGATACCACGTTGTAGCAGTGTGAAGCACACCCGTGCACACGCATTAGTCACCGCCTTTCAAGGGTGTTGCATTCTGGGGATTAAAAATAGTCTGACTTGTAGGAGCTTTACAAAAATCATGTGATCAAAGGTCAAGAAGTTTTGACTGCAGTCAACTGCAAGTTTCTGCAATTGCTCTTCATCCTGCAGCCATCGCCTGCATAGTGAGCGGCTCTTTTGTCAACCAATCATATGATTGCTTTTGTTTGACCCACACAAATGTGACCAAAGACATGACTGAAACAGGAACCAATGTATCGTGATTAATGTGTACAGTGGATATATACAAATACATTTGATATTTGAGGCTCTCTCTCAGTAACTGATTATACAACGTGTACACACCTAATATTATATTATGATTTCAGTTTGTGAGTATGTGATATGGGGTTAGATACAGGTAACTGCCAAAATAATGGAAACACGAGTAAATGAAGGATTAAAAGTGTATTGAAAGCAGATGCTTCCACATAGGTGTGGTTCCTGAGTTAATTAATTAATATCTGTTCATGCTTAGAGTCATGCATAAAAATGCTGGGCATGCCATTATTTTGGCTACCATGGCTATGCCCCCATAGAATGACAATGCCCCCATCCACAGGGCTTGAGTGTCATCGACTGGTTTGATGAGCATAAAAATGATGTAAACCATATTCCATGGCTCTCAGTCACCAGATCTTAACCCAATTTAACATTTATGAGAGATTCTGGATCGGTGACTTAGACAGCTTTTCTTGTGGACGAATGGTGGGGCATCCCTCCAAAACAGGTCCAGACACTTGCAGAATCTATGCTAAGATGGATTGAAGCTGTTCTGACTCGTGGTGGCCTAACGCCCTAACACTTTATGTTGGTGTTTACTTTATTTTGGTAGCTACCTGTCCATATTTATTTCAACATTATAAAAAAAACATATAATTATGAACAAATTATTATTTAGAATGATGACCTGCCATGTTGATGTGAGCCTTGCTGTTATAAAACCAGTGTCCGTCTTTCGGCTATCGCAGATGCACCTCCCCCTATTTCACTCCTCGACTTTTATCTACAGTCGGTTGCTTTAGCCTTACCACTCAGACACGCCTAATATCTGCGGTGCTGCTCGTGGCAACGTCAACTTGCTGAATCTACCTGTAAATGATAAAGTCAATCTCAATGTGACCCGTCTGATTCAGAATCTTGAGAACCCTATTAGAAAGAAAAGCTTGAAAACCACTTTCCATATTGGCCCCCCAAAAAACTAAAACCTGACCTGACCTGGGGGGCTCTGATGTTCCGGAACGAAAAGATTATCACCTTTATAATAAAGTTTGCATGCATTAGCGTCACTTCTGCGTACTGGCATAGAGCAGTAGAGGAGAGGTGTGCACACATGGGTAAAAAGGTTTGTAGCCTATGGTCCAGGTAAAAAGGTTTGTAGCCTATGGTCCAGGTAAAAAGGTTTGTAGCCTATGGTCCAGGTAAAAAGGTTTGTAGCCTATGGTCCAGGTAAAAAGGTTTGTAGCCTATGGTCCAGGTAAAAAGGTTTGTAGCCTATGGTCCAGGTAAAAAGGTTTGTAGCCTATGGTCCAGGTAAAAAGGTTTGTAGCCTATGGTCCAGGTAAAAAGGTTTGTAGCCTATGGTCCAGGTAAAAATGTTTGTAGCCTATGGTCCAGGTAAAAAGGTTTGTAGCCTATGGTCCAGGTAAAAAGGTTTGTAGCCTATGGTCCAGGTAAAAAGGTTTGTAGCCTATGGTCCAGGTAAAAAGGTTTGTAGCCTATGGTCCAGGTAAAAAGGTTTGTAGCCTATGGTCCAGGTAAAAAGGTTTGTAGCCTATGGTCCAGGCAAAAAGGTTTGTAGCCTATGGTCCAGGTAAAAAGGTTTGTAGCCTATGGTCCAGGTAAAAAGGTTTGTAGCCTATGGTCCAGGTAAAAATGTTTGTAGCCTATGGTCCAGGCTAATTTTGGCTTTTTATAAACGCATTTCATGCAATTCTACATCCTTTTAGATGACTGGAGACTTTAGACACATTTTTTTTAAATACCTCAAAAATGATGGAAATTACAGGCAATTGTACACTGACACACTGAGAATCTGTGATCAATAAAAAATGACCTTGTCTTGAATCCATGAATAGCCTAGACCTACAGTAGGTGTGTGTGGAGACACATATTGTACAATATGAGGAGGAAATGATGGTGTAAAAAAGCTTCCCAGTTACACTGACTCACCCAATGATGCGCAGCTCACTCACCTGCAATGCCTGATGCCCTTGTGTCAAAAAACCTCTGTCTTGTTTTACTATGGAAAACAATGCTGTTCACTCAATAGGCCTATTTGGAAGTTGATAACATATTTGGTAGCCTACAGGGAGATTTGTTTTCTCTTTTCAGCAGGAGCCATTTGCTTTCCAATCTGTGTTTTCCCGCGATTGCATTTGAAATATTGGCCTGTTTTTGCTGCATGCTGTTTGTTCACTGACAGATTTGCCGTGTGTGCCCAACTGTAAGAATGGCTTGTGATTGGGCTACACAGAATCGACAGCTAAAATATATTTGTAACTTTTTTTTAACAAGTTATTGATCCTCTGTGGTTAAATTATAGGCCTATGGCTGGTGTAGTCTTCTGAATTATTTCCTTTATTTCTGAACAGACATAACTTTGGTAAATATATTTAAAATTTTCAGGGGTGCTGCGGCACCTCCAGCAATCTTCTCGCAGCTATGACTCTATTTAAGCAATAAGGCCTGGGGGGGTGTGGTATATGGCCAATATACCACGGCTAAGGGCTGTTCTTATCCACGACGCGGAGTGCCTGGACACAGCCTTTAGCCGTGGTATATTGGATATATACCACAAGCCCCCAAGGTGCCTTATTGGGATTATAAACTGGTTACCAATGTAATTAGAGCAGTACAATTTTATATTTTGTCTTGCCCATGGTATACATTCAATTATACCACGGCTGTCAGCCAATCAGCATTCAGGGCTCGAACCACCCAGTTTATAAAAGGAAATAAATAAAATGAAATGCTGGAGAGATGAAAGCTGCAGGCTCGTGTCTATCAGAGCAGAGCGAGAAAGGGAGTGCCATTCTAGTTCTGTGAGAGATACAGGCGAGCACCTCTCTCACCACACCTCTATCTCACCACCGCAATAGCCACGTGGTGGTCTATAGGCTACAATGTTGTGCAAACCAAACCATAAGCCCGGGCCGGCACAACTCAAATGCATTTTTTGAATATCAGGCATCTGCCATAGTTCCTGCCCTTGGGATAGAAAGAACATTGCTTACTAACTTCAACCTTCTGCAATGGCAATAAAGGCAGCAATATCACTCCATAGGCAACAAAACAATTGTTTAACTCCTCTTCCAATGCAGCGCAGTTCTAATCATACCTTCTCTGCACATCTGCCATAGTTCCTGCCCTTGGAGCACCAATCTCTGCGTACATCTCCTACACACAAGGACCAATATGTGAGCACCGCTCCAGATCAGAGTTCTAGAGCAACATCCAGCTTGGATTGCATGGGGTAGGCACTGATGTCTGACTCTGCTTCTCCCTCACAAAACCTTCTCCAAAGTAATATCTATTGAGGAAAGTGTTTTATAATATGTGGGTCATTCCACCAATTGAGTACCTTTTTGGGTCGTGCAACTTGGTATTTCACCAAATTTTAACATTCTGTAGTAAAGATTACATGGTAATCTTACAAGATTACAATTTAATAAAGAAATGTTTTCCAATCTCAAGAGGTTAAATACATAAAAAGGGTTGACTGTAAGGGGGAATGGAAGCTTGTTGTGTGCAACAGGGAGGGGCAATTGAATGCAAATTTGAAATTGTCTACCTATCGGTAAAAGGGTTGACGTTATGCTCGACCTGCTCAGTTTTCCACCATAAAACACCAGAAAATGAGCAAAGATTAGAACCAGCTCACCTGCTTTTACACTAGAAGTTCAATGTTTCACCATATTAAAATGAGAGTTCAGTTCACGTAACTGTGTTGACATTGTCATGAGGGACATATGTAAAAAAATCACATTAAATAAATAATTGTCACGCTCGCTATCCTCAAACTCCCTGTCATAAATCAACCAAGGCGCAGCGTGCATGTAGTTCCACATCTTTTAATGAAAGTGAAACAACCAAAAACGTAAACAGCAAAGACCGTGGCACAACCGAGGTGCCCACAAACACAAATAATTACCCACAAAACACAGATGGGAAAAGGCTACCTAAGTATGGTTCTCAATCAGAGACAATGACAGAGAGCTGTCCCTGATTGAGAACCATACCCAGCCAAAAACAAAGAAATACAAAATATAGAAAAAATAACATAGAATGCCCAACCTAGTCACACCCTGGCCTAACCAAAATAGAGAATAAAAAGCCAGGGCGTGACAATAATAATAATCTTAACTGGGGTTAAGTGGGTTAAAATCTTCCTAGAAATCACAGAGGGTGCACTGAGGGACGTAAGCAAGTCTTTATTCATATATATAATCAGATGTATTGAATTTTACATGTGGTTTATATCAAATCAAATCAAATTTTATTTGTCACATACACATGGTTAGCAGATGTTAATGTGAGTGTAGCGAAATGCTTGTGCTTCCAGTTCCGACAATGCAGTAATAACCAACAAGTAATCTCACTAACAATTCCAAAACTAATATCTTATACACAGTGTAAGGGGATAAAGAATATGTACATAAAGATATGAATGAGTGATGGTGCAGAGCAGCATAGGCAAGATACAGTAGATGGTATTGAGTACTGTACATACATATGAGATGAGTATGTAAACAAAGTGGCATTGTTAAAGTGGCTAGTGATACATGTATTACATAAGGATGCAGTAGATGATAGAGTACAGTATATACGTATACATATGAGATGAATAATGTAGGGTATGTAAACATTATATTAGGTAGCATTGTTTAAAGTGGCTAGTGATATATTTTACATCCTTTCCCATCAATTCCCATTGTTGAAGTGGCTGGAGTTGAGTCAGTGTGTTGGCAGCAGCCACTCAATGTTAGTGGTTGCTGTTTAACAGTCTGATGGCCTTGAGATAGAAGCTGTTTTTCAGTCTCTCGGTCCCAGCTTTGATGCACCTGTACTGACCTCGCCTTCTGGATGATAGCGGGGTGAACAGGCAGTGGCTCGGGTGGGTGTTGTCCTTGACGATCTTTATGGCCTTCCTGTAACATCGGGGGGTGTAGGTGTCCTGGAGGGCAGGTATTTTGCCCCCGGTGATACGTTGAGCAGACCTCACTACCCTCTGGAGAGCCTTACGGTTGTGGGCGGAGCAGTTGCCGTACCAGGCGGCGATACAGTCCGCCAGGATGCTCTCGATTGTGCATCTGTAGAAGTTTGTGAGTGTTTTTGGTGACAAGCCGAATTTCTTCAGCCTCCTGAGGTTGAAGAGGCGCTGCTGTGCCTTCTTCACGATGCTGTCTTTGTGGGTGGACCAATTTAGTTTGTCTGTGATGTGTATGCCGAGGAACTTAAAATAATTACCCACAGTATTAAAGATAGAATCCGCAGTAGGGGAAATAGAGCCACTGTCAGTCCCACCGCCATTGTTATTGTTGATGAAGTGGAGGTGAGCGTCGTGCAACGTAGTGTTCTATCGCTCGTGCAATGTCTGAGGGGAAAAACTGTTTGTTGATGCAGTAAGATCTTTGTTGTTGTTATATTGCAAAACGGACGAGGCAGTCTCACCGTTAAGGATTCCAACTTCAAAGGAAACTTCATTTAATGTAACAGGCTTTTGAAACTCAATATTGGTGCACATGACAGTCATGTGACAGTATTTACATATATGTGTGGAGATACTCAAAGGGTGTCCTAGCCTGTGGAATAGGGAGTGTGTATTGCGGGCGAATCTGCCTGACACTTGCCCTCTGTAGGCAGGTAACCAGTCTCTGAAGGAGGACTTGAACAGGGAGACTGCAAAGTCCAGGCACAGTGAGAGCAGTGAAAATAAGAGGAAGTAACAAGCTGCACACACAGTAGTAAAATGTCAATGTGTATTAACAGAAATGCTGAGAAATGGACTGGTGAAGCAAGAGTGGGCAGATTTACATCAAGGCTAACACAAGCAAAGATCTTTAGCTCATTGCCCGGCTCTCACCCAACCTAGGGCCCTATTCAATCCGTATCATGGAAATTCAGAGCTACAGAGATGTTGTGGTAGAATTGGTAATGGCTGTTGTAACTTCTCAAGGGTTATGCTATTGCTCTGTGTTAGACTGTGATGCATTTCTTAGACTCCTATTATCACTGCACCCTAACAAAATGTCACTGTGTTCTGGAACTGTTGCCTGTATGAAATAACTGTTGTGTAACAATATGATTATATTATCACCTCCCACTATATAAGGAACATGTAACCATTTACTGTTCAAGCTCCTTCCCTGACTGCGATCAGAGACGGATCTACCTGCCAGCTGCTCGTATGCATTAAAGATTTTTCTATTATACAATTAAACAGTCTCTGCCTTAATCTTTGGATCTAATTATCAACAACATTTGGTGTCGTAACACGGATGAGAGCGACTTGACTTTTTGGCCCGTTTCACTCAGCTGGGACCCAGACATACCTCTGGCCACAATTAAGAAGGTAAGAGGGACTGTTTGTTTTCCAGCCAAGCCTTAATGGTGAAAGATCTCTTGCCCTCTTCATCCACAAAATGTTAGGGTTCAATACTTTTCTATATTTTCCTATAATAATTAATCTGGCCAGTTAACATTGATCAATGGGAGCACAGAGGTGTCTAATAGTAAGGATTGGTTTTCCTACAATCACGTGAAAATAGTGTTGGCGCAGTATTTAAATAGGGATTGGTTTCTCTACGTGTGCAGGTGAAGACTGTTGGATCAGTATGAATACTGTATGAATATTGTGAGGTCAGTATGAATACGGTTGTGTCAGTATGAATACGGTTGTGTCAGTTTGAATACGGTTGTGTCAGTTTGAATACGGTTGTGTCAGTTTGAATACGGTTGTGTCAGTATGAATACGGTTGTGTCAGTTTGAATACGGTTGTGTCAGTTTGAATACGGTTGTGTCAGTATGAATACTGTTGTGTCAGTTTGAATACGGTTGTGTCAGTATGAATACTGTATGAATACTGTTGTGTCAGTATGAATACTGTTGGATGTCATAAGGTGAATTTACCAATTTGTAAGTCGCTCTGGATAAGAGCGTCTGCCAAATGACTTAAATGTAAATGTAAATGTTGTGTCAGTATGAATACTGTTGTGTCAGTATGAATACTGTATGAATACTGTTGTGTCAGTATGAATACTGTTGTGTCAGTATGAATACTGTTGGGTCAGTATGAATACTGTATGAATACGGTTGTGTCAGTATGAATACTGTTGTGTCAGTTTGAATACGGTTGTGTCAGTATGAATACTGTTGTGTCAGTATGAATACTGTTGGGTCAGTGTGAATACTGTTAGGTCAGTGTGAATACTGTTAGGTCAGTGTGAATACTGTTGTGTCAGTATGAATACTGTTGTGTCAGTATGAATACTGTTAGGTCAGTGTGAATACTGTTGTGTCAGTATGAATACTGTTGTGTCAGTATGAATACTGTTGTGTCAGTATGAATACGGTTGTGTCAGTATGAATACTGTTGTGTCAGTTTGAATACGGTTGTGTCAGTATGAATACTGTTGTGTCAGTATGAATACTGTTGGGTCAGTGTGAATACTGTTAGGTCAGTGTGAATACTGTTAGGTCAGTGTGAATACTGTTGTGTCAGTATGAATACTGTTGTGTCAGTATGAATACTGTTGTGTCAGTATGAATACTGTTGTGTCAGTATGAATACTGTTAGGTCAGTATGCATACTGCTGTGTCAGTATGAATACTGTTAGGTCAGTATGCATACTGCTGTGTCAGTATGAATACTGTCAAATCAAATCAAATTTTATTTGTCACATACACATGGTTAGCAGATGTTAATGCGAGTGTAGCGAAATGCTTCTGTTAGGTCAGTATGAATACTGTTGTGTCAGTATGAATACTGTTAGGTCAGTGTGAATACTGTTAGGTCAGTATGAATACTGTTAGGTCAGTATGAATACTGTTAGGTCAGTGTGAATACTGTTAGGTCAGTGTGAATACTGTTAGGTCAGTGTGAATACTGTTAGGTCAGTATGAATACTGTTAGGTCAGTGTGAATACTGTTAGGTCAGTGTGAATACTGTTAGGTCAGTGTGAATACTGTTAGGTCAGTGTGAATACTGTTAGGTCAGTGTGAATACTGTTAGGTCAGTGTGAATACTGTTAGGTCAGTGTGAATACTGTTAGGTCAGTGTGAATACTGTTGTGTCAGTTTGAATACGGTTGTGTCAGTATGAATACTGTTGTGTCAGTATGAATACTGTTGGGTCAGTGTGAATACTGTTAGGTCAGTGTGAATACTGTTAGGTCAGTGTGAATACTGTTGTGTCAGTATGAATACTGTTGTGTCAGTATGAATACTGTTGTGTCAGTATGAATACGGTTGTGTCAGTATGAATACTGTTGTGTCAGTTTGAATACGGTTGTGTCAGTATGAATACTGTTGTGTCAGTATGAATACTGTTGGGTCAGTGTGAATACTGTTAGGTCAGTGTGAATACTGTTAGGTCAGTGTGAATACTGTTGTGTCAGTATGAATACTGTTGTGTCAGTATGAATACTGTTGTGTCAGTATGAATACTGTTGTGTCAGTATGAATACTGTTAGGTCAGTATGCATACTGCTGTGTCAGTATGAATACTGTTAGGTCAGTATGCATACTGCTGTGTCAGTATGAATACTGTCAAATCAAATCACATTTTATTTGTCACATACACATGGTTAGCAGATGTTAATGCGAGTGTAGCGAAATGCTTCTGTTAGGTCAGTATGAATACTGTTGTGTCAGTATGAATACTGTTAGGTCAGTGTGAATACTGTTAGGTCAGTATGAATACTGTTAGGTCAGTATGAATACTGTTAGGTCAGTGTGAATACTGTTAGGTCAGTATGAATACTGTTAGGTCAGTGTGAATACTGTTAGGTCAGTATGAATACTGTTAGGTCAGTGTGAATACTGTTAGGTCAGTGTGAATACTGTTAGGTCAGTGTGAATACTGTTAGGTCAGTGTGAATACTGTTAGGTCAGTGTGAATACTGTTAGGTCAGTGTGAATACTGTTAGGTCAGTGTGAATACTGTTAGGTCGATTGCATTCGGAAAGTGTTTAGACCCTTTACTTTTTCCAAATGTTATTACATTACAGCCTTATTATGAAATTGATTAAATTAAGTTTTTCCTTATCAATCTACACACAATACACCATAATGACAAAGCAAAAACTGTTTTTTAGAAAAACAGAAATACCTCATTCACATAAGTATTCAGAGCCTTAGCTACGAGACTCGAAATTGAGCTCAGGTGCAGCCTGTTTTCATTGATCATCCTCAAGATGTTTCTACAACTTTATTGGAGTCCAGCTGTGGTAAATTCAATTGATTGGACATGATTTGGAAAGGTACACAGTAAAGCAAATCGCAGCCTACTATAGGAAACAAAATGCCACATCTGCAGTAACCAAGCTTTCCAGCCACTATCTTCCTATGAGCCAGTTTCTATTAATATGAGTCTATTGATGCATCCTCATAAAAATCTGTCAGTTTTAGCTGGAGATACATTTTTTTGTTGTTGCATGGGCTGCATCTCAATCCACCGGATCCGCCTATCAAATCAAATCAAATGTTATTGATCACATACATATTTAGCAGATGTTATTGTGGGCGTAGTGAAATGCTTGTGTTCCAACAGTGCAGTAGTATTTAACAATACACAACAATACATACAAAGCTAAAATTAAAAGAATGGAATTAAGAAATATATAAATATTAGGACAAGCAATGTCGGAGTGGCATTGACTAAATTAGAATACAGTTTATAAATATGAGATGAGTAAAGCAGTATATAACATTATTAAAGTGCCTAGTATTCCATTATTAAAGTTGCATGTGGTTCAGGGTTGAGTAACCAGGTGGTAGCCGGCTAGTGATGGCTGTTTAAGAGTCTGATGGCCTTGAGATAGAAGCTGTTTTTCAGTCTCTCGGTCCCAGCTTTGATGTATCTATGTAGGCCTTCCACATAGAAGGTGGCCGAGCTAAAGTGGTGTTTGTCAGACCATGAGACATCCCGAAAATCGGTCTTCTCATGAAAACATCTGTGAGTGTCCAAACGTTTTGGTCTACAAATGAATATGACCACTCTATGAAAGATGAGATTTTTATGAACAGATTTTTGCAGTTTTGCTACATCCCCCACAAGTGTCATGGGACTCCTCTGAAGGTAACCCTGAACTGGTAGAAAGAAAAAAAATGAATGGAGGTATGGAGGTAGTTTAGTGCCAACAAATAAAAGAATGTTAAATATGTGTCCCAAAAAACTTCTGAGCTTTCTTATATATCCTAGATATAGGACAGACACATCAACGTCTTATTCCTTATGAAACACTTTTTGACTGTCTGTTTTGCCATTCATGAATCCATCATTCAATGCGTTTCTATGGGCAATAGTAGTAAAGGCCAAAATCAAAGTCAAATAGAATGTTTTGGGACAGAAAACCTGCAGCTAGGGTAGGATTATAGGCTAACATGCGCTGGCTCCTCTCTTCCAAGATGGTCAGGAACAGTCAGTGGATGGGGCTGCGGCTGCTCATCGCTCTCCTTCTCCTTTTGGCCTTGTTTGGGTACTTTGTCAAAGCCAATTTCTGATTGAGATTATTGAAGTAAGCATATTGTTAGCTTAGCACAATTATTGGAAGTCTCCCACAGTAGCCAGCTCCTCTCAAAAACATGGAAATAGACATTCTAACTACTACAAAGCTGGGTGGGGTGGTTAGTCATTTATAGTCTTACAAGGCAATACATAGTCATCTAGATTGTATATGTTTGTTTATTTTACTGATAATCATAAGAAACAAGATTTTATCCAATTTGTCATTCACTTTGCAGTTGGCATCACTACATTGTGTTTGTTTCATTATGGCGTCTGTAAGCGCACCATTGAGACAGATGCAACTTTGCGATCTGCTGGCTACTGTACCAGGAGACTTCCAACAATTGTGCTAAGCTAACGATATGCTAACTCCAATAATCTCCAAACTGCACGCAGAGAAATAAAAATGGTATTCATGAGTTCATTTGACTCTGGGTAAGTAGAAAAACAACCTAAATCTCGCATAATCCCAAATAGTGTTATTTGACCTGTGTCTTTTTGACACGCAAAAGACACAAAGGGCGTTCCATGAATTTGCTAGCTAACATAAGCTGACTCCTGACCTTCTGCTTCAAAAAGTCCCGTGGTTGATGACGTTTCCCATTTCAACCAAGCTATTGTTTCTATTTAAAAAAAAACACATTTTAGTGTCAACTTAACCCCACTAGCATCAGCTGATTGATGCTTGAAACAAAACCATTTGAACCAAAACACTTAATCAAAGATTTTAGATTTCATTAGAATAAATCTCTCCATAAGGCAGACATATTCAGGTCATACAAGCTAAAGGAAATAAACATCCACAAAGAAGATAAAGAACACAGATCACACACACTCCTTTTCATGTTTGTGTATTTGGCACATCCTTGCTATTAGGGGACAGTGTGTATGAGTCTGTATTGTCACAACATAGGCCAATAGTTTATCCCCAAATCACCTCAGTAATTCATTATTTTCTGTCTTTTGTAATATTGCTATTCAGACTTTTATTAATTGGGCACACCATCCAAATGGTTATTCATGTTTGCTCTTCATCTCTTAAAGTCAGGGAGGCAGTTAGGTTTAAATCAGATCAGCAGGAAGAGTCTGCATCTCCGGAAAACATTCCCAAAACAACCATTTGGCAATGTGAGCCATGCAGCCACCCAACTAACAAAAATAATCTAGTATGTACTCCAATAAGCTTTGTTCATCTGTGTCTGCAGATGTGTAAACTTTTCCCTTCTCCTTTGAGTGGAAATAAATGATGTTTGATGTGCCAGGGTGAGCTTTCTGTAGAGACACATGCCCATGCCTCTCTCTCCAAAATGTCAAATTTGACATTCAGAATAATTCAATAATCATCTCTACCTGACCAACTTAGAGCACTGCTCTTCAAACTATCACTGATGTCTGGCGAGGCAAAGGCTGAGTTTAGACAAGGCCAAAGGTAGCCATGCACAATATGCAGTGCTGGGTTGAGTGGAAGGGGTCCTTCTCCAATCGCAGCATCATACAGATTGTCACATCATAAAGAGTATTTTTTTTAAATGACCTTTTGTGTGATGCAATATTTACAGTCTAGTCAATAAGAATGCTGCACTGCTTTACGACAACTGCGAAATGTTATTGAATTGTAATCATGTGTTCAACCCTATAACTTCACAAGAAACTTAATTCATGTAATGGCCATTGCTAACTGTAATTGTTCATCTTCCAGAGTAATCCAAGGTTCCGCATTTTCAAACAAGTAGACCAAAAGAAATGCAAATGTTGACATAACGCTTCTTTAATTTATAGAAGGCACAATAGTTAAACACGTGTTTAGTAAGTACATACATTCTTAGTCAATCACATTCTTTTGAAATATCAACCACTGGATTAAAGATTCACAAATAGTACCAATCAAAATTCACAGCACTGGCACTTTGGTTATCACTTGTCTATTTTTGCTTAATTGTCTTCAACTCTTAAAACTTAAGCATTTGAAATAAGATGTTCAGTGGAGCTGCCGATTTCCAAGTACAGATTTATACATGTGTAACATTACAGTAGGATCACAAAAACATAAGTGCCACAGACTTTTGAGAAACATTAATTAAAGTAGTGTGCTTTCAATGCTGGATCAAGTGTCGCTTTTTTATTTGCGCTGTTGAATCCTTCATGCAGTTGGTCAGGAAATCCAGGCATCTCTTGGAGTACTCCTCTGGAAAGTCACGGAAATGGCTCACGTGGGCAGGCGTTTTGAAGTCAAAACTTTCCACAGACACCCCTTTCTCCTTTAGAGTCTTGACCATGAGCTCAACATCACTGTACCGAATCACTCGATCAGCTCTGGAGTACAGGTACAGCTGGGGCCAGGTAGGAGGGTGCTCCCGGATGGCATCGTAGTGGTTCTTGTGGATGTACTTGGTTATGGGGTACAGAACCACCCTAAGCAGGAAAACAGTTACAGCAAACAGTGCCAAGAGAACACACCTCAACATCACATTGATTTTGGGTCCCAGAGTGGCTGTAAGAGCCCGTAATGCCCCCCTCACATTTCCACTGCCTGGGGCACTGTCCACCACAGTCCCAACTATACATAGGGTACTGAACTGTTTATGACTGTGCAAGAGCTCAACAATGTAGCGGTACAGCATGAATCCCCCGTTGCTGAACACGTGGAAAAATATAGGGCTGTTTTCCACCTCGTAATCATAGAGTATCTCAAGTAGTTTGTGGGCTGTATTACTCAGCTCCTTGTAGCCAAATGATTCAGAGACGAATACTGTCTTCAAGGGCGCAGTATAGCAAATAGTGACACAACCCTGGAACAAAGAGAGGGGGAAAGGTAAGTCACACATGAATAATGAAGTAGAATAATAATTTATTGAAATGACAGGAGACATTTACCACCACAATAATAGTTTTTACGCCAACCTGTTCGTTATAAATGGAGCTGTACTTGGCAAGATGTTTGTCTCTGCAACCAGCCCATCCCAGCAGTATGACAACTGGTTCCTTTGTTCCATGCCAGTGCCTTTCTAAAAGGAGAAAAACAAATCAGTTATCTGTTAAGTAAACTAACTGCATAACCAGGAAAACGAATTTAGCTAGCTAGCAAGCAGTCTTTGAGTCAGTCCAATTCAGCTATAATTGAATTATGGACAAACCTGCCAGTGCCCACGTTAACGTTGTCTAAATAGCTCATGGGTCTGTCTGACAGCTAACGTTAGCTAGATTAGTGTTGTTAGCTAGCTTAAGCAAGGCCAGATGAAGTGCTCACCCGAGATCAATGCATCTGGAAACACAATGTTATAGTCCATGCCATCATCTTCCATTCTGTAGCCGATTATATTACAGAACAATGAGCCCTTTTGCTATACGATTCATTTGGCTGATGCGCTGAACCTCAACGTTCTCGCAGGTTCGCTAGTCGCTACGGAAGTCAAGAGTTGTTCGTTCATTGTTTCTGATTGGTTCGTTTTCCCTTCACTATACATTCAGTTCCAAGTTCCTCCACGAGATGACAGCCAATGTCCATATTTGAGTTTTCAACCTACAGTAGAAAACGAATCGAATATTTCACTCAGAATAACATGGGAATTATTTGACAACATTATGCAATCTGTGGAATAACAATTTTGTAATTTATTTCTTTGACCAAAATATATTTAGAGGTGTACCCTGTACCACATTATGTGATGAGTGTTGTAAGTTAGTAGTGTGAAATGTGAAATAACTATAGACTTCTGTAGTCAATGCATAGTAGAGGTAAATTAGTATTCACAACTGGTGAAATTATTATATACGTTCAAACTACCATCAATATTCGAGTTAACACAGTCAAATATTGTACATTACACACACCCCATCAAAAACAAAAACATTAGTGTGTTGCATTCTTGTCCCTGAATGGAAGCCTCAGCTGTCAATCTGGGCGTGAAAAAGGGGATCCCAGTTTAGTGGGAGTGTTCAAGGCGGTACATGGTCAATCGGCTGTCTGCACTGACCGTGCAGCATTACGGTGATATGGCCTTTCATACCTCTTGCGCTTCGCAGATAAGCGCAGAGCTGTTGTGAAGGAAGTTGTCAAGAAAGTGAGTTTATGTTTAGGTTATACAGGACCACCCGCCTTCACCCAATCATGTCAATGCGGAGCCATCCACAATGTTAAAACATTTAAGAGGCGCACAGCGATGCGGCACAGAGCTCAATATGTGCTTCTGTGTGTCTCTGGTTGCTCCGCAAAATTGCGTCACACCATCCATATGGCCTCCGACCACATTTTCGGATCAAGCATAAATTGGCTCTTAGGGGAGCCAGTCAACACTGCGTAGCAGAGCTGTCAAACGACTGAACTGTCTTTAACCACTGCGATTGTGTTTTAATGAGAAAACAAATGCCACATATGGTGTACCGCGAGTTCACATTTCGATTTGAGGTAAGCTATAATTCGTGTAGTTAAGAGTTACTTCGGCGTTGGCTGCGTAACTTCTCGTTTGTTAGCAAAGTGGAGTGGCTACCGTTAACTAGCTTCTCATCTTCTCTTGTTGACAAACTAAACTAACGTTACCGAGACCAGCTAACTACAAGCAAGTTAGCCAACTGGCCGCTACTACTTCGTGCATGGAGAGTAGGCCGACTGGCCTGCAAACTATTGCAATGAGATGGAAGTAACTGAGTTTGGCCTGTCATTTCATCAAGTTGTTGTTGAAGAGTCCAACATCTCATCATCTTCATGACAAACGACAAGGTAAGAACTCTGGCTAGCTCTGCCAGCATGCGAAGTTTGCTAGCTTAGGTAACGTTGGCGGATGAAACCTGCCACTCAGTATGTGTCCGTTTCGTAACTAACGTTAACGTGAGCTAGTTGGTCAGCTAGTTTAGCAAGCTAAAATAAGCTAACTAACGTAATCACGGAAAGTGAAACGCGTGGGGTAAACATACCAACATTTGTTGCAAGTAGTAGCTAGGTACCAGTAACAACAAAGTTACTTTAATTAAATAGTTTCGACGTTGTAGCTAATGCAGTAACTCATTGTTTATAATGGAATATTGCACTGAACTAATCAAACGGCAAGTGTTCAGATAATTCTGGCCAGGTATTTGATTAACGTAGTTGTATCCGAACTCGTATTGTAGGTTATAAACAGATGTTATCAGATCAGAAGAAACTGGTCCCTCCCCTATGAACAAGACTGGGTCATTATTTAAAATGTCAGGTATACCTTTGCTGCCTCGGATACCCATCCTTTACATCTGACTGGGCTCTGATAGTGATCATAAAAAAATACATTTTAGTGAATAGAATCCATTGACTATTTCACAACAGAATAGAAACCTAAATGTTCTACCCTCAAACAATCTGATCATCCATCTTTTTCATGGGGATTCTTGATCTTGCGTTTCATCATTACCAGATGACCCTCCTGTTGGCGATTTAACAATAAACATATTTTATTGTAGCACATTTGAACAGCTGGATAGAGCACAAATACCTGGTGTCAGGCGACCACAGGGATGTCTAGGGCTTGACATTCAGGTAAAGATGCCAATGGCACACCGGACAAGTGCCAACCGAAAGCTACTGGCCCAAATAAAATGAACAAAATATTGTCCCGGGTCAGGATCTGTCAGGGAAGCAAATGATTGCGCGCATAATTTCAATTGCAGGTTATTTTCTTTCATTTGGGCTGAGCAAGTAGCATACAAATTCAAGGTCTTTCAAATACTTTTTCATGCACTTAATTGTCATTTTTATTTGACTACATTTTATCTAATTGTTATAATAGCCAATATAAAAACATCTGCATTAACACTTAGATAATAATGCATGTTTTACCGCAACAGACTAGCGCAACACCCGAAATAAATGAAAGCGGCTACATCTCATAAACATTTATCAGAAATTAAATCACATAATAATTATTTTGAGCAGTAGAACTTCTAAATCGGCTACCATAACTTTAAGGGCTTTAAGGACCAAATAGCCTCGAGGAAATGTCAAATTAGGCTATTCCATGAGTGAATTGCGCATAGCAAATATTCAACCGTCAACTAAAACTGAACTTTTTATAGCTGGTTTGTATACCCATTCTTGATTATTGCCTTAGTATTAGCCACGGAAGCCCTGGGGTGGTACGGAAGAAAGGGGGCCTCGACCCCAAGCGAAGGGTCCCCCACAACACCCTAGGCCACGGCCTGACAGCGCTGCGGCGCCTAGGGGAGGGATCCCCCCCTCGGCCCGAAGGACGGGACGATGATCCATTCAGAAGAGCAGGATGAGGTGAGCTTGATAAAGACTCACCCCGCTCCTGTACAAGGGACTGAAGACAGCCTTTTAACAAAGTGTCTTTTTAACATGTTTTTTCATGTCTTAAAAATGTTTAACCTTTGTTAGATCATTAGTACACATTTTAAATGGCTTTTCCAGATTTGATGTTTTTACAAGGAAAGTACTTTTATTCATAGTTGTTTTCATTAGTTTCAACAACATGTACTTTTAACAAATTTAAATGTAACTTTCAAATGCTGTGTTTTATGCTTTGTTGCCGTTTTTTATGTGTATAAATGATGTAAAAAAATGTATGAGCTGTTTTTAAAGGAATTGTGCCAATAAAACTTAAAAAATAAAATAAAATTTTACTAGTATATATCATAACTTGGGACATCTTTCCTACCGCTGTTGGTGTCCTATCGAGTTGCTGCAATCTCAAATTAGGCTTTATTTGTGCGGCGCGCGTGTGATAAATCATCGACATGACGAACTAACAGTTTCATGAATTAATCAGTTTTTTTATCAGTTTTATAGCCTAGATTAAAAAATAAAATAAAAATAGCATTATTACAATATTTTGTCCAAGCGGGCAACTGACAGGGATGAGCAACTTGCCAGGAGGGTTTTCAAAACCTCCCGGGCAAGTCGAGCCCTGATGTCCCATGGGCATTTCAATCGAAAAGGACCCATGAGCACAAACGTGACGTTCATAGGACCATATATCAAATTGGGTGTCAAATGGAAGCTTAGTCTATGTTTTTGGGAAATGAAGGCATAAAGATATTTTTCAACCATTTTCCATAAAAAAACAAAACAAGTAAAAAGGCTTTGATTTCTGGATTAACAGATGAAAAAGGTGTTTTTAGCAAGAATCTACTAGAAAGCTCTGAAAAGGTATTCATCAAAACACAATGTTTACATAGTTCCCTGCCAACTAACATCAACACTTCCAATGCATTCAGAAAGTATTCAGACCCCTTTCACTTTTCTGCATTTTGTTACATTTTTATATATTTCTTTACATTACAGCCTTACTGTAAAATTGATTCAAAATATAATACTAATCAATCTACACACACTACCCCATAATGACAAAGCGAAAACAGGGCTTTAGAAATGTTTATCCTATTTACATAAGTATTCAGACCCTTTGATATGAGACTCGAAATTGAGCTCAGGTGCATCCTGTTTCCATTGATAATCATTGAGATGTTTCTACAACTTGGAGTCCACCTGTGGTAAATTAAATTGATTGGACGTGCTTTGGAATGACAAACACTTGTCTATATAAGGTCCCATAGTTGACGGTGCATGTCAGAGCAAAAACCAAGCCATGAGGTCAAAGGAAAAGTCCGTAAAGCTCCAAGACAGGATTGTTTCGAGGCACAGATCTGGGGAAAGATACCAAAATATTTCTACAGCATTGAAGGTCCCCAAGAACACAGTGGCCTCCATCATTCTTAAATGGAAGAAGTTTGGAACCACCAAGACTCTTCCTAGAGCTGGCCGCCTGATCAAGCTGAGCAATTGGGGGAGAGGTGACAAAGAACCTGATTGTCACTCTGACAGAGCTCTAGAGTTCCTCTGTGGAGATGGGTGAACTTCCCAGAAGGACAGCCACCTCTGCAGCACTCCACCAATCAGGCCTTTATGGTAGAGTGGCTGGACAGAAGCCACTCCTCAGTAAAAGGCACATTACAGCCCACTTGGGTCTCTGGTCTAATGAAACCAAGATTGAACTATTTGGCCTGAATGCCAAGCGTCATATCTGGAGACAATCTGGCACTATCCTTACCATGAAGCATGGTGGTGGCAGCCTCCTGCTATGGGGATGTTTTTCAGCGGCAAGGACTGGGAGACTAGTCAGGATCGAGGGAAAGATGAACTGAGCAAAGTACAGAGAGATCCTTGAAGAACCTGTTCAGGACCTCAGATTGGGGCAAAGGTTCACCTTCCAACAGGACAATGTCCCTAAGCACAAAGCCAAGACAACGCACAAGTGTGTTCAGGACAAGTCTCTGAATGTCTTTGTGGCCTGGACTTGAACCTGATCGAACATCTCTGGAGAGACCTGAAAATAGCTGTGTAGTGAGGCTCCCCATCCAACCTGACAGAGCTTGAGAAAATCTGCAGAGATGAATGTGAGAAACTCCCCAAATACAGGTGTGCCAAGTATTCAGACCCTTTGATATGAGACTCGAAATTGAGCTCATTTTCGCATCGTACCCAACAAGACTCGAAGCTGTAATTGCTGCCAAAGGTGCTTCACCAAAGTACTGAGTAAAGGGTCTGAATACTTATGTAAATGTGATATTAGTGTTTTTTTTTCTTTCATCAATTAGCAAAAATTCTAAACCTGTTTTTGCTTTGTCATTATGGGGTATTGTATGGAGATTGAGGATGTTTAAAAAAAATATATATTGTCTTGTGCCTTGTAATTCCATTACCAAAAGCACACACATCTTTAAGATCTTTAATTATTTCGCTCCCTGATGTGGAGGGAGGATAATAAATGTTCACAGAAGTAACAAGTAATGGTAGACCTGATTTAGTTATAGTGATTTTACTGATATCAATTTTGTTTATGAATTATAAAGTGATTTATAACAAATTGGTAACAGAATTACCAAAATATCCGTAACGGAATTACTGCAACTGAATTGGCTACAATGGGAAATCATAGTCACAAACCACAGTTGGGTCACCTGCTACTCTCCTCCCTTCCACTGGCATACTGTGATGATCAGCTCATTACTGTTTTCTTTCTTTCTATTGTCTGGTGGTCAAACTACGATTCACCGCACACAGTCGGAGTCTGGACAACCCTTCCCTCTACCTCTCTCTTTCCAGTTAATGTCAACTCTCACAGCTCTTAGTGACACCTACCCACGAGCCCCCTCTCTTTCCAGTTACTGTAACCAGCATCCTCACCCACTGAGAACCGGACGTCCATGGATGTTGACATTTGTTCAGTCCACCCTGGCCTTGACGTTAGCGTCCACAGATGGACCGGACTGGCCCGAATCTGAACCTATTATAGATGTATGTTTCACAAGTTTGGATAGCAAAGCAGAGTACAGTATAATGCAGTAGTACAGTATATTGTACTGAAATATACAGTACTGAACTCTGCTCTGCTGTATTGTACTACACTGTACTCTACTGTGCTGCGATGTCCAAACTTGTGAAACATGAGGAGACTGACATTCATATCCACACTTATGCATATCTGTGTAGAATAGATCAGGTAAACATGATGTAATTCTGTTACCGGGTGTAAATCCACTTCACTTACTGTAGTTCAATAACCAAATTATATATATATTTTAAACTCAAGGTGCCATGTCATAGTTGGCATCCCATTCTCTCTGCATACGTACACTACATGGCCAAAAGTATGTGAACACATGTTCGTCGAATATCTCATTCCAGAATCATGGGCTTTAATATGGAGTTGGCCACCCCCTTTTGCTACTATGACAGCCTCCACTCTTCTGGGAAGGATTTTCACTAGATGTTGGAACATTGCCGTGGGGACTTGCTTCAATTAAGCCACAAGCATTAGTGAGGTCAGGCACTGATGTTGGGTGATTAGGTCTGGCTCACAGTTGGCGTACCAATTCATCCTAAAGGTGTTTGATGGGTTTTGAGGTCAGGGCTTTGTGCAGGCCAGTCAAGTTCTTTGGAGTTTGCGTGGTTGTGTGCTTTATTTTATACACCTGTTGGTGACGTGGTTGAAATATCCGAATCCACTAATTTGAATGGGGTGTCCACATACTATTGGGGATGTATTTTAATCTTAATTCGTAGCAAATATTTATGTTTTTGTAAAAGCAATAGGGTCCAGCTGCGACCTCATCTCTCAGGGCAGTCATCCACAGGGTCTCTATGCTTTCACCTACTGAGATGGCATCGCTCAGTGCATCTCTCAAGAATGGGGGTGGGGTGGGGGGGTGTCGAAAGGAGTGGGTGTTTCAAATGGAACCATATAAGGAGAACTGGGGGTTTCAAACAGTCTTTTAACAGTAGGAGCGCTGGAATTCCATTAATTACTAGAACCGCCATGACTTGATATTTCAATGATTGTTATTTCAAATATTCAATAATAACTTACATTTTTTTAAATTAAGGTAGCTAACGTTAGCTAGCATTTACATTTACAGTATACTAAACCTTACATACATTGCTACCGATAGGTAACGTTCAAAGACGCAGCTCACAGTGAGTGAATAGACATATAATATTTTTTGCATAACTGAAATGTCTTACTGTCAACTCTGCAGGCCATGACTGATGTCCGATAACCCAAACAACGTCCTGGGTGGTACCTTTCAAACACCCCACTTCTCAATATGATTCTTTTTGACTCCCCCACTTTTCCTGAGAGATGCATTGAGCGATGACATATCAGTAGGTGACATTATAGAGACCCTGAGGGATGACTGCTCTGAGAGGTTGTAGCTGGACCCTTCTCATTAAAAGGGAGATGTTACCAAAGTTTGCATCTGCACAGTTCTAGTGTTATCAAGATACCAGTATTGCGATAATAAATGCCATTTAGCAGACACTTTCATCCAATCATGCTTGCATACATGTTACATATGGGTGGTCCCGGGAATCAAACCCACTATCCTGTCGTTACTAGCGCCATGCTCCACCAACTGAGTTACAAAGGACCACTGCGATACCAGATTTTCCTTTCTTCCTAGTATTGTGATAATGGTATTGTGACCACACAATACCATTCATCCACAAAAATAGTTTTTGTATATATTTTTTTTTCAGTGGAAATCATTATGTAGTCCTTGTGCATGGAGTTTTGTTTTTTTTGGCATACATTTTAAATTGAAAAACGAATTTCAAAGTTTAAATCCGTTACCGTGGAATTGCCCTCATCTGTAATTTTGTCATTAGTGGCCCATTGTAGAATTCGTCTACTTCCTCCAGTTCATTATCATTGAGACTGATTTATCGCTTTGGAAAAATGCATTATGTCCACAAAAGCCTACAGTGTCTTCAAAGTATTCATACCCCTTGACTTATTCCACAATATGTGACCAGTTTGAATTCAAAATGGTTTCAGTTGAGAAAAGGAAAATCTCACCCATCTACACTCAATACCCCATAATGACAAAGTGCAAATATATTGAACATTAAATACAGAAATCTCATTTGCATAAGTATTCACACCCCTGAATCAATTCTTTGTAGAAGCGCCTTAGGCAGCGATTACAACCGTTGGTGTTTCTGGGTAAGTCTCTAAGACCTTTCCATACCTGGATTGTGCAAAATTTGCCCATTTTATTTTCAAACATTTTTCAAGCTCTGTCAAATTGGTTGTTGATAATTTGCTAGATAAACTCTATGGCAAGATCTGAAAATGATTAAGTCAAAACTAACTCTGCCACACAGGAATATTCACTGTCTTCTTGGTAAGCAACTCCAGTGTATACTAGTGTTTGTGTTATTATCCTGCTGAAAGGTGAATTCATCTCCCAGTCTCTGTTGGAAAACAAACTTAACTAGGTTTTCCTCTAGGATTTTTACCTGTGCTTAGCTCCATTCTTTTTTTTTTAATCCTGAAAAATTCCCCAGTCCTAACGATTACAAGCATTCCCATAACATGATACAGCCACCATTGAGCTTGAAAATATGGAGAGTTGTACTCAGTAATGTGTTGTATTGGATTTGCCCCAATCAACTTTTTTGTGTCCTGAATACAAAATGTTAATTGCTTTGCCACATTTGTTGCAGTATTACTTTAGTGCCTTGTTGCAAACAGGATGCATGTTTTGTAATGTTTTTTTATTCTGAACAGGTTTCCTTCTTTTCACTCTGTCAATTAGGTTACGATTGTGGAGTAACTACAACGTTGTTGATCCATCCTGTTTTCTCCTATCACAGCCACTGAACTCTGTAACTGTTACATTATTGGCCTCATGGTAAAATCCCTGAGCAGTTTCCTTCCTCTCTGGCAACTGAGTTAGCAAGGATGCCTGTGTCTTTGTAGTGACTGGGTGTTTTTGATACACCATCCAAAGTGTAATTATTGACTTCCCCATGCTCAAAGGGATATTCAATGTCAGGTTAAAAATATATATATTTTTAACCTATCTATCAATAGAGGTGCCCTTCTTTGCAAGGCATTGGAAAATCTCCTTGGTCTTTGTGGTTGAATCTGTGTTTTGAAATTCACTGCTCAGCTGAGGGACCTTACCGATAGATAATTGTATGTGGGGTACAGAGATGAGGTAGTCATTCAAAAATCATGTGACCTGTTAAGAACATTTTTACTCCTGAACTTATTTAGGCTTACCATAACAACAAAGGGTTTGAATACTTATTGACTCAAGACATTTCAGCTTTTCATTTAACTTTTTTTATTCTCTCAAAAAAATACAATTCCACTTTGACATTATGGGCTATTGTGTATAGGCCAGTGACACATCTAAATGTCATTCATTTCAAATTTCAAGCTATAACCCAACAAAATGTGCAAAAAGTCCAGGGGTGTGAATATGTTCTGAAGGCACTGTAGTTGTATTCTCACCAGCTACAAAATGTAGGTTGCTGCTGAGATGCTAGGGAGGGAGGGAGTGAGGGAAGAAAGGGTTCAGACTGGAGAAGTCATGAATTCACTATCTGCATTATTGATATGACGCTGTTAAGTGTTTCTGCTTTGAATGAAGGGAAATGTATAATTTTAGTGACATTTATGACTTGTTCTTGTGAACCCAGATGACTTAGGCCTAGCAGCAATTGAAATGGAAAAACAGCCCTCATATGTTATACATTCGTTCTGCTACTGAAAAGCAGATTTACTAAAATAGCTGCTTTGAACATTCTTGGCAGACCGAGTCTGATCATTGTCATACACTTGCAAAATGGCAAAAAATGCCTTTAGTAATGGAGGAGGATAACATCCTTTTAAGGGTACGGCTGGAGCTGCAAAAAGATCCCAGAACTAGTCCAGTAACTTTGGATGATTTGATTTCAGTTGTTTTCATTTGGGATTGGATGGGGGATGGGAATCACACGGTTGAATTAAGAATAGCATTCTTCTCCCAGAGTTTTTAATAGCTTCTCTCTAGTCTCTAATTCAAGGAAAGGGGAGGACAGCAGAATAATCCAAAGACCTCGCCTAGTTACAACCAGCCCATCGAGTAAGCTCAATAGACCTGTGCATGCTGGGGAAATCAGGGGTCCTTAACAAGTGCTGGATGCTTCAAAGTACTAGTGCCATGTGAAAGGTCATTTAAATCAAAGGACTTCTTCCTATGGTCATTACTCTGGGGTTATTATGTCTCCTTGTGTTCCTGTACATGCTCCCTTGTTCGTTTAGGATCCCAGTCTTGGGCTTTGGCTTAATCATGGCTTAATCTCATATAATTGGACAAGCCATCCCTATTAGAGCCATTATTTGTAGGCTTGTCAGACCAGAGGCGGGTTAGGACTCCTGTCATGTGTGTCTAAGTAGATTGATCTTGTGTGAAGTAATGCTTTTGTCTTAGTATTTGAAAAAAGTTGGAGGAAATGGAGGAATGTGATAAAATAGATTAGGCTCATTATCCCCCTCATGACAACACAGCTGTGTTCTGTTTAAATGAACGGAATGGTGATTAAAAAAACACACACACTGATTTATTATACTTCAGGGGTACATAAAACACCATGTTTTCCATACAGATACTAGCTGAAACTATCAGTGTTTTCTGGCTTGTTATTTGTATCCTGTGAACCATAAGCTTGTACTGTACATTCTAAACTACAGGAAAGTACAAATATTATTAGCTGGCACCAAAGCACACAATTTTCTCAGTCTGCCTGCTGAGAATGGATTTTGGTGTTTCCTTCCTCTTAGGGCTGTAAAGGGTTGCCAAGCAGTTATCGAAAATGTGAAACCTTCATGGAGAAGTCTCCCACAGAGTTACCAGTGAAGAGACCATGATGGATCGGAACAAGCGCAACTCCATTGCCGGCTTCCCCTCCATGAGGCCTGACCGTCTTGATGACCTGGATGGTGGAGGGGAGTGGGCCCCGTCTCAGGTGGGAAGAGTGTGCCCCTCATCCTACCGCGCCCTCATCAGTGCCTTCTCCTGCCTGACGCGCCTTGATGACTTCATCTGCGAGTGGATTGGCTCCGGCTTCTTCTCAGAGGTCTACAAGGTGGGTTTATGTTATGATTGACCTGAAATGCAAGAGTTTTATGGTAGGTAGGTGGTACTAGTAGGTAAATAGTAGATTGTGTGAGGACTGCTTATTCATTCATAGCAACGTATGGTTTAGGCTAGGCTATCAGAAAAACTATGGTATGTCATCACCAGGATTACTTAGAAACATATAATCTCACACCCTGAGATGTCTCAGCCCTCATTCTGTTATTAAACCTCAGTGTGTGGTGCAGAATACAGTTAGCTAATACATTGAGCGAGTGACGAGGAGACGGCAACCGACCAAGAGGACTTTTTATTTTTTAAATTTAACTAGGCAAGTCAGTTAAGAACAAATTATTTTTTACAATGACCGCCTAGGAACAGTGGGTTAACGGTCTTGTTCAGGTGCAGAACGTCAGATATTTACCCTGTCAGCTCGGGGATTCGATCTGGCAACCTTTCGGTTACTGGCCAACGCTCTAACCACTAGGCTACCTGCCGCCCCTATCGCTATAGTAGACTAATAGCTACCATAGTAGACTAATAGCTACCATAGTAGACTAATAGCTACCATAGCGAGGTTGATGACGTAGTACCTATCTTGACTGCATCAAACTGGGAGAAGCTAGTTAAGCTAATTGAGGCTGCAAAGCGTTTTTTAAAAATTGCAAGCGCATTCTCATCCTACAGTTACAAATAACAATCCGTTCAGAATATTAAGTAGTACTCTGCCTGTTGGCTTCTTAGTCGTTGTAGCCTATCGTTTTTAATTCTGTCACTTCCATTGATAGATACTTTTGGTCATGTAGTGTATATGGACACCTGTTTGTCGAATATCTCTTTCCAAAATCATGGGTATTAATATGTAGTTGGTCCCCCCCCCCCCCTTTGCTGCTATAACAGCCTCCACTCTTCTGGGAAGGATTTCCACTAGATGTTGGAGCATCGCTCCGGGGACTTGCTTCCATTCAGCCACGAGCATTAGTGAGATCGGGCATTGATGTTGGGTGATTAGGCCTGGTTCGCAGTTGGTCTACCAATTCATTCTGAAGGTATTTGATAGGGTTGAGGTCAGGGCTCTGTGCAGGCCAGTCAAGTTCTTCCACGCCGATCTCGACGAACAATTTCTGTATGGACATCGCTTTGTGCACGCGGCTGTTGTCCTGCTGAAACAAGAAAGGGCCTCCCCCAATCTGTTGCCATACAGTTGGAAGCACAGAACTGTCTACTCTAGAATGTCATTGTATGCTGTAGTGTTAAGATTTCCCTTCACTGGAACTAAGGGGCCTCGCCCGAACCATGGAAGAACAGCCCTAGACCATTGTTCCTCCTCTGTGGTGAAGATGGTGATTCATCACTTCAGAGAACGTGTTTCCACTGCTCCGGAGTACAATGGCGGCAAGCTTTAGACCACTCTGCCCGACGCCTGGCATTGCGATCTTAGGCTTGTGTGCGGCTGCTCGGCCATGGAAACCCGTTTTATGAAGCGCCCAACGAATAGTTATTGTGCTGACGTTGCTTCCAGAGGTGGTTTAGAACTCTGTAGTGAGGGTTGTAATCGAGGACAGGCAATTTAAAATTTTTTTTTTTTTTACTCGTTTCAGCACTGCAGTCCCGTTCTGTGAGCTTTTGTGGCCTAGCACTCGGCAGCTGAGCCGTTATTACTTCTAGACTTTTCCACTTCACAATAACAGCACTTACAGTTGGCCCGGGGCAGCTCTAGCATGGTATAAATTTGACGAATTAACTTGTTGGAAAGGTGACATCCTATGACTGTACCACGTTGAAAGTCACTACGCTCTTCAGGAAGGCCTATCTACTACCAATGTTTGTCTATAAAGATTGCATGACTGTGTGCTTGATTCTATACACCTGATAGCAACGGTGTACGGAAATAGCCGAATCCATTAATTTGAAGCTGTGGTCCACATACTGTGTGTTTATTTATACATACTCACTCACTACCGTTCAAAAGTTTGGGGTCACTTAGAAATGTCCTTGATTTTGAAAGGAAAGCACATTTTGTTTTATTTTTTAAAACAAAACATTTATGGAATATCTACATAGACGTACAGAGGCCCATTATCGGTAACCATCACTCCTGTGTTCCAATGGCACGTTGTGTTAGCTAATCCAAGTTTTATAATTTTAACAGGCAAATTGATCATTAGAAAACCCTTTTGCAATTATGTTAGCACAGCTGAAAACTGTTGTGCTGATTTAAAGAAGCAATAAAACTGGCCTTCTTTAGACGAGTTGAGTATCTGGAGCATGAAATCAAATGTTATTGGTTACATGCGCCGAATACAACCGGTGTAGACCTTACAGTGAAATGCTTACTCATGAGCCCCTAACCGACAGTGCAGTTTCAAAAAATACAGATAAGAATAAGAGAAATGAAGCTGGCAGCTTCAATAAATAGTACCCACAAAACACCAGTCAACATCAACAGTGAAGAGGCGACTCCGGGATGCTGGCCTTCTAGGCAGAGTTCCTCTGTTCAGTGTCTTGTTCTTTTGCCCATATGAATCTTTATTTTTATTGGCCAGTCTGAGATATGGCTTTTTCTTTGCAACTCTGCCTAGAAGGCCAAGCATCCCGAAGTTGCCTTTTCTCTGTTGACGTTGAGACTGATGTTTTGCGGGTACTATTTAATGAAGCTGTCAGTTGAGGACTTGTGAGGCAGGCGTCTGTTTCTCAAACTAGACACTCTTATGTACTTGTCATCTTGCTCAGTTGTGCACTGGGGCCTCCCATTCCTCTTTCTATTCTGGTTAGAGCCAGCTTGCGCTGTTCTGTGAAGGGAGTAGGTCACAGTGTTGTACGAGATCTTCAGTTTCTTGGCAATTTCTCGCATGGAATAGCCTTCATTTCTGAGAACAAGAATAGACTGACGAGTTTCAGAAGAAAGGTCTCTGTTTCTGGACATTTTGAGTCTGTAATCAAACCCACTGATGCTCCAGATACTCAACTAGTCTGAAGAAGGCCAGTTTTATTGCTTCTTTAATTAGGACAACAGTTTTTAGCTGTGCTAACATAATTGCAAAAGGGTTTTCTGATGATCAGCCTTTTTAAAATGATCAACTTGGATTAGCTAACACACCGTGCCATTTCCAGCTACAATAGTCATTTACAACATAAACAATGTCTATGCTGTATTTCTGATCAATTTTATGTTTTTATTTTTTTTAATTTTTTTAATGAGGACATTTCTAAGTGACCCCAATCTTTTGATCGGTAGTGTAACATACATACATACAGTACCAGTCCAAAGTTTGGACACAGCTACTCATTCAAAGGTTTTTCTTTATTTTTACTATTTTCTACATTGTAGAATAATAGTGAATACATCACAACTATGAAATAACACATGGAATCATGTAGTAACCAAAAAAGTGTTCAACAAATCAAAATATATTTTAGATTCCTTAAAGTAGCCACCCTTTGCCTTGATGACAGCTTTGCACATTCTTGGCATTCTCTCAACCAGCTTCACCTGGAATGCTTTTCCAACAGTCTTGAAGGAGTTCCCACATATGCTGAGTACTTGTTGGCTGCTTTTCCTTCACTCTGCGGTCCAACTCATCCTAAGCCATCTCAATTGGGTTGAGGTCGGGTGATTGTGGAGGCCAGGTCATCTAAAGCAGCACTCCATTACTCTGTGGTCAAGTCGCCCTTACATAACCTGGAGGTGTGTTGGGTCATTGTCCTGTTGAGAAACAAATAATAGTCCCACTAAGCGCAAACCAGATGGGATGGCTTATCGCTGCAGAATGCTGTGGTGGCCATGCTGGTTAAGTGTAGCTTGAATTCTAAATAAATCACTGACAATGTAACCATCTAAGCAGCCCAACACCATCACATCTACTCCTCTATGCTTCACGGTGGGAACGATGCATGCAGAGATCATCCGTTCACCTACACTGCATCTCACAAAGACAGTGGTCGGAACCAAACATCTCAAATTTGGACTCATCAGACCAAAGGACAGATTTCCACCGGTCAAATGTCCATTGCTCATGTTTCTTGGTCCAAGCAAGTCTCGTCTTCTTATTGGTGTCCTTTTAGTAGTAGTTTCTTTGCAGCAATTCGACCAACAAGGGCTGATTCACATATCAACTGCTCAGAGGAGACTGTCTGTTACTTGAACTCTGAAGAATTTATTTGGGCTGCAATCTGAGGTGCAGTTAACTCGAACAGCGGTAAATCTGGGTCTTTCTTGTGATAGTCCTCATGAGAGAGCGTTTCATCAGAGCTTGATGGTTATTGCGACTGCATTTTTAAGAAACTTTCAAAGTGATTGAAATGTTCTGTATTGACTGACCTTCATGTCTTAAAATAGTGATGGACTGTTGTTCCCATAATATGGACTTGGTCTTTTCCCAAATAGGGCTGTCTTCAGTATACCTTGTCACAACACAACTGATTGGCTCAAACTTTTAACAAGGCACACCTGTCAATTGAAATTAATTCCAGTTGACTACCTCATGAAGCTGATTGAGAGAATGCCAAGAGTGTGCAAAGCTGTCATCAAGGCGAAGTCTGGCTACTTTGAGGAACCTCAAAGATATTTTGATTTAACACTTTTTTTTATTTTATTTTGGTTACTACGTGATTGAATTTGTATTTTCCTATTTTTGATGTCTTCACTATTATTCTCCAATGTCGAAAATAGTCAAAATAAAGAGAAACCCTTGATTGAGTAGGTGTCCAAACATTTGTGTGTGTGCGCATGCATATATACATATCTCTTTTGAAACGCGCAGAGGCTCTGACTGTAGCCTATTGTCACTTTGAGGACTTATGATTGGGCAACAACAACAAGCTACATTCACCACTCTCCACTTTCGTGAAAATCAAGAGCAGCAGCATAAATGATCCAATTTCTCCCTCGCGCACGCACAGCAGTCGCGTTCTGATATGTACAGGCCCTTCCGGACAAGTCAGTTAAAATGACACATTCCCGTATCAATCAGATCCAACAATAAGCTGTGACATTATTTAGAATTCTGGATTGGGTCTCAGGTATTCGGGTACAGGTGGATCCGTGAACACCTCTAGCACACAGATACTGTGGCCGCTCATTATTACATTGATCTAGGCTATTGTCTCACAATCGACTGATGGGACGTGCGAAAAGCCCTTTATTTCCACGTCGCTCTGGTTACGACATGAAAATATAGAAGGGCTGAAGAGGTTTATGATGGCGACTAGACGTTAGGCTACAATGGCTAAGTGCTATATCGTCCGTTACACTAACAACCTGATAGGGTTTGGTACTTCAACAGATATGGCTGTTGAGGTTAGATGTTCAACTCCTTTACTGACATTTTGAGGTCATGTTAGCTACGTTCACTTTTGGTGTAACCCACATTGTAATTTCCTCCAACCAGCGTCAGCGCTCATGAAAGTGACTTTTACTTTCAATGAGGGACTTTCAATTAGTTATAGGCTATAGACTTCAGCTTCACCTACTGAAAAGTCGGAGTCCGGTCATTCTATATTGATGTTGTCACAACCACCACAATGTCAGCACTTTCTCTCCCATGCCTCTATCTTAGTCATACTATTTCCTTTCCATCTGTATGTATGAGTCAATACATACTGATGGACTGGAAATAGAATTCAGATTAGTTTCTTAGCTCAAACAGGAAACTAGCCTAATTACAGAAAGGAATAGAAGTGTCGCTATGTCTGGAGCTGTGATGCACAGTAATCTAATGGCCGCTTCAGAGCATGGCCACAGTGGTCTGCCTTAGAGCTACTCAATCACTGCTCATTGGAGTCAAAGGGTTAATGCAAAGGACCCAGTGCTGACTTGGTGGGGGAAGGGCAGCGTGTAGGGTCCTGCCCCAGGCTGCCTGAGGTGGCTGTCATCACACCATGTATTTTAGGGAGGGAATGCCCATCCAACCTGAATATGCCTAGGGCCTTTACAAATAGTCCTTGTTGAACAAAGCTTAAGAAAAAGCTTCCTTTATTCACACACATGCTCAACCATGTCAACGCTGTTTAATCCTTGGGGCCATAATATTGTTATATTGCAGCTGTTTCCTCTCAAGTCAAAATTATGACTTCAGCTCTATTAGTACAACAATATTTACCCTTGTTGCTTCTCACTTGCAATATTGACCCTCGTTGCCTCAGACTTGCTTCTCTAAATGCTTAACGGACACAAATGTTTCCTGTGTAATGAGAGTTCCATATTTGTCTAAGCAAGGGGACAATGGATCTACATAAAATATAATTATCTGTTTGTCTTCGACTGTGTGTCCTGTCTACAGGGCTAGGTATTGAGGAGGCTAGCTGGATTGATGGAACAGATTGGAGGTGCAGGGTCTTGCTGGGGCAACATTATGGGTCTTTGTTTGAGCCAGGCTGCACTCTCTCTCCTGGTGGGCAGAGGATGGGAGTGGGGGAGGTGGTCTAGAGGAGGCCATCTGCTGCCTGCTCCTCTCCTACAGGGAAGACTAGCTGCACCTTTGTACTAGAACTTCAAGAGCGGCTAAAGAAGCACTATGAACTGGATACTCATCCAAGTGCTATGTAAATAAGGCCTAGATCGGCCTGCTTCCCTTTTCTGTACCTCAAACTTCCTTTTTATCTCCGCTCTCCAACAAATGTAACCTGTAAACTAGCTATATAACCAGATAGGCATTGTTACTGTACTCGCAGACCGACCTGAGTTGAGACTTTAACTTCTTATTCACTGGTTTCAGTGTCTTAATATTTCATCTGGAGGAAGTGAGCAGTAGCAGATACAGCTTATTTTTCTCACCCTGACTCATAACTTCCTGTGGTTGTTATGGCTTTGAGGAAGCAAATAAAACTATTTCCCAACGATCAGATTGCTGTTTGTATTGTTGTAGTTAGAAAAGTGTTCTTCCTTCTCTGCCAAAGAAAATGGTTACATTTTAGGTAGTTGTGATAGGCTAACACCTAGGTTACATATCACAACATTCATATTCTTGGCCTCGGCTCAGTCTTCTTTCTAGTGCACCAATGTGTGGATGAAAGCCAGCCACTCATCTTTGATCACATTGGAGTTAATGCTGCAAGGAAGGCCAGTGACTGATCTAATTCACAGGAGAAATGGACTGTTTTACTTCCCGTTGTTATGGTTCTGAATGTGGAAGGACATTCATTTTGCTGCAGGAAGAGAACCTTTCTCCATGATCTTGGAATAACGATAATAGAGAAGCGATAAGGGAATATTGATAAGGGAACGGTAGTGTTAAAGAGGAGCATTCAGATAATGCCTAAATGACCGGATTGTTGTGTTCGTTGCAGGTACGCCACAGAGTGTCGGGCCAGGTTATGGCTCTGAAGATGAACAAACTGAGCAGTAACCGCGCCAACATGCTGAGAGAAGTCCAACTGATGAACAGACTGTCCCATCCCAACATCCTCAGGTGACCTCCAGGAAACAAAACATCTGTTCCACTACATTTTGGACAGTTGATTTTTATTTTTATTTTTTTATTTTTTTGGCACGGCACCATCCTCAATATTTTGTATAGTTTGAATATCAATCTGTCCTTTTGGAGAAACGGAACTAAAATGCCTTCTGCGATATTATACAATTCTTTTTCATTCTTGGTCAGTTACTGATTAAATTATCCCAGCTTTTTAATAACAATCTCAAGGGGTTACTCAAAAAATGGGTACAATACAGGGCTCGAAAAGTTCAGTTAGGGTGCCATATTCAGAAATGGTGTCATTTTCTTACTGACTAATGGCCTAATCCCGTTTTTTTTCTTCTAGAAAGTGACTCTTAAGTCATTTGTGAATCCTTCATCTTTGAAAGATACTTTGATCTGTAGCTTTCTGTCAAAATGACGTTAGCCTCCCCTTTAATGGAATCAGTGGGGTAATAAATAATATGAAGTGGATGGTTCGAGCCCTGAATGCTGATTGGCTGAAATCCGTGGTATATCAGAACGTATACCACAGGTATGACAAAACATTTATTTTTACTGTTCTAATTATGTTTGTAATCACTTTTTATAATAGCAATAAGGCACCTTGGGGATTTGTGGTATATGGCCAATATTCCACAGCTAAGGGCCGTCTCCAGACACTCAGTGTTGCATCGTACATAAGAACAGCCCTTAACCGTGGTATATTGGCCATATACCACACCCCCTCATGCCTTATTGTTTAAAAATATGCCATTTAGCAGACTCTTTTATCCAAAGCAAATGACAGTAATGCGTGCATACATTTTACGTATGGGGTGTGACCTTGATCTCTGCTGTGCCACAGTATTTAACAATGGATTTTCTGGAACAACATCCTGAGTTTGAATTTCATTGACATGAATTCCCTTATGAGGACCAACCTTTCACTTCTCACCAAAGCCGTTTATTTTCCTATTAAGTTGGGAGCCTGCAAAATCGGCACACATACATATTTGACCAAACTCATCATGATAGAACAAATAGTTTGGGATTTATTATTGTACGACAATGTTTTATGTTGTCATGGACAATAATATGGAACAATCTGAATTTCCTATCCTCAAATGGATTCGTCTGACCTCGGCTTTGCATGATACACTACAGAGCTCACATTCTGCTGTAGGTGGTGGGTAGGAAAGAGATGGTCTGCGTGTGCTGTGTTACAATCACAGCTTTGTGGCAGTTAGTTCTGTGGTGGTTGGCTGAAGAGAATTCTGAGGGGTTCTTTGTCTGAGAAACCCTTCGAAGAACCCTCTGTCTCGCATTTATTGGGTCATAACTCAGTGGCGCCAACACTCGCTGTGTGTACAGCCTGGCTCGTGTGTTTAGGATATTCATACAACCAGTTTGTCATTTCCAAAGACAGACGGCCTTGACTGTGAATCCAGACTCTTAAGATTTGGATGCAGTGGCTCAAAAAAAGAGATGGAATGTGGGTCTGGAGAGTGAGCCTCGTTTCCCCCTAGAAATTACTTTCTTGTTTGCACTGCTCTTGTTGGTCTTTTCTTCCAGTGCAGAAGTATTTAACCACCAAGAGATTTGTCATTTTGCTCTCGACAGGACTTTGCTGTCGTCCTTGGGCCAAATAATTACTTTTTTGAGCTACATATAGACCCACTCAAATTTTAAACTCTAGACCCCATAGCTTAGCTTTGTCATTTCAACATGAGAAGAGCATAACAGGAGAGCCATAAATATGCATCCACCACATGTCTCGTGGTATTTTGTGGTAAATCTACTGAACAACAATATAAACGCAACAATTTCAATGATGTTACTGAGTTATAGTTTATATAAGGAAATGAGTCCATTTTAAAATATATTCATTAGGCCCTAATATATGGATTTCCCATGACTGGGCAGTGGTGCAGCCAAGGGGGTTCAAACTGTAGAACCCAGTTCCTACATTTGAATTTAAAAATGTATTTTATCAAGAATTGTCAGTTTCATAAGCTGTCTGGGTGGCTGGTCTCAGCCGACCCCTCAAGTGAACAAGCCGGAAGTGGAGGTCCTGGGCTGGCGTGGTTACACGTGGTCTGCGGTAGTGAAGCCGGAAGTGGAGGTCCTGGGCTGGCGTGGTTACACGTGGTCTGCGGTTGTGAAGCCGGAAGTGGAGGTCCTGGGCTGGCGTGTTTACACGTGGTCTGCGGTTGTGAAGCCGGAAGTGGAGGTCCTGGGCTGGCGTGGTTACACGTGGTCTGCGGTTGTGAAGCCGGAAGTGGAGGTCCTGGGCTGGCGTGGTTACACGTGGTCTGCGGTTGTGAAGCCGGAAGTGGAGGTCCTGGGCTGGCGTGGTTACACGTGGTCTGCGGTAGTGAAGCCGGATGTGGAGGTCCTGGGCTGGCGTGGTTACACGTGGTCTGCGGTTGTGAAGTCGGTTGGATGTAATGCCAAATTCTCTCAAACGACGTTGGAGGCAGCTTATGGTAGAGAAATAAATATTTGATTCTCTGTCAACAGCTCTGGTGGACATTGTTGTGTGGCAACTGCACATTTTAGTGGCTTTGTATTGTCCTCAGTACAAGGTGCACCTGTGTAATGATCATGCTGTTTCTTCAGCTTCTTGATATGCCACACCTGTCAAGTGGCTGGATTATCACGGCAAAGGAACAATTCTCACTAACAGGGATGTAAACACATTTGTGTGCACAATTTGACAGAAATAAGCTTTTTTTTGTTCGTATGGAAAATGTCTGGGCTTTTTTCTTTTTATTTCAGCTCATGAAATGTTCATTATACATAGAAACAATAACTGACTGACTGTCTTTGTCTTCCTCTAGGTTCATGGGTGTGTGTGTTCAGGAAGGCCAGCTCCATGCTCTGACTGAGGTAAGAGGAACCACTGTTGGTCTTTGTGACTTAGAGCCTTGTATAGATGGCCTACACCTCAGAAAAATGACTGCACCGCTTGCTGTCGTGTTTCAGGTCGGGATGTTGGCACACGGTCTTATTCTGTTTTTCCATCCACTCTATCATGGAATGGGATTCTAGAAACATGATGGGTTTTCTAGCATCAGTATAGGCCTAAATGCGTTTTACTTGTAATGTAGCTAATACTGTCATATTGCTCATTGAGTCCTGTTGCAGTATGGTCCGCTTGTTATGTAATGTAAGTCTCAGATAAGTATAACCCACTGAAAGGGGACCTCATAGCCATGATTATAATGAAAAGGTATTGAGGGTTTTTATTGAGGGTTTTTCTTCAGGTGAACACTAAACAGTGCCGCTTCGCCCAGAAGGACAGCAACCTGTAATTGGAAGAACCTTGTGTTTCCCTGCATAGTTTACATGTGAGCAAATAAAGCTTTGTTGATGTTCTCAATGAAAAGCCAGGGGATGGGTTCCATTAGGGCTAAGGGTTATGTTTTATATTTCTGTCAAATTGTGCACAAAATAGCTTGACCTATCTGTGTGACTGAGTCGGTGTGTCCATGTAATCCAAATAGGTAGCCCTGTGCTAATGATAAGCGTCGATTAGTAAGGGGAGTAGCTTTACGACTGACTGCCCCATCTGAGCCCAAGCACTCGTGTGAAGTGAATGATAGCAGGAAGTTATCCAATATGTGGATCCATGGAGATGAAGACTGGGAGAGAGGGGAAACTTCTCACACACCAGTCTCCTGGGGCTGTGGTGTCAGCAGCCTCAAGCCATGCTGTGAATACTGAAAACATGGCATCATGGGGTTATGTTTTGCTGCTACTGCTGTATAAACAGAACTAGCTGCTAGCTACCAGCACTGTCTGTTCTGGCTGGATCCTGGCCTTAGCAACGGGCCTGACGAGTCTCCATGGTAGGAAATGAAGAGTCAAGTTACCGTGCAGCCACAGGCTTAGAGATGCAATCACTCATCAGGGCTCTACAGTGTGACCATTTTATTCCCACATATGACTAAATATTTTGCTGTGTGACCTAGAATCTTAATTTAGGAGGATCAGTGCGCCTAGAAGAATGAAGGATTCCAGCTTTATTACCTCATATTTTTCATTGTGTTCGTACATTTCTTAGTGTGCCTACATTTTTCCATTTAGAATCACTTGCTCTTTGTAAAGCCCTGCTCTTTGTAAAGCCCTGCTCTTTGTAAAGCCCTGCTCTTTGTAAAGCCCTGCTCTTTGTAAAGCCCTGCTCTTTGTAAAGCCCTGCTCTTTGTAAAGCCCTGCTCTTTGTAAAGCCCTGCTCCTTGTAAAAGCCCTGCTTCTTGTAAAGCCCTGCTCCTCCGATCAAAACACCCTTTGACTCCGCTGGCCCTGCCAGGGCCCATCGGGTTGGCACAGTAACCTCTGCTCTGCTTCCCACTGCCTGACAGACCTCGTTTACACATTAGGCAAAGAGCGATTAGGAGCATTATAATCTGGGTAATCCATGAGCCACTGGGGAGATTAGACCATTATTTGAAGCTGCTCGCAGTGGTCACAAGAGACAATTAATTCCCATTTCCTTTCTGGCTTTCTTAGCTTTAATTCAGGAAGGCTCAGGGAAAGCCTTGTCTTCAGCAAAGTGTATCAGTTAATGATTTCTAAGAGTTGCACCTGCCTAGAACAGTATTTTATGCATGTTAGTTGTTTTGGATATTGTCCAGGCCTAGGCTACTAAGTAAGATTAAACCGGTCTTCTCTTGAGGTTCAAGTCATGTTTAGTTTTTCTGCAAGATATGAATTACCACAATGTTTGTTAAAATGATGTATTTTAGTGTCTCTGCTGCTATGGACACTTAGGGTAATATGGATGATCTATCCCATTAACGGTTTTGCCTGTCAATCAATCACTGTGGGTGAGACATTGATGGAAGGCAGTAGATTACTAATCTAGACAGAAAAAATAGTCTAGTCTACCCTTTCAATGTAGTTTGTGGTTAAAATCTAAGAAAAAATGTTGTGTTCTGTCAAGTACCATATTGTTTCTCAATAGGGAATCTATTTAAGAAAAAAAAATTATGCAAACATTTTCTGATTTTGTGCACCTCCGCTTTTATACAAAGTCAGGTGCCCATGAATAGACTGACAGGTGTGATTTGAACAATAAAACAGGTGTTAAACATGGGCTTTTCTACACAGAACCAACTCAATCATCAACTTTGCTGACGACAAAACAGTGGTAGGCCTGTTTACCAACAATGATGACAGCCTATATGGTGTAGGTGAGAGCCCTGGCGAAAGCCCTCTGTCAGGCTGAGGCCACAGGAGAGGGTACTAAAGAAATGTGGGCACTGCCCACAACTGCAGGGCTCTCCAGAGCAGGTGAGTACGGTCAGCCCAACACCACCAGGGGCATACTGCCTTCCTTCCAGGACATCTACAGCACCTGGTGTCACAGGAAGGCCAAGAAGACCCGAGCCACGACCTGTTCATCCATCTAGGACACATATGGTAGGCCTGTTTACCAACAATGATGACAGCCTATATGGTGTAGGTGAGAGCCCTGGCGAAAGCCCTGGGAGTGGTGCTAGGAAAATAACCTCTCCCTCAACAGCAGAGAGCGCACTCCCCCACCACATCGAGGCCACAGTGGAGAGGGTCAAAAGCTTTAAGTTCCTCAGCATGCACATCACGGAGGACCTGAAATGGTCCCTCCACAGCGCCTCTTCAACCTCAGGAGACTAAAGAAATGTGGCTTGACTCATAAGGACCCTCACAAACTTCTGTCGGGCTGTATCTCCGCCTGGTACGACAACTACACTGCCCACAACTGCAGGGCTCTCCAGAGGGTGGTACGGTCAGCCCAACACATCACCAGGGGCATACTGCCTTCCTTCCAGGACATCTACAGCACCTGGTGTCACAGGAAGGCCAAGAAGACCCGAGCCACGACCTGTTCATCCATCTAGGAGGAGAGACCGTACAGGTGCATCAAAGTTGAGACCTGATAACAGATTCTGTCTCCAGGCCATCAGACAGTTAAATAGTCACCACTAGCCACCCAGTACCCTGCCCTGAACCTTAATCACTGTTCTAGCCAGCTACCACCCAGTACCCTGCCCTGAACCTTAATCACTGTTCTAGCCAGCTACCACCCAGTACCCTGCCCTGAACCTTAATCACTGTTCTAGCCAGCTACCACCCAGTACCCTGCCCTGAACCTTAATCACTGTTCTAGCCAGCTACCACCCAGTACCCTGCCCTGAACCTTAATCACTGTTCTAGCCAGCTACCACCCAGTACCCTGCGCTGCACATTAGAGACTGCTTTGTTCTATGTACATAGTCATTGAACACTGGTCCCTTTAATCATGTTTACATACTGTTTTACCCACTTTATATGTATAAACTATATTCTAGTTATGGCTCATCCTATATAACTACTGCTGTACACCTTTCCTATTAATATACTGTCTACACACCATTATACACTCAGTGGCCAGTTCAGTCACTTAGCAATGGCTTGCTATATAAAGCTAGCAAAAAGGCATCCGGGCATTCAGTTACTGTACGATTGAACGTTAGAATGGGCAAAACGAATGCCGTCCGTTCACAAACAACCCATCACTAGGCTACACCAGTGACCGTATGGGGCTACGCTGACGAGTCACTTGAGCGGTCACCGGCAGGTCTCGACGTGGGCTTCGACTCCTAGGAAAATACAAACAAGATCTTTGGTTTACATGTCCTGATGCCATGGACATATAACGACGTTGTATGATTCATGAATTGAAAAGCGGGATATAGGAGATTTGACTTTATTCAGTCTGTTTGACACCTTTTATGAACTATTCCGCACAAGCTGTTTGGTCTTCCAATGAAATAACAGTAATAGCCTATATGACCACCGATTCTGTGGCTGGCTAAACACGCAAAAGAGAATGTAAGTGAATGTGCCATAAAACAATAATTACGTGGATTCCAACTCATCTTTACCACTTACATTACATGGGACATAAATTCACTCACAGGAGACGACGAATAATCATCATGCTCTCCCTCCTCCGTGAAAAGAAATGTTACCGCAGCCAACCACAGCGCACAAAAAATAACACTGGTACCGAAGCGGCAGGTGAGACAGCAGACTGGCAAACCAGAAGTTTGGCTTTGACTGACAGGGGCCTGTGCTATTGATAGATCACTACAAGATGGATATCGTTCATTCTAGTGGAAAAAGGCTATACAGACTTTTCTGACTAGCCAATTTAAACATTTTAAATGAAAATAAGCCTAGTTTAATGAAGTGGGGGAAAAGTAGCCAGCTGACAATGTGTTTGTTATTGTCCATTTCGCCGACAGCCGGCGCTTGTGGAAAACATTGCTAGATTTGTTTCTCCATCAACATATCCTGTTTAGTCACATTTTCACTGCCTGGATTCTGCCCTTTTTATCCTCCAGTCTGCTACTCTTGCTCTCTGTGATCATGTGTTAATGGCCTTCCCTTCTCCAGGTTACCTTGTCAGGGTTTGGGGTGGAGGTGAGTTGATGTGGCCTTGTAACCTTACTTGTGTGCCTAACTTTTGGCCTTGGCTCATTCATCTGATCTGGAGACTGTCACCTCAACCTACAGGGTGCATGGAGTGGATCATGTCCGCACCGACCGACTGGCAGCAGGATTTGTCTGGGCTTTACCCCTGTGAAGTGGAGGCTCCTAGTGGAGCCCTAGGCTGGCAGACGACAGATGCGGGGGGCTACAGAGGAATTTGTTAGGCAAACAAGCTGTCATCCTCTCCTGCGTCTGGGATTGGTTTGGGGATGGGCTGCAGGGCAGGGGAAGACAGTATTACAGTGCGGTGGCCTTTCAGCACCTAAGACCAAATGACGCGCACACACACACACACACACACACACAAGTTGGTGTGTTTCTAGGTTGACTTATTATTAGGCCTACTTCCAAAATTCCACCTGGACAAAGGTAGACGGCTGCAGCACAAGTCAAATGTGTATGATGCTGTAACCTTCGCTTTGGGCGGGCTAAATTCCATTGAAAGGTTAAGCTGTTAAAGGTACAAGCTAAGGGAGTTTAGTCTTCGTTCACATACATCATTTATTTACAGTTCCAACTGAGGGAAAACAGACGCGTTTTGACTAATATTCTCTTTTCTAGAAGTCCTCAATGTATTCATTGACAGTTTGCCAAGAAATATAAAAGCTAGCAAAAAGGCATCCGGTCCACACCAGTCTAGAATCACAAGGGAGGCCCAGAGAAGTCTGGTCAGTCCAGGGACCCCAGTCTCTCTTTTCGTGACCCTTATCTACTTTAATTTCTCTCCGTAGTTATTTTCCAAATTTTTGTTTTGTGGATGGATTAATCATTCTACATGATATAGGTTAGGCTAGTTCTGTGTGGGACAGCCAAGCCTCTTCCGAGCCGACAGAGCTACTTTTAAAACTACTGAGTGGATTTCCAATTCACTTAGCTTTTTCTGCAAGCAGGCAGTCTTGTCTGTCATTGTCCTCAGCTGTGCTTGGCATTAGCATCAATCTATGTTTAGAGCGCTCAGAGTAAGTCGATTGACTTTGACCGGTCTTCCTGAATGGGGCGGGGCATAGCCCCAAATGACCAACAGGATGCTGTAACAATGTCTGTACAGAACATTACTTCATATCTCAATACCTCATGTAGAGTATGTACACGATAGTCATTGAATTCAATAGTGTACATTTACTGATAATGTGTACTTTTCCTACCCAGCTTTTGCTCACATCAAGGTGAAAGCCTGTGACAGAGGACAACTTTCTCCTGAACTTTAATTTGAAACCTTCCTAAATTGTTCTGTTTTCCCCCCTCTCGACCTTTCTGCAGTACATCAACGGTGGGAACCTGGAGCAGCTGTTGGACAGCAACAAGCCTCTGAGCTGGGCAGCCAGGATCAAGCTGGCCTGTGAGATCGCCAATGGCCTGGGCTACCTGCACTCCAAAGGCATCTTCCACCGGGACCTCACCTCCAAAGTGGGTGGCAGTTGACTGTGGGTGGATGTGTCTGAAATGTGGTGCACTGTTTCCTTTCTGAAACCGAGATAATAGATCTAGTCAGCATTTATATACAGTAACGTGTGTTCCAGTGCATTTTCTTCAAACCATAGGAGTTGGGACCTGGTTTCCATGCAATAGTACTTGACGTTATTGTGATTCTCTGGCTGTATCGGTTTCTTGTATTGCGGGTTGAAACTGAGCCACGTGGTGCTTTGACTCATGCAGGGTGTAAACCTCTTTGACTTGAATCTAATCAACCAACATGCAGTACATCAAGTTAATTTGTGATTCAGTTCAAGTATGACTGACTGAGCATTCACTGACACTTTCCCTTCATAAATGTCAGTCATTTTAGAAGCTCATAATGGAATTTGTGCTCACTGTTTGTCCTCAGAACTGCCTGATCAAGTCCGATGAGAACTGCTACACTGCAGTGGTTGGAGACTTTGGTCTCGCTGAGAAGATTCCCAACTATGAGTAAGTCATTTCCATGGTAACGGTTATATATTAAACAGGGGCCAGTGCTATACAAACACAATGTTGGTTTACATTCATTGCTTAAACAGTTGTTAGCACGATACATAAGATTTAAGATCAGGACTGAAATTGAATCCCATGGTTGAATTATTATTTTTATTTTTTTTACTCTAAAATAAAGATTTGCTCCTTTGAGTCCAGTGAAATGTCTCTGTAGTGAATGAATGTGGGGCTTGGAGGTAAAGGGATGGACAAGTGCCAGTAGGGGGAGGGTCATTTGATTAGGCAGGAACATGAAGTACTGTTTTGGAATAAACTGGTGCTCTAGGCTAATAATACCAGAGCAGGTTAAGAAGGATGCTCTCTCTCTCTCTCTCTTTCTCTCTCTCTCTCTTCAGGCTATGACTTCATTATTACATATTAATCTGAAGAATCGACCTGCTTTCATAACAAATATTTTGGCTTGTCTGATAATTGTTGTGATAAATATTGCAAAAATAGTCCAATTGTGTTTTGTTTTTTAACCTTTTATTTAACTAGGCCAGTCAGTTAAGAACAAATTCTTGTTTTCAATGACAGCCTAGGAACAGTGGGTTAACTGCCTTGTTCAGGGGCAGAACGACAGATGTTTACCTTGTCAGCTCGGGGATTCGATCTTGCAACCTTTCGGTTACTAGTCCAACGCTCTAACCACTAGGCTACCTGCCACCCCGATCTACTGTAATGAATTGCATTATTCACTCACTCAAAAGGCTTGTAAACTCCAATCTGTTTATCTTCCTGTACTTGTTTTGCCTGCAGTGGTGAGGGGGAGAAGCTGGCTGTGGTGGGCTCTCCCTTCTGGATGGCCCCTGAGGTGCTGCGAGATGAACCCTACAATGAGAAGGTATTGGTATTTTATTAAGATCCCCATTAGCTGTTGCAAAAGCAGCAGCAGCTCTTCCTGGGGTCCACACAAAACATGATACATAATACAGAACATCATTACACAAGAACAGCTCAAGGACAGAAGTACATACATTTTTAAAAAGGCACACGTAGCCTACATATCAATGCATACACACAAACTATCTAGGTCAAATAGGGGAGAGGCGTTGTGCCGCGAGGTGTTGCTTTATCTGTTTAAAAAAAAAACAGGTTTGCTGTTTATTTGAGCAATATGAGATGGAAGGAAGTTCCATGCAATAAGGGCTCTTTATAATACTGTATGTTTTCTTGAATTTGTTCTGGATTTGGGGACTATGAAAAGACCCCCGGTGGCATGTCTGGTTGGATAAGTGTGTGTGTCAGAGCTGTCTGTAAGTTGACTATGCAAACAATTTGGTATTTTCAACACATTGTTTCTTATAAAAAAGAAGTGATGCAGTCCGTCTCTCCTCAACTCTTAGCCAGAGAGACTGGCATGCATAGTATTTATATCAGCCCTATGATTACAATGAAGATCAAAACGTGCTGTTCGGTTCTGGGCTGCAGCTTAACTCGGTCTTTCCTAGCAGCACCGGACCACTTGACTGGACAATAATCAAGATTAGACAACTAGAGCCTGCAGAGCTTTGTGGAATGTGGTGTCAAAAAAGCAGAGCATCTCTTTATTACGGCTTGACCTCTCCACATCTTTACCATTGAATCTGTATGTTTTGACCATTACAGTTTACAATCTAAGTCATATTTTTTTCTCCAACAACTTGTCCAACAGCCACACCATTCATTAGCAGATTCAGCTGAGGTCAAGAATTTAGGGAATGATTTGTACCAAATATAATGCTCTTAGTTTTAGAGCTGTGCACTACCAGTTTATTACTGGCCACCCATTCCAAAACAGACTGCAACTCTTTGTTAATGTTTTCAGTGACTTAATTAGCTGTGGTTGCTGATCCATATATGGTTGAATCATCAGCATACATGGACACACATGCTTTGTTTAATGCCAGTGGCAGGTCATTGGTAAAAATAGAAAAGAGTAGAGGGCCTAGTATGCTGCCTTGCGGTACACCACACACAACCAAACAGATCCACAGATGATGCAATCTCTATTGCACTTCGCACTGCCCTTTCCCACCTGGACAAAATGAACACTTATGTGAGAATGCTATTCATTGACTACAGCTCAGAGTTCAACACCATGGTACCCTCAAAGCTCATCACTAAGCTAAGGATCCTGGGACTAAACACCTCCCTCTGCAACTGGATCCTAGACTTCCTAACGGGCCGCCCCCAGGTGGCGAGGGTAGGTAGCAACACATCTACCACACTGATCCTCAACACTGTAGCTCCCCAGGGTGCGTGCTCAGTCCCCTCCTGTACTCCCTGTTCACCCACGACTGCATGGCCAGGCACAATTCCAACACAATCATTAAGTTTGCAGACGACACAAGTGGTAGGCCTGATCACCGACAACGATGAGACAGCCTATAGGGAGGAGGTCAGAGACTTGGCCGGGTGGTGGCAGAATAACAACCTATCCCTCAAGGTAACCAAGACTAAGGAGATGATTGTGGACTACAGGAAAAGGAGGACCGAGCACGCCCCCATTCCCATCGACGAGGCTGTAGTGGAGCAGGTTGAGAGCTTCAAGTTCCTTGGTGTCCACATCAACAACAAACTAGAATTGTCCAAACACACCAAGACAGTTGTCAATAGGGCACGACAAAGCCTATTCCCCCTCAGGAAACTAAAAAGATTTGGCATGGGTCCTGAGATCCTCAAAAGGTTCTACAGCTGCAACATCGAGAGCACCCTGACTGGTTGCATCACTGCCTGGTACGGCAACTGCTCGGCCTCTGACCGCAAGGCACTACAGAGGGTAGTGCGTACGGCCCAGTACACCACTGGGGCTAAGCTGCCTGCCATCCAGGACCTCTACACCAGGCGGTGTCAGAGGAAGGCCCTAAAAATTGTCAAAGACCCTAGACACCCCAGTCATAGACTGTTCTCTCTACTACCGCATGGCAAGCAGTACCAGAGTGCCAAGTCTAGGACAAAAAGGCTTCTCGACAGTTTTTACCCCCAAGCCGTAAGACTCCTGAACAGGTATCAAATGGCTACCCGGACTATTTGCATTGTGTGCCCCCCCCCCAACCCCTATTTTACACTGCTGCTACTCTCTGTTTATCATATATGCATAGTCACTTTAACTATGCATTCATGTGCATGCTACCTCAATTAGGCCGACCAACCAGTGCTCCCGCACATTGGCTAACCTGGCTATCTGCATTGTGTCCTACCATCCGCCAAACCCTCTTTTATGCTACTGCTGCTCTCTGTTCATCATGTATGCATAGTCAATTTAACCATACCTACATGTGTATATACTACCTCAATCAGCCTGACTAACCGGTGTCTGTATGTAGCCTCGCTACTGTATATAGCCTGTCTTTTTACTGTAGTTTTATTTCTTTACTTACCTATTGTTCACCTAATACCTTTTTTTGCACTATTGGTTATAGCCTGTAAGTAAGCATTTCACTGTAAGGTCTACTACACCTGTTGTATTTGGCGCATGTGACAAACTTTGATTTGAGATGCTTCCATTAAAGAATGCCATATTGTGGATTCAGAGCCGAGGTTGAAAAGCCATAGCACTTAAAGTTTTTTCAACAACCAGTTATGGTCAATAATATCAAAGGCTGCACTGACATCTAACAGTACAGCTCCCACAATCTTCTTATCAATTTCTTTCAACCAATCAGTCATTTGTGTCAGTGCAGTACATGTTGAGTGCCCTTCTCTATAAGCATGCTGAAAGTCTGTTGTTAATTTGTTTACAGAGAAATAGCATTGTATTTGGTCAAACACACATTTTTTTCAGCAGTTTGCTTTGTGCTGGCAGCAAGCTTATAGGTCTGCTGTTAGAACCAGTAAAGGCCGCTTTACCACTCCTGGATAGCGGAATTACTTTAGCTTCCCTCCAGGCCTGAGGACAAAGACTTTCCTCTAGGCTCAGATATAAGATATGACAGATAGGAGTGGCTATAGATTCAGCTACCATCCTCAGTAGCTTTCCATCTAAGTTGTCAATGCCAGGAGGTTTGTCATTTTTCACAATAACTTTACAAAATTCAAACTTGCACTGCTTTTCTTTCATTTGTTTTTTATACATTAATATAATTACTCACTGTTTGTCGTGGGCATTTCCTGCCTAAGTTTGCCCACTTTGCCAATTAAATAAATGGTTTTGTGATGAATAAGCCATCTGATTCATTGAAAAATGGTTTTGAATTTGTCTTTCTGCCCATAACTTGAGTACTTTAAATTAAAAGAAAATCCCATTCAATCTTTATATCATTGATCTTGGCTTCTAATAAAGATTCTTATTCTTTTTGTTTATCATTTCTACATTTGCAGTAAGTCAGCCATTCAGATGTACAGCCAGACTTACTCCTTTTGCCCCATCTCTTTCAACTATACAGTTTTTCAATTCCTCATCAATCCATGGAGCCTTAAGGTAGGTCCCTGATCTCTAACCCTTGACCTCTACTCTTGACAGGACTGGACAGGACTACTGGTCTGATACACATCAACCCCTCAAGTTAAGAACTCATCTCAAACGCCTGTCTCTCTGTTTTCTTCCGTTTCCAGGCAGATGTGTTCTCCTACGGTATTGTCCTCTGTGAGATTATTGCCCGAATACAGGCCGACCCAGATTACCTTCCTCGCACTGAAGTGAGTATTGCTCCATTTCCTCAGTCCTCATCCCCTTGATACATCACATTACATAAGACTCATATCTGGGATTTAGTTGAAATGAATTTCCTGCCTGAGCTCTCTCTCCCCACTCCCTCCTTGATAGAACTTTGGCCTGGATTATCATGCCTTCCAGCACATGGTAGGAGACTGTCCTCCTGACTTCCTGCAGCTGGCCTTCAACTGCTGCAATGTAAGTAGGCCCTCAATCTCTCCGTTTTCCCAAAACACAACTGCTTCCAAATCTTTATTCCCTTGTGTGGAATAGAAACTAGAAACCCAATCTGATCGAGCAGTACCCCTGATCTTGTTTGACCTGGCTGCTGTATCCCCCCCCCCCACTCCTCACCATGTCCGTGTCCACTTTCTCCAGATGGACCCCAAGCTGCGACCCACGTTCCCTGATCTGGTAAAGAGGCTGGAGGAGATCCTGTGTCGGCTAAAGGCCGAGGAGTCTGAACGAGAGAGGATCCCCCTCTGTGGGGACAACGATAAGAAAACCATCCCTAAAGGTGATGCCTCCAACCTCCTATCTAACCCCTACAGAAGCTTGACTGCCATGGCAGTGACTCTGTTTTATGGAATAGCATGATCAAACATCATTTTATGAGGATAGCATATCATATGCACGATCAAAACCATAAACATCACCACCTAACAAACTCCATAAAACAATACAAACTGTGTAAAGATGCCCCTCAGCAATCCATATCCCTTCAATGTACATTTCTACAGGCAATGAAAGCTTGCCTCGCATGCCTGCCATGTTAGCCCGCAGTCCTGCACCCCGCAGTCATTGACACCCAGTTTCCATGTAATAGCTGCACGGTGCAGACCAATGGTTTCTTGGAACCAGGAAGAAGCTGGTGTGCCTCCCAAATGCCACCCTATTCCCTTTTGTAGTGTAATAACTTTGACCACAACCCACACTATGTAGGGAATAGGGTGCCATTTTGGATGTACCCCAGGTCTACTCTAAATAGGTCCAGTTGCAAGCCAGGGATGTCCTTTCCCTCCCAAGCCCTGTCCCAAATAGTCCACTCAGTCCTTTCCTCTACTTTTAATGATGCACAGTGTCTGCTTGCAGGTTCAAGTTGCCTTACAATTTAGCACGAGGTAAATCTCTAACCTCTTGAGTGTTTCGCAATCACCTGATTCTGTGAAGTAAAGAATAAGATACAGTACGGTTATTTGTTGTTAGGTGGAAACCACCATGTATCCTTTGAGTAGGTTGTAAATAATGTGTATTTTCTCAGATCCTATTTCAATTCTATTTTGGTTCAGGGGCCAGCTTTCATTCCTTGGCCAGTCATTCCCTCTTCACTGTTTGTTTACCTTCTGGATCTACTTTCTCTGAGGCCCAGTCCACTTTAGTATTTCTACTTTATCTTAATTATTTGAATGTATTTCCCATAATGTTTTGCCCTATGCCATTTACTTCAATGTAAGAATTTGACTGTGCCCCGTTTATTTTTATATCTTTGCATATATTGCCCCCTGGTGGCTACATTGGGAACGAACACTTCAAAACAATCATGTGTTGTGTAGTAGAGATTTGACTTGTCTCTTTCTCTCTCTTTCTCTGTCTCTTTCTGTCTCTTTCTCTGTCTCTGTCTCTGTCTGTCTCTGTCTGTCTCTCTTGTCTCACGCTCTCTCTCTGTCTCGCGCTCTCTCTCTGTCCAGGTGACAAGGTCCAGGGGATTAAGAGGTTGAACCCGTTGGATCTGGAGGATAAGATCTCTCCCAAGTCACCTCGTCCTCGCCGCAATATCTGGCTGTCCCGCAGCCAGTCAGACATCTTCTCCCGCAAGCCTATCCGGAAAGTCAATGTCCACGACCCCTACTACAACCCGGGCCCCAGGGCTGTACCAGGGGCCCGCAAGATCAACCCCTTCAATGCCCGCGAGGACCTGTGCGGAGGCAAGATCAAGTTCTTCGACGTGCCCAGCAAGTCTGTGTTCTCCCTGATGTTCGACCTGCACTCTCCCCAGGATAATGTGTTCTCCTCTGGGACCCAGATCCACACTGGAGCCCACATCCACCCAGGTATGTGGCAGGAGACCTGGTTTACTGGCAGACAGTGCCGCTCTCTGCCCGCCTCCCCCCAGCTGGCCCTCTTGGATGGCTGCTGCCCCCTTTCTGCCACTGTCTCCAAGTGTGACCCGGCACAGCTGGGCCAAGAGGTCCGACAGAAGGTCCTCAGCGCCTGGGCCGGGAAATATGCTGTGATGGAGATCCCTCCATACTGTGGAGGGAAAGAAACAAAAGAGGAGGGGAACAGAGTAGATGAGAGCGGGTCTCTCTCTCCCATGCCCAGTGACCGTACAGAAGCTATGGACTGCTCTAGCAGCCAAGGGAGTCCAGAGGAGGACAACGTCAAAGACAAACATGTCTGCTGCCCCATGCAGGCCCAGAATGGAGGCCCAGTGAAGGACAGTAGGGATGCTGTGTCTGAGGAGATGGAGACTGAAGACCAGGAGGGCATGCAGCTGCAGAGCAATCGCTATCCAACTGTTACTGTCAGCCCAGCCACAAACCAAGACCATCTGAATCCCATCATACTGGTGCCTTGTACGGCCCCACACTCCTCCACAGAACTGCCCTCTAAGTGTGACATCATCTAGGCCTTAAACAGGTCAAGGAGAAAGGGAGCCTTGTTGTGAACTCGTTTTTAACCTCGAGAGACACTCCTCAGATAGGAATGATGACGTGTGATGATGATCAATGCTCTGCAGATATTCTTTATTTTTTAAAGATTTCTATTTAATATACTGAAAAACGTGTATTTTATTTCTTAAAAAGGCACCCCTAAACCAGGGGTCTCATAGTTCGTTGAGGTTCTGTGTGTATGCTGGTTTTAAATCACTGCCTTCTCCTTGATATTCAATGCTATTGTGTTTATCTTCTGCCCCATGTGGAAATGTAGGAGAGTAGATGCATATGATATTAAAGTAACACTTCTAACACCAGGGAGAAAGGGTTGAATTCTGAATGAAAAACGGCATACTCACTGTCTTTCCAACATTGAGACCCCCACCCCTGCATCATCTTGATTAGTGGTATTTCTGTACTATACAACGGTGCCTGCCAGAAAGGAGAGCCAGATCCAGACCATATCAAGGCTAGTAAAATGAGTGTGGTTCACCAGACTACAGAGGTCTCTTATGGAGACTAAAAATAAACTGCTCTTAAATTTGCGGTAAAACCAAATACTGTTTGTGTAAATGTGCACGCCCACGTGCACTGGAAATGGTTTGTATGTACCTTTTTAACATGTCTATGATTTAAGCGTTTGGTATAACCTGAGTGTCAAAACATTGCGAACTGCTGTTTCCATGACAGACTGACCAGTTGAAAGCTATGATGTCACCTGTTAAATCCACTTCAGTATAGATGAAGGGGAGACCGGTTAAATAATGATTTTTAAACCTTTAGACATGGTGTGTGTGTGTGTATCATTCAGAGGGTGAATGGACAAGACAAAATATTTAAGTGCCTTTGAACGGGGAATGGTAGTAATTGCCAGGTGTACCAGTTGAGTTTGAGTGAACTGCAACGCTGCTGGGTTTTTCACACTCAACAGTTTCCCGTGTGTATCAGAATGGTCCACCACACAAAGGACATCCAGCCAACTTGACACAACTGTGGGAAGCATTGGAGTCAACATGGGCCAGCATCCCTGTGGAAGGCTTTCGACACCTTCCAGAGTCCATGCCCTGACAAACTGAGGTTGTTCTGAGGGTGGGGCGGGGGTATTTTATGTCCGTCCTCCATCATGAAAAATGATTGCTTCATGATTGATATGTGTTGAAAACTTGTGGAATTAGGTGTGGCTTGAATGTGGGATCACATGTTGAGGCGGGTCCTATTTTGGACTTAAGTTGAAAGCTCTGTTGGGTATAAGGAACACTAGTTGGCATGGATGCATCACTCACACACACATCACTCACACACACACCAGTTGGCATGGATGCATCACTCACACACACACACACACACCAGTTGGCATGGATGCATCACTCACACACTTTGGTTCACTACTCTCTTGGCACATGTTTTGGTCTACTGAAATATTCCTGTCTAACCACTTTAATAGGAAATTGCACCTGAAAGGAAAACATTTTAACTTTATCACAATTTCTATGCAATAAATATAAACTGCATCAGGATAATTTTACATAGAGGATCTATTTTGATGTAAAAATCAATATTCCTTTTTAAGTCTTCCTGTTTGAGGTGTGTGTGGATGGTGTGATGGAGATGTTAACTACCCTGTTTCTTCGTCTTGGCTGATGTATGAACATGTAACAGGATCTTTCAGGCAAAGCTGACGAGCTTACAATTCAATAGTTGTTTACGTTGATAAAGAACATGTGTCCGCAATCGTTTTTAAAAATAAATTGCTAACTTTAGCTTCTTATGCTTATTTCAGTGTGATCCTATGAACATAGTCATACCGAGTGTACTACAGGCTGATGGGGACTAATGTGAAATCGGACCACTTTTCCTGCCAAACCTCACATCAAGTTGTTTAAGACACAAATGACCATGTTTGTCATAACCAAGGAAAAGCCTTTTTATTGAAACATAATACTGTATCAACAAACATTTAAGATGTGCAACAGCATGTCTAACTAAAAAGGCTTTATTATAAACGAGGAATACATTTGGTTCCATTGAATGTTTATACAGTTCCCTCTGCTTTGCTAGCCACACTGCTAGAAAAGCTTTTCCCCCACACAATGTCCATCTTGTGCATGTGAGCCTTGGAGGACTTGGAGAAGGTGCTCTTGACAATATGCATCGGGACAGATTTGCCACTGAGGTAAACTTTGTTCAGGCACTCAGGGAGCCAGGACTCTGAACACGGTGGCTCACCTACTCTCTCTGTCAGAGTGGCGGCATAGGAGAAGATGTAGCCGGTCATGAATGCATCGAACCCTGCCCGGTGGGAACCTCCTTCCAGCTTCTTCCTCTTGGACTTTTCTTTCTTCGCCACATCAGATGTGGACAGAGGCTGTGGCTCTGACATATCATTGCCTTCCACCTTTTCTTTGTCAGTCTTAATTTCTTCATCTGCAGACACAGCCTGTGGCTCTGCGACTCCGTTGCCTTCCTCTACCTTCTCGGTTATCGTTTTCTCACCGCTCTCTGACCCCTGTACTGGAGTCCCATCTACCTGCTCTGTGTCAGGGATCACCTGGTCCAGGCCCTGCTCTCCATCCTTCAGCTCCATATGGGCCTGCTTATTCTCGGAGGCGCCTTCAAAGTCCACGTTTCCCTGAGAAGAGTTTTTTCTTTTCCTCTTCCGTTTCTTTTTCTTTTCCACCTTGTTTTTTTCATCGTGCTGGATGATGAGGTCAGTGTCATGTGACAAGGGACACTCTGACCCATTGGGGCACCAACCGTAAGCCTGCAAAATACAGCATGTTAAGTTAACAAAATAGAGAAATTGGAATTATTATTTGTATGGCAGCACAGCCCCTGAAGTGACTTATCAACTGTATAAAAGCTTTCTCTTACCCTGCCAACCCACATTGTCACACCTGAGAAGCAGAGGTTCTGTTGTCTTTACAGGTCTGATATCTGATTGGAGGGTAACTTTTGAATCCAAACAACTCGGATGCTTATAAAAGGGCCGTTCACTTTTTTGTTCCTGAACTGATGTGCTGCGATACCTACACCTTGCCACGAGCCATGGTGCACCTCTCTCACTCAACATGCTTTGTAACTTAGGCTTTGCCTTGTATGTGAACCCATTCAAGTTATTAAATAATACTTGCTTTGATATTCGCTCCTCCTTACCATTCCTTGATCTTAGTCGGCCAAATGCATAATACTTGGGTGCACAAGGTTTACATAGTGTCTTGCATATGGCTAGTTATCTTATGTGGGCAGATTATTAATTGAATGGGTTAATTGCTTAGTCTTATTACGAGTTGCATGTGTAAAAATAAAATACTTATTACCCCATTGCACGTGTGTCAGCTGAAGTGTAACAGGGTCATAATGCAGGGTCAAGACACTGCATTGTTCAGATTCAGTTTTATTATCATTAGAAAAATAGCTTGGTTATACACTAGTTATTGCATAAGAGTCCATGAAGTGCCCCAGTGCTGATCATTATGGCACACATTTTTGGGATCCTTTAAAACAGAATCTGGGGATGCCTACAAGTTTAAGAAGTGATGTACTTACAGAGAAACGCTGGCAGACATTCAGCGGTCCCTCCGGGCTCGACCCGGCCAGGCAGGGCCTGAAGTCCACATAGCTGGACAGGTCGCCTGAGTATTTGCAGAACTCCAGGAACAGATGGTGCCCATTACCACCAACCTCAAGAGACTTGCTGTTGTCCAATTTACTGTGGGGGGGGGGAAAGAGCACCAAAAATACTAACTACTTCCTTGAATGTGTAGTATGGGTATGTGTCATGTTTAGTTTACTAACCATTTCTTGTAGGCATACTCCAGGTAAGAGGCAGCAAAGCGCAGCTCATACTCTGTGGCGTACTTGGTGTCATATATCCCAGCTGGGAACATCTGGGACAGGTCAGCAGTGAAAGTGCCAAGTTTCTCTGGCAGGTGGGCATAGAAGCACTGATACAGGAACACCATGTCAATCAAGCCATTGTGTAGAACCAATGGCTTGCGAGCACGCAGGAGTTCCACAAACAGCATCCGCATGTTTATTCCATGGGAATCCCCTCCCTGGATACAAGGAAGGAACAGAACTCTGGATCACTTCACCACTTAAATGTAAAAATAAGGAATAGCCCAGGATCTATGACGGATCACAACAACTTTATCTCACCTTGTCATTGCCCTTGAGATAAGGGACACCCTCAGCATATTGTTTGTTGAAGTCAAATCCATGTTGCACCAGGAACTGCACAGATTGTGGTTCAATTACATACTCCTCACTGCAGAGCAACGTCAGGTTGTACACCTGAACAAGGTACGTATCATCATCCTGCAAAGAGATATATAATACATCATAAAACAATGGAACGTTTTGTGTTAAGCTTTCTGAATGTCAGAATGTGCAAAGGATACATTTACCTTGTTTTCAAGCTTCTTAAAGCAAGCAAACCCAAGGGAGAGAATGGAGCGGGTGCGAGCTGCATTGCATATGGCTTTGTAACGGTCCTCTATGCATCTTAAAATTCAAACAGAGATCTAATGTAAAACTTGAGATAGCATAGTGAAAGTACATTGGGTAAACCCAATTGAATTAAATCCCTTTTTGACCGCATCCCTTTAGACTTAAACAAAACTTTCCATACATGTTTGCCTGTGGAAGAAGTGGTCAGAAAGTGCATTTTTGGACCTGAATGACTAAACATTTAGGAGATAGAGGTGGTCAAGGTTGACCCATTTTGCATACCCCACCATACCATGAGACAGCCATGTCTTTCTTCATCACCGGAAAAGATAAACCGGTTGAGTTTGATAATTTAATCAAAAAAGTATCAAATGTTATTTGCATGTGTTTAGATCCTATTTCACATCGGAAGTTTTTGTGTTTGTGCCCGCCATCAGCTGAGACAGCATGCTCTTGAATACAGGGTGGCTGTCATTTCGATCCTAGAAATACATTTCATAGAATGGACCTATCCCTTCAGACCACATCAACTTAGCTGGTATACCATCGAAATGTAAATTGAATTGAAATTTGAACATCTAATTAGTACAACAAAGATCACCGCCACTGTCAAATATCAACTTAAATCATGTATTTTCTACTATCTATATTTCAAAGGGTTTCCTATTTAAAGGAACAGATATGCCCATTCAAGTCAACATTCTATGATGTATGGACCTCCCCTCTTGGTAGTACAATTTTAGAGTTGACATTTCAATTTTATTCCCATTTTAGTTAATTTATCAGCCAAAACATGACACCCACCCTGTATCCAAGAGCATGTTGTGTCTGAACTGATAGCGGACACAATAAAACCCTTAGATGATGTCAAATAGTGTATAAGCTACAGCATATGCAAATATGAAGAAGAAAAATAGGAATGTACATGTCTTTTGTAAATAGACTTGAAGTTAATGAAAAAATAAAATACTTATAGAAAATAGTTTGACAACCCTGTGTATAAGCTTTTAAATGATATAAATCTCAGCCTATTGAAAAGATGGATGTCTCATGGTATGGTACGCAAAATGGGTCAACTTTGAGCACCTTTATCTCTTGAATGTGTTTGCACTCAGGTCCAGTCGCTTTCTAAAAACTTATACAATTGGCAAAATGCATGGGAGGTTTCGTTTAAATCAAAAGGGGTTCTGTCAAAAAGTTACTGAATTCAAATGATTTACCCCATTAGCTACATTAAATAATGAAGAAAAACCCAGAATCAACCATACTCACTCTGCCAGCAGAGCTTTTCTGCTTCCAAGACCACTCAATTCCTGAAACAAAACATGCAAACATATGACATTAGTGTCAATGGGCTTACATAAGAGACGTAAAACCATCAATGTACCCACAGCTGTTTGTCTGCAAAGCTCGCTGTAACTTACTGTATCCAGTGCAATGAAGGAGGCTGTCTTGATTGCAAGGACCATAGCAGGCCACAGTTCTTTGAAATTATCATTTTGCACATCAATAACAGGGACTATCATGGAGGATGACATAGCTAAATAGTTAATATATGGAATACAACCAAAATGTTCAACTCAGTGTAAGCTAGTTAGCTAACTGAACACGGGGAGTGATTAGACTTATTGAATGATCAGGGAGCTCATTGCAGGAGGTTTTCGGTTGTCCAGTGAAAGCTTCCTGTTCACTACTATGCGTTATTCTTCGTTTGTTGAGAAACGAATCAATGCAATCCGACAATCGTTTTCAGGGAGGAAGACCCAAATTCTTGGCAAGAATTAAGCGCAATGGTAAACATCCAACCAACGTGGTCTGAATGGGTCCTTACAGATTGTACACCAGCAACACACAAAGGACCCCAGTAGGAGTGGACAAAGTTTTCCAATTTAAAATGTTAAACAGTCGTTTTTACCATCCTATAACCATCCTTTCAATATGGGGACGATGTTGACTAAATATATATTGTATATTTTGTTAGTCTGCATTAATCGAATTTTAATGGAGGATACTTTATAGTTGTCTGGAAGAAATATTTGAAACATGCAGTCACATGGGCAGCTCAAACCCGTGACGTTATCAAACAACCGTTGAGGGCAGGTGCGCCATTTTGGCTCAAACAAAGTCGGAAATTATTTACTTTGCAATTTCATATTATTTGGCATGCTAACATCGCTTAATACTTTTGTGAACCTTTGTGATGATAAAATATCTTATGTGAGCTCATGGTTCAACCATGTTCTATTTAGTTTTGTTTCCTATGAGAACAAGTGTAAAGTTAGCTACAAGCTAGCTCTGTTGTTTGATTGGAATGCAAGTAACTGGGGCTAGAGTTCGCTTGCTAGCTAGCTGCATGCAGCAGTTTTGACTTGTTAGCGCGATAGGTATGGGTGGGTGTTCCGCTCCAAATTGCTCAAACTCAACAACCATTGGGAAGCAACTATTTCGTTTTCCAAAAGAGCCTATACGCAAGAATAAATGGCTTGTAAACTGCCGGCGTAATTTTGTACCAACTCCACATTCCAGACTGTGCCAGGCAAGTTTATGGGTGACTAATGTTAACCTTTACTGGCTAGCTAACGTTAGCTAGTTTGGTCCACCAGTCAACAATTCCCAACTCCAAATTAGAACAAAACATGTTGACATGTTTGTCTACACTTTGAATATAATAACTTATTTGATTTAGTGCAATATATAATGCACCAAGAGAAAATACATCGATATTTAGCCAGCTAATCCTACAGCTATGTCTTCTTGCAGGACCATTTTGAGCTGAGTCAGTTTGAAGAAATAGCCAGGTCGCCAGCAGGGGGAAAGAAGCTGAAACCAAACGCTATCCCCACTCTTTTCAGTGTGCAAAATCCACCTTATCCCATCACCCCACAGATAGTGCTACCTTTCAAACCAGAGCCAGGTAACTATTTTTTTCTTTATTTCTCAAAATCATAACATCTGTCAAAATAGATATTGACACATTATCAGATTGTTGAATACTGGTAGGCCTAATGCAAATGTTGGTCCAGTTGTGCTAATAACTTTTTTTTCAACTGTTAGTTCCTGATTGTAACAGTGGATCAAGTGAGTGATTCAGATGTGTTGTTAATGCTCTCTGTATACCTAGTAGAGAGAGATCTGAATGTGGGGGATCATGGCTATGCACGGCGGCAACCAACTCTGGGCATGGAGGAAGATGCTGATGAACTACACAAGGCAGAGGAACGTCCCTGCACCCATTGTCAACCTTACAAAACCCTGCTGGAACAAGAAATGCAACACACTGCCAGACTTCAGAAAGAGGTGTGTTGGTAGCTCTCTTTTCCCAACTAATTTCAAACGATTGCCTCATATTTCCTAAAACATCTTTCTCTAGTCAAGTCTTTTCAGTGTAAATTATGTTATGTGAAATTATACAATGGACCCTTTACACTTTCAGTCATTTAGAATTTTCTCACAGAAGAACAACATAGCATTTTGTGAGAATCTTGGAAAAGATAACACCTCCTCAACATGTTAACTTGTGTGCAGGCTGAGGAAATGAAGAAGAGGATGTTCAAACTGGACAGAATAGAGAGGGGCCTCCAGACATTTCTGTATGAAGACCAGATCCGTGCCCTGACCCTGACCAAGCGTTCCCGGAGAGCTGTGTGGTCCCACGAGACAGTGCTGAAGGCTCGTAAAATCCGATGTGCAGTCGGTGCCAAGGGTTATGAATTCCTCCGGGAGTTAGGCTACCCTTTGCCCTCTTATAGAACTTTATGCAACCGCCTGGAGGAAAAAATCATGGTGACGACAGCCATGGGCTGTGATGAGCTTGCAGAGCTTGGTCTAGGAATCATATCTACATGTGACAGTCCAGAGCGAGATGGGGACAATGAGGAGGCTTTCATTGGAGTGATGTCATGACTCATGAATGAGAGATTTTTTGATCAATTTGTTTGACTATGTGTTTCATTTTGAAGAATGCAACGCAAAATGACAGGACAATATAACAGAGACTGACGACAGCTAGTAGCCCTATGCGGTGAAGACAATGTGGAAGCATCTGTAGAATGGGAGATGTTAGTGTAAAAGCGTTCTTGCTTCTGGACTTGGTTTCACATAAAATTGTTTTTTTTTTTTAGAATGGTTTACTCATGCTAAAGAATTTGGTGTTTTATTTTGGGAATGAAACATAAGCTCCTTCAAAACAATAAAGAGCAGCAGTCATCTGCCTTAAAGCGGCAATTGGCAGTAGAAACAATAACAAAGTGTCCTCCCCACCCCTGGCTCAGTAAAAAGTTGAGCGATGGGTCGGGAGAAATTTAATCACTCTCAAATTCATAGACCTATAGATGCCAGGATTGACCATTCATGATATCAAAATTATAGTTTTAACAATGTTTTGATGCTATATAGTGTTTATTACATTTTCTTTGTCTACAAACATTGGAGTAAAACAAGTTTATATTTGGAGTTCTAATGGGGTTTGACAGTTGAACTAAGTTCATGAGACATAAGTTATATTCTTCAAGAATCAATGAGTACACATTAATTTCTAAGTCCAAAAATGGATGTAGCAACTGCTGATTGCTCCTTTAAGCTTTGAAGCTGCAATTTCAAATCACCTTTGTGCTCAATGTGAGGTCATAATTCAGAAGCTACGCTAAATAATTTGTTGTGCACCTTTTTTCTTCAGAATGTTTGACAAATGCAAAGGAAGAGCAGAATTTTTAGTTGCTCTTCATTGTCACTTATGTTAAGTGGACAAATTGGAGGATTTGTTTGTATTTTGTAATGGGAATCTGTTTAGCTGCATTTGGAAACTGCAATGCAGTATGCAGCCTTTGGAGAACTGTGGTAGCTGCATTGTATACTGGCTGCGCCCCCTGAACTTAGGCTGAATAACCTGAGGCTTCTTTTGTTACAATCACTAATGGGATATTAGCCAGCAAGCAGAACCTCTGGGTGGGAGGAGGATTGTAGAAAACACTAAAGAGGCAGGAGAGTATGCAGTACCCTGATCAAAACAATGGTACTGTAAAAGAATAAAGAAATCTATCTAGTAGGGCTGGGAATTGCCAGGGACCTCATGATACAATATTATCACAGTACTTTGGTGCCGATTCGATGTTTGGTATTTTATTAGAATCCCCTTAGCTGTTGCAGCAGATACTCTTCCTGGGGTCAACACAAAACATGAAATGTGAAATAATACAGAACATTAATAGACACAAAAAAAATGCATATGTAGCCTACATGTCAATACATACACACAAACCCTCGAGGTCAAACAGGGTAGAGGCGCTGCTTTATCTCGGTTTTTCTTTTAGATTTGCTGTTCATTTGAGCAATATGAGATGGAACGGAGCTCCATGCAATAATGGCTCTATAAAATATTGTATGCTTTCTTGAATTCATTCAAGATTTGGGCACTGAAAAGACCCCTGGTGGCATGTCTGGTGAGGTAAGTGTGTGTCAGAACTGTCTGTAAGTTGACTTTGCAAACAATTTGGGATTTTTAACACATCAATGTTTCTTATAAAAATAAGTGATGCATTCAGTCTCCTCAACTCTTAGTCAAGTGTTCCAAACATATCACTCATATGTCTTCTGCAAAGGGACAAGAAAGAGACTTGAGAAAACAAGTTTTGATTAGTCATGGAAATAAAAGTGCTGAAAACAAATTGGCTCCCTATTTAAAAAGAAGATGGAGAACAAGCTATGAATAAGAACTACTAGAGTTTTGGTGCAGGTACAGTCAACCAGCGCAAATATAGTATTGCAATATTGTCAAAATGATGCATCGTCAAAAAAATATACCAATATGTAACTTAATTTTTTTTTCATCACTACTATCAAGTAGGCTGCCTATGTTTGTGGCTTTTGTTTTTTGTGATGTTGAAGTGTTCACTTTTATCAACAGTGTGAAACATTGTTTTGCAAAGGAGACCATACCTTACTCATAGTACTATAACTATACTGAACAAAAATATACATGCAACATGTAAAGTGTTGGTCCCATGTTTCATGAACTGAAATTAAAGATCCCAGAAATTTTCCATATGCACAAAAAGCTTCTTCCTCTCAAATTTTGTGCACAAATTTGTTTAGATCTGTGTTATTGAGCATTTCTCCTTTGCCCAGATAATCCATCCACCTGACATGTGTGACATCAAGAAGCTGATTAAACAGCATTTACATTACACAGGTGCACCTTGTGCTGGGGACATTAAAAGGCCACTCTAAAATGTGCAGTTTTGTCACACAACACAACGCCACATGTCTCAAGTTTTGAGGGAGCGTCCAATTGGCATGATGACAATTGGCTCTGATGTCCACCAGAGCTGCTGCCAGAGAATTGAATGTTCATTTCTCTACCGTAAGCTGCCTCCAACGTTGTTTTAGAGAATTTGGCAGTACATCCACCCGGCCTCACAACCGCATATCACATGTAACACTCCAGCCCAGGATGCCACATCCGGCTTCTTCACCTGCGGGATCGTCTGAGACCAGCCACCTGGACAGCTGATGAAACTAAGTAGTTCTGTCTGTAATGAAGACCTTTTGTGGGGTACAACTCCTTCTGATTGGTTGGTTCCTAAGTGGGTGGGCCAAGTGAGCCCCTGTCCAGTTATGTGAAATCCATAGATTAGGGCCTAATGAATTTATTTAAATTGACTGATTTCCTTGTATGAACTGTAAATCAGTAACTGCATGTTGCATTGATATTTTTGTTCAGTATAGATACTATGAAACTGATTCATGAAACAGGAACTATTCTGTTGAACATATTTATCATATTTGGATTAGTAATATAGCGCTTCTCTGGAATGTTGTGACCTTTGAAAAGCCATGCCCATCACCCTGTAGATTTACTTTTAGCCTGTACTGTACTTTGACCTAATCATTCAGGGTAGAAAGAGCATTGCTATGGTCAAAATCAATTGCAGTGTTTTTCCAAAATTCTGAGAGACAAAAGAGGTGCAGAAAAGACGTTTCTGATTTTTGTTACTCCAAATATGAAAAGGCCTTTGGTGCTGAAGTTATTTGGAGTTCTCAGAATCAGACATGCTACTTGTAGATGTGTTTGTATATCACGCATGTATTCTACTCCCACACAGTTGGACCCCTGATCCACTTCTTGGTAAACCTTGCTAAATTGTGATCAATGATTCCGCATTGAGGAGTATATATACAATCAGTTTGATAATGTTGTTTTTGAAGATTTACACAACCCTTTTTGTTCTATAGTTCTCCTGTTTTGGCATTATTTGTCAGCCATCACACACAGTATATGAGCATGGAATCAGCATGGAAAGAGCATGGAATCAGAATGGAATGAGCATGGAATTCAGTGCCTTGGATCTGGTGTCTATAACATTCATTAGAATACAATACAACTTGACAAATTTTCCTGACCATTAATTACATTATCCAAAAATGTAGCCTCATAGAGAAGAAAACGTATCTGGAATTGACAGGTTAGTGTTGGGTTTCACAACCCTCTTACCCTAAAGTAAATACTGGCTTACTTTGTTTGTTTTGGGGGCAGTGCTTACCTGAGATAAGGGCTTAAAAACAGCAGCGTAACATTGTATTGCTTAGTTGTGTGAAGCAGAAGATAGACTCAACGAGGACAGAGGTCAGTCCGGGTATCATGTCATTCAGTAGTCCATATTTTGCATACTGTATGTAGCAGAGACTATGGCTATGTTCCTTGCTAGTGATACATACGGAGAGTTGTAATGACCATCACAACTGAAAATGAACTTCTGACATCGGCCTCTCTCTTGGAACTCTTTTTAGGTAAGGTTTGGAGGACATGATGCAGGGTCTCTTGACTTTGTGGCTGTGTGCTGCTCTGCCAGGGCTCCTATGCGCATCGCCTCTGTTAGTAGAAGGGGACAATGATGCCTCCAAGATCTGCAAGCCTGCACCGCACTGGGAGATCAAGGGCCATGGGGCCCCCATGAAGGAGCTGCTGGGAAATGTAGTTGTTCTGGCTCTGCTGAAAGCAAGCTGACACTTCTGCCGCACACAGGCCTCCAAGTAAGAGAGAAGTCTTCAGAATCTGTCTTGCATAACATTACTGTAAACCTACTGCAACATACTGTTATTATACCACTGTGCAAAGATTTGGTATAGAAATCAGTAAGATGTAATAATAATGTATTTACAAACAAATGTATGTAAAGTTGTTGATGTAATGCTGCTGGTGATCCATTTCAGATTTATTGAGAGCAGCCTTCCCAAACAGTAGAGAAATTATATGAATTATGAAAGAATGGGAAATGAGTTAAATAACGCCATCTAGTGGCAATCAAGTGGCACCTCGTCATGACTGATCTGCCATTGTCCTGTTGCTGCTGAGTAGACTAGGAGGCCTGCGTGACAAGCTGCTCCGCAGCAACCTGACAGACGTGTCGTTCCTCATCGTGAACGAGAGGGAGGCCCAGTCCAGAGCCATGTACTGGGAGCTGAAGAGGAGGGCCCCCCCGGGCATCCCTGTCTACCAACAGGCCCCGCTACAGGACGACGTCTGGGAGGCCTTGGATGGAGACAAGGACGACTTCCTGGTATATGACAGGTAATAATGGAAGGTAACACTGCCACTATTACCTTGCTTTCCAACCAAGGTGCAGAAATTGAGGCGCAAAAACCCTGATGGACCATGATAATGGTGAAATGCCTTGGCTTTACTTAAAGGTCAAATGCAGCAGTTTTTTTCTCAATATCAAATGATTTCTGGGTAACAATTAAGTAAACCTACCTCATGGTGATTTTTTTCCATTAAAATGTTAACTTGAAAAAATAGCTTCTTAGCGAAGATAAATTTCTCCAGGAAGAATTTTGCTAGGACGGTCTGGGAGTGGTCTTGAGTGGGGAGGGGGAAACTTAAAACGAACTGTTACTGGCAGAGGTTTGGAAATCTCTTACTTATTCGTCTATTAACTAATTTACAGACCAAAACACCATCCCACCAAAACATACTGACATTTCAGTCTGTCTTTTTAAACAGCTCTTACACTAACAGGGCATTATCATCATTTTCACAATTTCACTCTTTTGGATCTTAAACAATAAATAAGTCATTTTTTCAACTTCCACTGTCCTCCAAGAGTAACTGAATTACTTCTTCACTTCAATATGACTGGTAAGAGCCATCAAAGAGGGCCAAAATACTGCCATGTTGTTTCTCAAAATGATACATCTCTCATGAATAAGGAATGGGCTTGTGTTGATGGAAGGAAACCCGTCAGCCCTAATCGAAGGCTTACCACTGCTCTTTGACTTTAATGGTATGAAGTATCTATCAGGTTGTATTGAGACATTTTCTATCTTCAGAGATATTTAGAACTGGTGTGACACCTCATTCGTGTGGCCTTGTAATGTATCTCTTTCCTATCCCCTCCTCTCTCTGACAGATGTGGGAGACTGACGTTCCACATAGTCCTACCCTACAGCTTCCTCCACTACCCCTACATAGAGGCAGCCGTCAGAGCCACCTACCACAAGGACATCTGTGGCAACTGCACCGTAAGTGAAAGCACAATTATTAAGGGAACTGTAGACATTTCATTTCAGTTTGCCCCCTCAATTGAAAACACTACTGTCTGCAGAAGTGCTCCATAGAAATACAATTACTAGAACAGGAAAACTCAACAGACTCTTCTCTTTCTAGTAATTCTCTCTCTCTGATTTGGCCTTGTAGCGTAATAAAGGTTCTGATTAGTAAACCTAATAATAGAGATCTCTCTGCGGATCTCCTAGGTGTATTTTTAGCTTGTACCTGTTTTGTTAACTTTAGTTTGTTCTACTCTTTTACAGGTAGACTCCAACACAACCTCCTCAGCTGGGTGGAACAGCACCCGGAGAAACGAGACACTGAGCAGTTCAGAGATGCGTGTTAACGAGACAGACAGTACAATGAGGTCTATTGATGTCGATACCGTCAGCAGCCCAGTTCCAAGTGATGGACCCCAGATGTCGTCTGAGGGGGGTGGTAACATGTCACACATACATCATCAGCATCATCAGTACCCCCACCACCACCAGCAGCAGCATCAGCATCAGCACCACCACAATCATGGATCAGATGCAGATAAACAGGACTCCAATTAACATTGTGTCGTTTATGAGACGAGTAATTGTTCATTAGCATGGTGGTGGTGGTGGTGGTGGTGGTGGTGGTGGTGGTGGTGGTGGTGGTGGTGGTGGTGGTGGTGGTGGCTTGTGTCAGTGACTTGACAGTCCGATAAATAGTTTTGTATGAATTCAATTTGATTTTGTCTGTGCCTGTCAATTGTGTCTGATAAGGCAAACCTGTACAGTAAACTGGAATTACTTAGGCCCTGGAAATACAGTATGTCTTCCCTACATGTGGTCTGGTGACAGGTCCTGCTCTCCTCTGCAGTTTATGAAGTCTGCAGGTCAAACCCTACGGAGGTGTCTGTAGATAGATGCTGTGCTAAGGAAAGTTGGACTGACAATCACCGAACCCATGCAGGGCAGTGTGCTGGACTTCAGGGTATACTTGTCAATGTCTTGACTATATTTCCTATTCATTTTGCAACGCATTTCATGTATGTTTTCATGGAAAACAAGGACATTTCTAAGGGACCCCAAACTTTTGAACATTAGTGTATATATACATGATATATACGTTCTGGACTCAGACATAAGATTTACGGTCCAGGTTGCTGGTTGTTCACAATTAAAAGTATGATTATGTTGTTGTATGAATGTAATCAAAATCATTTCAATATGTGGTGTTTCTATGTTCATAAAGGGTGGGTTTATTTTGCTTGTCTGGAGCAGTGGTGGGGAAAGTATCCAACTGTCATACTTGAGTAACAGTAATGAAACCTTAATAGAAAATGACTCAAGTAAAAGTCACCCAGTAAAATCATACTTGAGTAAAAGTCTAAACGTATTTGGTTTAGAAAGAAAACTTAAGTATCAAAAGTAAATGTAATTGCTAAAGTATACTTAAGTACTAAAAGTAAAACTATAAATAATTTCAAATTCCTTGTATTAAGCAAACTAGACGGCACCATTTTCAAGTTTTTTAAAGTTACATATAGCCAGGGGCACGCTCCAACTCAGACATAATTTACAAACAAACATGTGTTTAGTGGGTCCGCCAGATCAGAGGCAGTAGGGATTGACCAGGAATGTTCTCTTTATAAGTGTGTGAATTAGACAATTGTCCTGTCCTGCTCAGCATTCAAAATGTGTACTTTTGAGTGTCAGGGAAAATGTATGGAGTAGAAAGTACATAATTGTCTTTAGGAATGTGGTGAAGTAAAAGTTGTTTAAAATATAAATAGTAAAAAAGTACAGATACAGTACCAAAAAAAAGACTTAAGTAGTACTTTCAAGTATTTTTACTTAAGTACTTTACACCACTGGTCTGGAGTTACTGACAGTGGATACAGGGAGGAAACTGAATATGAATACATCAGCAAAACTTAAAAAGTAGAAATAATAAGAGTTTCATAAAGTGATCTCAGACAAGCACCCAGGGCAGACAGTGGGGAGGGGGCAGACAGGAGTAGGGAATTCGTAATGCAGTTTGGATCTAGTTGTCACGGTCGTCATATGGAGGAGACCAAGGCGCAGCGTGGTAAGCGTACACACTTCTTTATTAAAGAAAAAACACTGAACAAACTATACAAAACAACAAAATGAACCGTGAAGCTAATATGAGAAGTGCAGAACAGGCAACTTAACATAGAATAAGAACCCACAAACTAAGGAATATGGCTGCCTAAATATGGTCCCCAATCAGAGACAACGATAAACAGCTGCCTCTGATTGGGAATCAATTCAGGCCACCAAAGACATACATAAACCTTACAAAAACCTCTAGACATACAAAATCCCCTAGACAATACAAAAACTAACATACCACCCTCGTCACACCCTGACCTAACCAAAATAATAAAGAAAACAGATAACTAAGGTCAGGGCATGACACTAGTCTGACTCTGAGCTGATGAACAACTCTGTTGCTCTATCACTGATGTGCCAGAGAAGCGGTTGGTGAGCTGAATTAGTTAAATGAGTCCTACCTTGCTCATACTGACCTGTGAGCCATACATTGTTAATGAGCAGTAGGGCTACATCTCAGTGTCATTAAGTGTTTGACTTGGACTGAAATAGGTGCCAGTACTGGTGTTGGGTGCCGGTACTGTTTATATTTAGGTGCCGGAGCTCCACAATACTTTTGAGCTAATATTCTATGAAGAACAGGAGCTCAAGCATTAGAACATTTGTGGTGCCGGAGTACTGGTGAGCTCCTGTCTAAATCAAGCACTGAGAGTCAATATTGTTTCACCTTTATGTAAACTCATAGGCTATTTCCTAACGAATAATAGGTCAATGTTACTGTTTGTGTTTGAGCCTAGGCCTATATCTATTCACTATTCTTTGAAACCATACATTTATTCAAGTTAAATAGCTTCTCACAAGTGGGCAAGGCATGAAATAGATAGCCTAGGGCTCGGCTATAGGCTAAAATACCATGCACAGCAGGTGGATTACCTCATTGCCGCGGGGGGTGATGGTAAACGACAATTCAGCTCACTCATATCGCCATCAAGAGAGAGAGAATGCTGCGTTGGATGGCGGACAAATTCAACCATGGTTAGATGGTTTGCGACCATCAGATCTGCAATTTGTGCATTCCGGTCGATGAGTGCAGCCTACGAAGTAAGTTCTGTTAATCTCGCATCTGAATATAGACAATTACAGCCTATTATAAAATGACTTTCGTATGACAAAATCAGTTAGGCCTAGCCTAAATAGTTATTTTGTCATTTCTAAAAAATGGATGTCCCTCTAGTCTAGACTGTAGTGGTATAACCAAGGGAAATACCTTAATCATTTGATCATCACCATTAGCATCATCTCCACTATTCATGCCAACACCTTGTTATTTCATAAAGAGCTATACACACTTCTGTGAGAGAGAAAAAAAATCATAAAAGTGTAACTCTTGTAGGCGACAGAGTTAAAATACAGAAGAGTTTATCCGAGGTTCAATAGGCTGTGCCGTTGTGTAAGGGATTTCCTAAATCCTCCTGAAGCAAGAAGCTAAACCTGCTTTAGCTTATCCAGCTGGCCGACTGATTTGAGTAGCCTGTCAACAAAACACCTCAGGCACAGTATTTCTGTGCGTGTTTTGCAATTGTGACCCTTTTCATAATTGACCAATCTGACGTTAGGTGGCAGTACTGTCGCTTTCGTAGACATCCTTCTGAAATCTGCTGTATGAGTTATAAAATGTCAACTTCTAGGAGCAAATAATTCACACCAACTATTTGGATAGCTTCATCAGAGTGAATATTTACTTCATATAATGTAAAGTGATAAAAATGCATTTAACTCGTCATATTTTTGCAGCGTTTAGGGATGGCCACAACATGGCAGAAAATCCAACTGTTCTACCAAGGGGTGCTAGATAATGGAGGTAACTGTGCCCAGCTTCTAAAACCAGACAGTGCTGACTGAAGTTACCAGTACAAGACCAACATATGTGAATCATTGCTTCACCAATCCATTTTCTTATCCTATAGTAATGCTGTCTCTGTGTGCTTTCAGACAAAAGAACTGACAGCTGGTTGCTGGTGTACTCACCTGTGCCAATCACTTGCATCTTCCTGTGCTACCTGCTCCTCATATGGGTGGGCCCCAAGCTGATGGCTCAGAGACAGCCAGTCAACCTCAAGCCTGTGCTCATCATGTACAACTTTGCTATGGTCTGCCTGTCTGCCTATATGTTCTATGAGGTATGGAAACAGTGGAAAGCATGGATAGCTTGTAGCTATTTTACTCACATTGTATGTGCTTTTACACAGTACAGTACCTATCTATATCCTTGTTATATAGTGTATGTGTAAATAAGTGATGATGAGTAGCTATTTCTCTACCTGTAAGCATATAGTATTTTAATGCATTTTACTCTCTCCTCAGTTCACAGCGTCATCCTGGTTGGCAAACTATAGTATATTATGTCAGCCAGTGGACTACAACACCAGCCCACTGGCAATGCGGGTAACTCATATCCACTGCAATGCTTTGCAATTGCCTTAATATACATATACTGTGTGTAAATGATTTCTAATCTTAACCTACTGCTGAAATGTATATTCTATGTGTTCTGAATAGATGGCCAAGGTCTGCTGGTGGTTCTACTTCTCCAAAGTCATCGAGCTCAGTGATACTGTAAGTACACTTCAGGGATTCTACTATCCCAGGTTGAAGCAAAAACGGTGTGCTCTTATTACATCTCTTCTATCAAGACATCTTTAATGTGCTGTCTTCTGTCCATATAGCTAATTGTGTTTTTGTCATATTCTTGTATATCTGTCAGGTTTGATAAATAAATGAAATATGACACGTCTCTTCCAGCTTTTCTTCATCCTGAGGAAGAAGAACAGTCAGCTGACGTTCCTGCATGTCTACCACCACGGCACCATGATCTTCAACTGGTGGGCTGGGGTCAAATACGTGGCAGGAGGCCAGTGTAAGGGTTGTCACATTACTACAGCCGAGACGGTGATTCATTGACCCAGACAATTATGTCCTATATGGAACCGTATGGCACTGCACAATCTATTTCTTGTGTCTGCCTCCTGCTCAGTATTGGTTGAAATAATGATTAGGCTATTCATACAGGACTTGTTCTGTAGGAGACAGACAGTACACACACCCACACATTGAAATGCACCTGACATTTCAATGACTCTGGAACACATGCCGTGATACCTACAGTGTCCTGGGAACTGTTCCACACCCCGGGTATTTGAAAAAGACATTTGCAGTGGTCAAAGGACTGATCAAAATAGACCAGCTAGGAACAGAACGGCAGGATTAAGACAAGTTTTTGGCACTAAGATGCTGTATAATTTGTTTAAAACGGCGGTGAGTTTGCAGAAAACAGCTGGCGAAGCATCTTAGTGCAGCATTTGCCCTCCTTTAGGTTTAAAGATAGTCAACACAGCCTGGCTATTTATTTTCACATTGCATGTACTTAGATGGGCAGATAGTTAGTTACGCCTTGAGATAAAATAAAGGATGAATCAAAGCCTTGTCATTCAATTAAAGAACCCAGCTTTAGAAACAAATTATAAACAACTGACCTTGTAATAAATGAAGAACTGCTGTAAACGGATAAGTAAATGAATCGCCCATTCTCTGTGTACTGTGTGTTCTCCTCCCTCCAGCCTTCCTTATAGGCCTTATCAACTCATTGGTGCACGTGGTGATGTATCTATACTATGGGCTGGCAGCGCTGGGGCCTCACATGCAGCAGTATCTGTGGTGGAAGCGCTACCTCACTTCCCTGCAGCTGGTGAGTAGAGTGGCCTTGATGCAGAGCCTCTGCTACAGTATGGCCTCCAAAATAGCACCCATACAGTACATTCACTAGAGTCGAGATAATACAAATGTACATGTACTTTATATCCTGTAGGGGATTTACATTTTTACATTTAAGTCATTTAGCAGACGCTCTTATCCAGAGCGACTTACAAATTGGGATTTTACCCTAAGAACCTCAAAGTGCTTTAAAACCCATTTAATGTTAAGTCCCCTATATTACCGGTTCTGGGCTGGTTCTGACTGACATGTTGGTATGCAAAGCACTATGTGAACTTCACATTGTCCAGTGCCTTATATTGGCAGAAAGCCCCATCCGTCTTGTCTCCACTACCACTCTGTCAGCAGACTTGACTTGAAGTATATGTTTTCATACCCCACATTAGCATAGGGAGTGACATGTCACAGTTTCTGGCTTATCCAGACAATAATATATTTGCTCTCCCTCTGAGCAACTGAGACAACATATTAAAGGGGAGAGTCTAGCGATTTCAGGTATTGTGGTTTCATCTCACTGTGATATTCTGAGCCGGATTTAGAACTCTCATCATGAAAACATTGTAAATTATTTCATAGAATTGAAACACGACCACTTTCTTTTGGTCACTGAGGGACAACATCACTTTGTGTGTAAAGCTGAAGTTGTAACGAGTCTGCAACAATTCGAATGGCGTTGCTCAGAGGAGGCTTGGCAGAAAATGCTTTGTCTTCAGTTACAGTGGGGCAAAAAAGTGTTTCGTCAGCCACCAATTGTGCAAGTTCTCCCACTTAAGAAGAGGAGAGAGGCCTGTAATTTTCATCATAGGTACACTTCAACTATGAAAATCCAGAAAATCACATTGTAGAATTTTTTATGAATTTATTTGCAAATTATGGTGGAAAATAAGTACATTTGTAATATTTACTTGAGCTTGTGTCCTCGAAAGTAAGTACACTTCAGCAATGTATAACTATGTTTAACCAGACTTTCCTAGAACTATGCAGCAATTAACTAGTTATTGTTTATGGCCATCTCATAAAAAAATAATTACTTTTGGGTATGTCTATTTCGGCAGAAATCTACATTTTGCATTATCAGCTGGAATCCTTAATTGAAACAATAACAAAGCTGTCTTCCCACCTGTGTTTTTGTGAAAAGTTGAGGGATGGGCCTGGAGAACAGGAACCACTCTCATATTCAAAGCAAGAGCTATGTATGCAAAATGATAGTTTTAGCCATGTTTTGAGATCATCACTGACCTTATTAACCCTGAAGCCTTACTGTAAGACCCCCGCTAATAACTGTTGTGTGAAGACAATAGGATCATACTGCATGTACAGTATGAAGCTGCATCAGTGCTGAATACGTGCATTATTTTATGGGCTCTACAACTATGTACTTTCAATGTGGTCACACTAGAAGCCCACAACTGAGCTTTCTTCTTATTGACGCTGGTTATGTTGACCCTGTGTGACCCCAGCTCCAGTTCTTCATAGTGACCATCCACACCAGCTACAACCTGTTCACTGACTGCGACTTCCCAGACTCCATGAATGCTGTGGTGTTTGCCTACTCCCTCAGCCTCATCGTACTCTTCAGAAACTTCTACTATCAGAGCTACCTCACCAAGAAGAGCAAACAGACATGAGACACGGATGTAGAGGCAATTATTACTTTTATTAAATTGATCATGTATGTTTTTTAAATATTTATTGACCCTTCACGTTTAAGTAAAGCAGGTCTCTATCCGCTGGACATAAGCTTCTGTTTGTTTCTGTTCCAGTCTCTCCTCCAACCATTAGGGTAACACACACACACACTCAGAGAGAGCTAGCCCTCTCCCATTCCCTCCCATCCCCCCTTAGGTCATTAGGGATGAAGTCCCAGCCACGCTCTGGCGACTCTGCCAAATTGAAATAAACCTGAGCAGGCCTCCTACTCTTCACTCCACTTATTTATCTAATCTCTTTCTGTGACACTTCATTTGTCTTTGGAGTCATTGGCTGAGAGGTTAGCCAATCGCAAGTCAGCTGGCAGTCTAAAACCGCACCCTGTGCCCCTCCTACTCTCTCCCTCTCTGACTCTGTTCTGTGAGTCCCAATAACTCAACTCGGTGAACCGAACAAGTGTGCTCGCATACTCCCTTAGAAGACTTTTGCTTGAAAAGAAAAAAAAGTGGCAATAGTACTGTTTGTCCACCTTGAGATGCCGTAGCCAGTATACACTTCCTCAAATTAAAAATTAAAAAAAGATAACTCAAAAAATCTGTCATTCATTTAGACGTTTTTCCTTTAGAAGTCACTAAGATGTTTGGTGCAGTATTTGTCAAGTGAACTATTTTTTGCATGAAAACAAGTAATCTATCATTGTGAATGACAACAAACACTTGAAGAATCCCTACTGTTGACCAATGAGGAGTAGACTTCAGCTACCGAAATTCTGCTTGCCTCAATAATTTTTTTTGTTCTTATGAACAGCCAAAGAACCCTTGCTAAAGAACAAAACAAACAAAAACGTCACAAAATGTCTTTATAATGTATGCACAAACTGTTTGCACAAACTGTTTCGGATGGAAAGCCTGCAGACGCCTTTAGCTGATCCTGTTTCCAATGTCTATTTGAACCATTCAAGTGAGGATAACTCTGAGGGGGTTTCCATCTTATGTCACTACTTTATGACTTGTGAACAGTAAAGCCTAATTTCATTACTGAAACTGATAAGCCTGTTTCCCTTCCTTCTTTGAAAGTCCTTAAAGTTGAGTGACAATAAGTGTCTGTCCGTATAGTGTCACCATTGACTGACTGTTCTAGTTTTCCATCCTGGGTGTGTAACTCTCGCTATTCATGGGTTCTGGAAAATGACGTAGCTTGTATTGCAGTGCATGTGCTCAGTCTGTTGTGTTGCATTGCATGACAGCTGTCTTTAAAAAAAGCAGTTCAACAACAATCACTAAGAGTTCAGTCATGCAGGCACTGTGACGTCTTTGTGTCTCTTGTCATGACCAAGGACTGAGGGGCTTTGTGGCCCCATATAAAGTAGCCGGTTTGAAATGTCTCTGGTACACACTTAGCCAGCAGCATACCACCCTGTATCCCACTGCTGGCTTGGTTCTGAAGCTAAGCAGGGTTGGTCCTGATTGGTCCTTAGATGGGAGACCAGATGCTGCTGGAAGTGGTGTTGGAGGACACGTAGGAGGCACTCTTTCCTCTGGACAAAAAATATCCCAATGCCCCAGGGCAGTGATTGGGGACATTGCCCTGTGTAGGGTGCCGTCTTTTGGACGGAATGTTAAACAGGTGTCCTGAATCTCTGTGGTCACTAAAGATCCCATGGCACTTATCGTAAGAGTAGTGGTGTTAACCCCGGTGTCCTGGCTAAATTCCCAATCTGGTCCTCATAAGGTCACCTAATCATCCCCAGTTTACAATTGGCTCATTCATCACCCCTGCTATAAATGAGAATGTGTTCTCAGTCAATTTACCTGGTAAAATAACGGTTAATTAAAAATAAAATAGAAAAAAAGGTGCTATCTAGAACCTAAAAGGGTTCTTTGGCTGTCCCCATAGGAGAATCCTTTTTGGGTTCCATGTAGAATTATTTTTGTGTTCTATGTAGAATCCTTTTTGTGTTCCATGTAGAACCTTTTTGCGTTCCATGTAGAATCCTTTTTGTATTCCACGTAGAACCTTTTTGTATTCCACGTAGAACCTTTTTGTGTTCCATATAGAACCTTTTTGCGTTCCATGTAGAATCCTTTTTGTATTCCATGTAGAACCTTTTTGTGTTCCATATAGAACCTTTTTGTGTTCCATGTAGAATCCTCTTTGTGTTCCATGTAGAACCCTTTCCACAGAGGGTTTTACATGGAACACAAGGGGGTACTACCTGGAACCCGAAGGGTTCTACCAGGAACCAAAAAGGTTTCTCCTATGGGGACAGCAAAAGAACCCTTTTGGAACCCTTTTTTCTAATAGTGTAGATACAGCTGTGTAGAGTTACAGACCATATCCTGCTGGTGAGATGGCTGCTGTTTTCCTCGCAAGTATGAGTGTCACATCTCATACCCCACAGCTTATTGCCAGATGCACATTTGGACATATTTGTCACTGGAATCAGCTTGCAGTATTGCTCTGGGGGCATGTGTCCTCTCCCAGCAATATATCAGTCTTCAATCCCAGCCATCCAACACCACATGCCTGTGCTGATGTGTTTGAAAACAAACCCTTGAGTCTCCTTACTCCTAAGAGCACATTTTCATGTCTGTACGTTGTGTTCACACAAATGCCAGATAAATAAATGATAGCCAGTATTTTCCACCACTCTCATTTTAATCAAAGTTTGACACAGCCGACACTCCTCCTTGGCTCTCTAAGCCTGTCACATAATATCTGACAAGACGTCCTCTTGGAACTTGTCTTTTAATGTGACTCGTCTGGGAGAATGCAGTGGTCTACAGCCACGTTGATTTACAGTAGGGGCCTCCCCTCCTCAACGTTCATCCACTGACTGTCTTGTGCAATAAACAAGTGACAGGTTCCTGGGTGTGTAGTTAAATGTCACTTTCCCCATGAGACAGGAGATGAAGACCATCCTTTAATGCCACTGTCACTATAAGTATCGGAGGCTTCCTCTGCTGCTGCCGTTTGATAAGGGGAATTGAAAGTGGATGAAAGCACATTCATTTGTGGTGAGAGAGAGGTTGGAGGGAATGATAATCTCTCCCCTAACTCCCCTCTGTTTCTTCCTTTCTTTAGTTTAGTATGTCGTGGTTGTGGCTGATATTAAGGGATCCATTTTACCTTCAGTGGCTGGTACCAAATGGTTTGGGATTGAGCAAGGGGCATTTGAATCACTTGTGTCCAGTCCTCAGCTACTCTATGCTGTTCTAGGTATACTGACAAATACCCATACCCACTCTTCCACATGAAAAAATATATGTTAGTTGTCGAAAAGCTTCAACTCTAATCAAGATGAGAACTCATGTTCACAAGTCTCTCACATCTAGATATGGCGACATTATCTTCGAAGAATGTCTCACAGAGCAACAAAGGTACACCACTTATGGCAGCGAGAAGGAAACATAACACAACCACTGATAACAAGAGAAAGTGATGATGTAGAGTCACTTATAAGTTAGTTTGGTAGTCTCCCCAGTAACAGCAAGTAGCACCTTGTCTGTACACTGTAATTTGTAATCCCTTAAAGTGGGGGTGAGCCCTCCTTAGCCGGGCCAGTCGGTAATCACAGAGTCAGTGAGAGGGGCTGGGGAACGAGCGGCTGATGATGGTGCTTGAGGTGAGCGACTGGTTTCAGACAAAGAGGGTTAACAAGAGGGTGAGCAATCTCAGCTAGTGCTTTCATTTAAGCCTCTTGTTTCAGCCAATCAACCAGCTAGCACTCGTAAAGGGGTCAGTACAGGGCGTAAGGTATGTATGAGAGTTCTGAAGAGGTTTATACAGACATGGAAGGAAAGGATGGGAAATTGTTTTGTTGAAACAAGAGTAAATCATTTGGTTTCTAATGGAAGCGACCTAATGTGTGTGGATATCCCTACGCACGCACGCACGCACGCACACACACACACACACACACACACACACACACACACACACACACACGGTCTTGTTTAACTTCTTGAAACTCCCCATCCCGGATCCGGGTTTGTGACTAAAGCCTCAGGCTCATTAGCACAACGCAACGTTAACGATTTCTGAAAATCGCAAATAAAATGCAAATAATGCGTCTGCTCTCAAGCTTAGCCTTTTCTTAACAACACTGTCATCTCAGATTTTCAAAATATGCTTTTGAACCATAGAAATTGACTAATTTGTGTAAGAGTATGCAAAGCTAGCATAGCATTTTGAGTAGCATTTAGCACGCAACATTTTCACAAAAACCAGATAACCAAATAAATAAAATCATTTACCTTTGAAGAGCTTCTGATGTTTTCAATGAGGAGACTCTCAGTTACATACCAAATGCGCAGTTTTTCCTGAAAGCGTCTGTGTGTAGGAGAAATCATTCCGTTTTCTACATTGCATCTGGCTACCGAAACAAACCGAAAATTCAGTCACCTACAACGTAAAACTTTTTCCGGATTAACTACATAATATCGACCGAAACATGGCAAACGTTGTTTGGAATCAATCCTCAAGGTGTTTTTTCACATATCTCTTCATTGATATGCAGTTCGTGGAAGCTTGCTTTCCTCTCTGTATCGCATGGAAAAATACTGGCAGGTGACTTTGCGCACCAATTTCGGCGCAGGACACCGGGCGGACACCTGGTAAATGTGGTCTCTTATGGTCAATCTTCCAATGATCTGCCTACAAATACGTCACAATGCTGCAGACACCTTGGGGAAACGACAGAAAGGGCAGGCTCATTCCTCTCGCATTCACAGCCATATAAGGAGACAATGGAAAACAGAGCCTCAAAAATCCTTGTCATTTCCTGGATGCCATCTCATCTTGGTTTTGCCTGAAGCTCACGTTCTAGGGCACGCACAGAGAATATCTTGGTATTTCTGGACACGTCAGAGTGTTTTCTTTCGAATGCTATCAATTATATGCATAGTCGAGCATCTTTTTGTGACAAAATATCTTGTTTAAAACGGGAACGTTTTCATCCAAAAATGAAATAGCGCCCCCATAGATGTAAGAGGTTAACTAACCTTGTGGTGACACTCAATTTATAAACATTCTAAATCCTATTATCCCTAAACGTAACCCTAACCCCATAACCTAACCCTAACCCCATAACCTAAACCTAACCCTAACCCCATAACCTAAACCTAACCCTAACCCCATAACCTAAACCTAACCCTTACCCCATAACCTAAACCTAACCCTAACCCTAACCCCATAACCTAAACCTAACCCTAACCCTAACCCCATAACCTAACCTAACCTTAACCCTAACCCCATAACCTAAACCTAACCCTAACCCTAACCCCATAACCTAACCTAACCTTAACCCTAACCCCATAACCTAAACCTAACCCCATAACCTAAACCTAACCCTAACCCCATAACCTAACCTTAACCCTAACCCCATAACCTAAACCTAACCCTAACCCCATAACCTAACCCTAACCCCATAACCTAAACCTAACCCTAACCCCATAACCTAAACCTAACCCCATAACCTAAACCTAACCCTAACCCCATAACCTAACCTTAATCCTAACCCCATAACCTAACCCTAACCCTAACCCCATAACCTAAACCTAACCCTAAACCCATAACCTAACCTTAACCCCATAACCTAAACCTAACCCTAACCCTAACCCTAACCCCATAACCTAAACCTAACCCTAACCCCATAACCTAAACCTAACCCTAACCCTAACCCCATAACCTAACCCTAACCCTAACCCTAACCCCATAACCTAAACCTAACCCTAACCCTAACCCCATAACCTAAACCTAACTCTAACCCCATGACCTAACCCTAACCCTAACCCCATAACCTAAACCTAACCCTAACCCTAACCCCATAACCTAACCTTAACCCTAACTCTAATTCTATCTATCCCTAAACCCCTTCAAAATAGCATTTGACTTGTGGGGATCAACAAAATGTCCCCAGTTTTGTTTCCATGTAGAACCATTTTAGGTTCTATGTAGGACCCTCTGTGGAAAGGGTTCCTCATGGAACTCCAAAGGGTTCTACCTGGAAACAAAAATGGATCTTCATATGGTTCTCCTATGGGGGCAGCTGACGAACCCTTTTAGGTTCTAGATAGCACCTTTTTTCTAAGAGTGCAGAATAATTAATCTGGTAAGAACGGCCACTTTTATCAGGAAACATGAAAACCTTATCAACATTTGTGTTAATACACTGTGTAGCTGCCAGGCTGTAACTTTTATGGGTGTCTGATGAACAATACAAAATGGCTGCCAAAGGGCTACAAAGGCTCCTAGTCTAGCATTGTTTACCTTTTGTTTAACCCTCATAGAAGAGTGAGACTAATAACCTTCAGCCACCATCAGTCTCCAGCGACCTAATATCTGGTTTGAATAGGAATCTAGCCTGCGCTGAATGGATGGTTTGTCTGTGACTGATGTTCTCTAGCTCTCTGGTCTCATATAGAGATGACTTGACCTTTATCAGTAGTGCTGTAATGCAGCACACCGCCTGGCCTCCCTCTGTGTTCAAATTGTAATCAGCAGCTGTGCTGTCAGGTTCAATTCCAATGTGCAGACAGCCTACCTGTCACATACACTCTCTCTCACACACACACACACACACACACACACACACACACACACACACACACACACACACACACACACACACACACACACACACACACACACACACACACACACACACACGCAAATCATCGTAAGATGGACACAGCTACTTTGTGGTTTACTGACACAACCGTGATGCAGAGCCTCCTACCACAGACACAGTGGGCCCTTTTTGATATTAACACTTTATTTGGTTAAAATATTCCTCAAATGCATTGCGCCACTGCCCTCTAGTGAGATCAGAGGCCATATCAAGCTCATTGGAATTGGACTAGTGGTCCATACCTGCTTATAAACTAGTCTTATAAACTCACCCATATCATTGTGACTATACATCAAATCTTTCTTTTACAACTTATTCTGAGGGGAATACTATCTCCTTGCAAGGTCAGTCTAAGGTCAGTCCGAAGGCTTGATAGCTTTACATGACATCTTTAGAGCACTAAGTGTGTGTGTGTGTGTGTGTGTGTGTGTGTGTGTGTGTGTGTGTGTGTGTGTGTGTGTGTGTGTGTGTGTGTGTGTGTGTGTGTGTGTGTGTGTGTGTGTGTGTGTGTGTGTGTGTGTGTGCGTTCATGTAAGGGAGCTGTGACATTCACTTCATTTTCAGTGGAATCACACAGAGTCAGTTAGTTGGGGTCACTGTCACTCTTATGTGTGATAGATCTGAGAAAACATTTGTTTTGATTGGATGTCTGAAATAAGCACTTACATTTCCACTATCCAGTAACCATCTAACCATCAAATTATCAGTTGATTACTCAATAATGTGTATAAAGTTATACTAAGAATAGCTATGAGGATTTCATTGATGTACAGAGACCCTGGCTGTAAGTTCCTACTTGCACTTACACATGACCTTTTGCAAATTTGCACTTGATGCTCAGTCATGTCAACCCATGCCAAAGGTTGTTGCATATTTCATCACGAAAAAACAGTAAGTGTTCGGTTGGCCTCTCTGGTTGTAGGGCAGATTTTCTGTGTTAAACCGGCCCTCTTTGCCTACCTACTCACCACCCCACCTCGGGTCCGGCTGTCCTTCTCTACATTATTCAGAGCCACAACGCCAAGTTACAGTGCTGTATTTCCCATGTCTTCCATATTTCACTTGACACAAAGACAAAGGACCCAGCACATTTGTTCCTCTCCTTTTCCTTGTAATATTAAATATTAATGGCAGCGTAATTTTGCAGACTCCCGAGTACCGAAGGAGCGGGAGAGTACAGCCCTGTAGTCATCAGTGACTTCAGTTTTTTTTCCTAGAGGTAAGAAGTTTGTCAAAATACATTTTGAGATGCCCCAGCAACAGCACAGTATTTACATTTACATGTCTCATTTTGTTCAGACTGTATATGGGGGGCTATTTAATATGAAGCTCTAGTCTGTTCTATAACATTTGCCTGGGTGTTTATGTTTATCTTTTTTTGTGTGTATTACCCAGTCCTTACCTGGACCAGAACAACACAGAGAGATGGCAGCAGAGTTTGCTGGTGCATGAGTGCAATCACAGTGCATTGCAGTGGCAACATTTATACAAACCATTATTCATGCATTGTGGAGACCCCGCTCCCCACAATACGCCAAGACACTTTAACATCAAAGGCACCACACATAGTTGCCTGGCTCCCGTAGGAGCGTACTCTTTTGATTCTCTTCCCCCCTCTCCCTCCACTGTCTGCTGAGCGGTTCCCCCTGGCCCCTGCTCTCCCCAGCCCCCTGTTCTCCTGCTCCCTGGGTCACCTAGCGCTTAAAATAACCGCGCCAAGGACCCGCTACGTCTTCTCCTCAGCCCACTCCTCCAGTGAATTACACAGCCGTTCCACGTTATTAAACATGACACTCAACCAAGATAATGAAGCCTTTCTTCATCTCATTTGGAATCCTAATCTATTTTCTTTGATTAATGGGCACTGATCTGCATATCAAGGGCTCTTGTTAATTTCTCCGGCAAATCCCTTTTTATGATGCGCTCGCAAAACAAAATAAGTATCTGTCTTAGGATCTCTCTTTCCCTACCCCTTCTTTTCCACATGAGAGGCTTAATGGGGAAAGGGAATGGGGCTGGGTAGCAGGCTGATTAGATGATGGCTCCAACCACCATCCCCTCCTCCCACTCAAGACAAGACAGGAGAAGAGAGAATCTGCCATGTGTTTTGTTCAAGTTAAAGTTTATTTGTCTGATGTACAGGATACGCATGGTATACACTGTTGAACAAAATGCGACAACAATAACAAATAAAATATAAGATTTTTTGTTGTTGAATGGTCTTGGCCTCATTTGTCCTCTCTGTGCGGTAGTACTGCTCTGCTGCATTGACCATTATATCAAGGCACAAGGCGAGACCCAAATGCAGACACTGGAGGCAGATGGTTGGAGTCTTACAATGTTTATTAATCCAAAGGGTTAGGCAAGAGAATGGTCGTGGACAGGCAAAAAGGTCAAAACCAGATCAGAGACTAGGAGGTACAGAGTGGCAGACAGGCTCGTGGTCAATGAAGGCAGAATGGTCAGGCAGGCGGGTACAAAGTCCAGAAACAGGCAAGGGTCAAAACCGGGAGGACTGGAAGAAGGAGAATGCAATAAGCAGGAGAACGGGAAAACCACTGGTTGACTTGGAGACATACAAGACGAACTGGCACAGAAAGACAGGAAACACAGGGATAAATACACTGGGGAAAATAAGCGACACCTGGAGGGGGTGGAGACAATCACAAGGACAGGTGAAACAGATCAAGGTGTGACACATTAGGCTACTCCACATCCCCACTAGTACCAGTCGAGCCATCCAGGACACAAGAGCCACCAGGCTTCTTCATGGGGGAGGAGGAGTGAAGGAGGTCTGGCCTGAGCCATTAATAAAAATCCCTACTCAGAGGAAAAATACAATAATGGAGCTTCACAGCACAATCCTCCTTCTGTGTATTCATCCCGAATGGAATCCTACTCCCCACAGGGCTCTGGTCAAAAGTCACACACATAGGGCCTGATTCAGACTTAGGAAATGTATTCCTTTTTTATGCATTTTTACTTCTCAGTAGTTCAAATCAAAATCACATCAAATGTATTTATATAGTCCTTTGTACATCAGCTGATATCTCAAAGTGCTGTACAGAAACCCAGCCTAAAACCCCAAACAGCAAGCAATGCAAGTGTAGAAGCTAGGAAAAACTCCCTAGAAAGGCCAACACCTAGGAAGAGACCTAGAGAGGAACCAGGCTATGAGGGGTGGTCAGTCCTCTTCTGGCTGTGCTGGGTGGAGATTATAACAGAACATGGCCAAGATGTTCAAATGTTCATAAATGACCGGCATGGTCAAGTAATAATAATCACATTAGTTGTCGAGGGTGCAGCAAGTCAGTACCTCAGGAGTAAATGTCAGTTGGCTTTTCATAGCTAATCATTAAGAGTATCTCTACCACTCCCGCTGTCTCTAGAGAATTGAAAACAGCAGGTCTGGGACAGGTAGCACGTCCGGTGAACAGGTCAGGATTCCATAGCCGCAGGCAGAACAGTTGAAACTGGAGCAGCAGCACGGCCAGGTGGACTGGGGACAGCAAGGAGTCATCATGCAAGGGTGTCCTGAGGCATGGTCCTAGGGCTCAGGTCCCCCGAAAGAGAATGAAAGAATGAAAGAGAGAAAGAGAGAATTAGAGAGAGCATACTTAAATTCACACAGGACACTGGAGAAATACTCCAGATATAACAGACTGACTCTAGTCTCTGACACATAAACTACTGCAGCATAAATACTGGAGGGTGAGACAGGAGGGGTCGGGAGACACTGTGGCCCCATCCAATGATACCCCCGGACAGGGCCAAACAGGAAGGATATAACCCCACCCACTTTGCCAAAGCACAGCCCCCACACCACAGCAAACGTTCCAAGATGGCATAGCAGTTCAGACGTCTTTTGTCCTCGTCTTGTCGTGTCCCATATATATATATATATATAGAGTGCCTTGCGAAAGTATTCGGCCGCCTTGAACTTTGCGACCTTTTGCCACATTTCAGGCTTCAAACATAAAGATATAAAACTGTATTTTTTTGTGAAGAATCAACAACAAGTGGGACACAATCATGAAGTGGAACGACATTTATTGGATATTTCAAACTTTTTTAACAAATAAAAACTGAAAAATTGGGCGTGCAAAATTATTCAGCCAATTTACTTTCAGTGCAGCAAACTCTCTCCAGAAGTTCAGTGAGGATCTCTGAATGATCCAATGTTGACCTAAATGACTAATGATGATAAATACAATCCACCTGTGTGTAATCAAGTCTCCGTATAAATGCACCTGCACTGTGATAGTCTCAGAGGTCCGTTAAAAGCGCAGAGAGCATCATGAAGAACAAGGAACACACCAGGCAGGTCCGAGATACTGTTGTGAAGAAGTTTAAAGCCGGATTTGGATACAAAATGATTTCCCAAGCTTTAAACATCCCAAGGAGCACTGTGCAAGCGATAATATTGAAATGGAATGAGTATCAGACCACTGCAAATCTACCAAGACCTGGCCGTCCCTCTAAACTTTCAGCTCATACAAGGAGAAGACTGATCAGAGATGCAGCCAAGAGGCCCATGATCACTCTGGATGAACTGCAGAGATCTACAGCTGAGGTGGGAGACATTACATTACATTTAAGTCATTTAGCAGACGCTCTTATCCAGAGCGACTTACAAATTGGTGAATTCACCTTCTGACATCCAGTGGAACAGCCACTTTACAATAGTGCATCTAAATCATTTAAGGGGGGGTGAGAAGGATTACTTATCCTATCCTAGGTATTCCTTGAAGAGGTGGGGTTTCAGGTGTCTCCGGAAGGTGGTGATTGACTCTGCTGTCCTGGCGTCGTGAGGGAGTTTGTTCCACCATTGGGGGGCCAGAGCGGCGAACAGTTTTGACTGGGCTGAGCGGGAACTGTACTTCCTCAGTGGTAGGGAGGCGAGCAGGCCAGAGGTGGATGAACGCAGGAGACTCTGTCCATAGGACAACAATCAGTTGTATATTGCACAAATCTGGCCTTTATGGAAGAGTGGCAAGAAGAAAGCCATTTCTTAAAGATATCCATAAAAAGTATAGTTTAAAGTTTGCCACAAGCCACCTGGGAGACACACCAAACATGTGGAAGAAGGTGCTCTGGTCAGATGAAACCAAAATTGAACTTTTTGGCAACAATGCAAAACGTTATGTTTGGCGTAAAAGCAACACAGCTCATCACCCTGAACGCACCATCCCCACTGTCAAACATAGTGGTTGGCAGCATCATGGTTTGGGCCTGTTTTTCTTCAGCAGGGACAGGGAAGATGGTTAAAATTGATGGGAAGATGGATGGAGCCAAATACAGGACCATTCTGGAAGAAAACATGATGGAGTCTGCAAAAGACCTGAGACTGGGACGGAGATTTGTCTTCCAACAAGAGAATGATCCAAAACATAAAGCAAAATCTACAATGGAATGGTTCAAAAATAAACATATCCAGGTGTTAGAATGGCCAAGTCAAAGTCCAGACCTGAATCCAATCGAGAATCTGTGGAAAGAACTGAAAACTGCTGTTCACAAATGCTCTCCATCCAACCTCACTGAGCTCGAGCTGTTTTGCAAGGAGGAATGGGAAAAAATTTCAGGCTCTCGATGTGCAAAACTGATAGAGACATACCCCAAGCGACTTACAGCTGTAATCGCAGCAAAAGGTGGCGCTACAAAGTATTCACTTAAGGGGGCTGAATAATTTTGCACGCCCAAATTTTCAGTTTCTGATTTGTTAAAAAAGTTTGAAATATCCAATAAATGTCGTTCCACTTCATGATTGTGTCCCACTTGTTGATTCTTCACAAAAGAATACAGTTTTATATCTTTATGTTTGAAGCCTGAAATGTGGCAAAAGGTCGCAAAGTTCAAGGCGGCCGAATACTTTCGCAAGGCACTGTATATATATATATATATACATTTACAACTTTCTTTGCATACATTTTTTTTTTTATAGATTTTTTATTTTATCTTCAAAAACACTCTCCTGCAACCCATCTCACCATTTTATATATATATTTTAAAAGAAAGTATTATTTACCTCAAATCTGTAATCCTCCATAGAAGCTAACCAGAAGCTAGCCAGAAGCTATCCCAGAAGCTAATCCAGAAGCTAGCCAGAAGCTAACCAGAAGCTAATCAGAAGCTAGTTAGCTTCTTTACTGGCTAATCGTTAGTATTCAGCTAACCACGGTTTGTGGTCATCAGCTATCCTTTAGCTTGAAAATCAATCGCCAGTTTTGTATGGTGCGGCTCGGACCGGAACATACCGGACCTATTTTTCTCTCCATGTCCCCGGATGTCAACCGCTAACTCTGGACATTTATACCTGGATCTCGCAGCTAGCTAGCTGCTATCCGTGTGACTATCGGCTTACGTCGATTCCGGAGCAATCATCAATTATTCCGGAGCTAGCCAGCTGAAGAGTTCCATCAGTCACTCCTGGGCTACAATCATCTATCCGGACCCGTTTTACTGCCAACGCGGAGCCCCACCGGGCCTTCACAACTGGACTACCGACGTTATCTACCAGAGGGAGTTATCCGGCTGGCTCCTCCGTCGCGACGTTACCTGAACGCCCATCTGTGGTCCGCTAATCATTAGTTGTCTTATCGGCTGCTATCTGAATAGACCTATCGGACAATTTATTTATTTTTATTTTTAAAAATTGTTGGGCCTCTATAACTATATCTATTGTTTTTTTTGCGAATTGGATTGATCCCCCCTACCACACGGAACCCCACTAATCCTACCGACGGAAACACACGAGGTGGATAAAAACAGACCTCCATCCTATGCTAGCTTGCTACCGATGGCCCCGCTAGCTGTCTGAATCGCCGTGACCCTAACCAACCTCACTACTCACTGGACCCCTTTGATCACTCGACTAAGCATGCCTCTCCTTAAATGTAAATATGCCTTGTCCATTGCTGTTCTGGTTAGTGTTCTTTGGCTTATTTCACTGTCGAGCCTCTAGTCCTGCTATACCTTATCCAACCTATTAGTTGCACCACCCACACATGCGATGACATCTCCTGGTTTCATTGATGTTTCTAGAGACAATATCTCTCTCATCATCACTCAATACCTAGGTTTACATCCACTGTATTCACATCCTACCATACCTTTGTCTGTACATTATACCTTGAAGCTATTTTATCACCCCCAGAAACCTCCTTTTACTCTCTGTTCCAGACGTTCTACATAACCAATTCTTATTGCTTTTAGCCGTACCCTTATCCTACTCCTCCTCTGTTCCTCTGGCGATGTAGAGGTGAATCCAGGCCCTGCAGTGCCTAGCTCCACTCCTATTCCCCAGGCGCTCTCTTTTGATGACTTCTGTAACCGTAATAGCCTTGGTTTCATGCATGTTAACATTAGAAGCCTCCTCCCTAAGTTTGTTTTATTCACTGCTTTAGCACACTCTGCCAACCCGGATGATCTAGCTGTGTCTGAATCCTGGCTTAGGAAGACAACCAAAAATTCTGAAATTTTCATCCCAAACTACAACATTTTCAGACAAGATAGAACTGCCAAAGGGGGTGGTGTTGCAATCTACTGCAAAGATAGCCTGCAGAGTTCTGTCCTACTATCCAGGTCTGTATCCAAACAATTTGAACTTCTACTTTTAAAAATCCACCTCTCTAAAATCAAGTCTCTCACCGTTGCCGCCTGCTATAGACCACCCTCTGCCCCCGGCTGTGCTCTGGACACCATATGTGAACTGATTGCTCCCCATCTATCTTCAGAGCTCGTGCTGCTAGGCAAATTAAACTGGAACATGCTTAACACCCCAGGGTTCAATTCTTGGACCAACTCTCTTCTCTGTATACATCAATGATCGCTCTTGCTGCTGGTGAGTCTCTGATCCACCTCTACGCAGACGACACCATTCTGTATACTTCTGGCCCCACTTTGGACACTGTGTTAACTAACCTCCAGGCAAGCTTCAATGCCATACAACTCTCCTTTCGTGGCCTCCAATTGCTCTTAAATACAAGTAAAACTAAATGCATGCTCTTCAACCTGCACCTGCCCACCTGTCCAACATCACTACTCTGGACGGCTCTGACTTAGAATACGTGGACAACTGCAAATACCTAGGTGTCTGGTTAGACTGTAAACTCTCCTTCCAGACCCACATCAAACATCTCCAATCCAAAGTTAAATCTAGAATTGGCTTCCTATTTCGCAACAAAGCATCCTTCACTCGTGCTGCCAAACACACCCTTGTAAAACTGACCATCCTACCAATCCTAGACTTCGGCGATGTCATTTACAAAATAGCTTCCAATACCCTACTCAACAAATTGGATGCAGTCTATCACAGTGCAATCCGTTTTGTCACCAAAGCCCCATATACTACCCAACATTGCGACCTGTACGCTCTCGTTGGCTGGCCCTCGCTTCATACTCGTCGCCAAACCCACTGGCTCCATGTCATCTACAAGACCCTGCTAGGTAAAGTCCCCACTTATCTCAGCTCGCTGGTCACCATAGCATCACCCACCTGTAGCACGCGCTCCAGCAGGTATATCTCTCTGTTCAACCCCAAAACCAATTCTTTCTTTGGCCGCCTCTCCTTCCAGTTCTCTGCTGCCAATGACTGGAACAAACTACAAAAATCTCTGAAACTGGAAACACTTATCTCCCTCACTAGCTTTAACCTCTTACATCTATGGGGGCGCTATTTCATTATTGGATAAAAAAACGTGCCTGTTTTAAGCGCAATATTTTGTCACAAAAAGATGCTCGACTATGCATATAATTGACAGCTTTGTAAAGAGAACACTCTGACGTTTCCAAAACTGCAAAGATATTGTCTGTGAGTGCCCCAGAACTGATGCTACAGGCAAAACCAAGATGAAACTTCAAACAGGAAATGAGCAGGATTTTTGAGGCTCTGTGTTTCATTTTCTCCTTATATGGCTGTGAATGCGCAAGGAATGAGCCTGCCCGATCTATCGTTTCCCCAAGGTGTCTGCAGCATTGTGACGTATTTGTAGGCATATCATTGGAAGATTGACCATAAGAGACTACATTTGCCAGGTGTCCGCCCGGTGACCTCCGTCGAAATTGGTGCATCATCTTCAACTGCACGTCTTTTTCCAAGCGATTCAGAGGAGAAAGTAGACATCCACGAACGATATATCAATGAAGAGATATGTGAAAAACACCTTGAGGATTGATTCTAAACAGTGTTTGCCGTGTTTCAGTCGATATTATGGAGTTAATTTGGAAAACAGTTCGCCGTTTTGATGACGGAATTTTCGTTTTTTTTGGTACCCAAACGTGATGTACAAAATGGAGCGATTTCTCCTACACAAAGAATCTTTCAGGAAAAACTGAACATTTGCTATGTAACTGAGAGTCTCCTCATTGAAAACATCCGAAGTTCTTCAAAGGTAAATGATTTTATTTGAATCCTTTTCTGGTTTTTGTGCAAATGTTGCCCGCTAAATGCTACGCTAAATGCTACGCTAGCTATCAATACTCTTACACAAATGCTTGTTTTGCTATGGTTCAAAAGCATATTTTGAAAATCTGAGATGACAGTGTTGTTAAGAAAAGGCTAAGCTTGAGAGCTAGCACATTCATTTCATTTCATTTGCGATTTTAATGAATAGTTAACGTTGCGTTATGCTAATGAGCTTGAGGCTATAATAGGATCCCGGATCCGGGATTGCTCGACGCAAGAAGTTAAGAACCAACTGTCAGAGCAGCTCACAGATTACTGCACTTGTACATAGCCCACCTATAATTTAGCCCAAACAACTACCTCTTTCCCTACTGTATTTATTTTATTTATTTATTTATTTTGCTCCTTTGCACCCCATTATTTTTATTTCTACTTTGCACATTCTACTGCAAATCAACCATTCCAGTGTTTTACTTGCTATATTTTATTTACTTTGCCACCATGGCCTTTTTTTGCCTTTACCTCCCTTATCTCACCTCATTTGCTCACATCGTATATAGACTTGTTTATACTGTATTATTGACTGTATGTTTGTTTTACTCCATGTGTAACTCTGTATCGTTGTATGTGTCGAACTGCTTTGCCTTATCTTGGCCAGGTCACAATTGTAAATGAGAACTTGTTCTCAACTTGCCTACCTGGTTAAATAAAGTTGAAATAAAAAACTTTTAAAAACTAGAGGGATATCTTCAACCACCAACTTACCATCCTGAGACAAGGTTGAGTATAGCCCACAAAGATCTCCGCCACGGCACAACCCAAGGGGGGGCGCCAACCCAGACAGGAAGACCACGTCAGTGACTCAACCCACTCAAGTGACGCACCCCTCCTAGGGACGGCATGGAAAAGCACCAGTAAGCCAGTGACTCGGCCCCTGTAATAGGGTTAGAGGCAGAGAATCCCAATGGAGAGAGGGGAACCGGCCAGGCAGAGACAGCAAAGGTGGTTTGTTGCTCCAGTGCCTTTCAGTTCACTTTCACACTCCTGGGCCAGACTACACTCAATCATAGGACCTACTGAAGAGATGAGTCTTCAATAAAGACTTAAAGGTTGAGACCGAGTCTGCGTCTCTCACATGGGTAGGCAGACCATTCCATAAAATTGGAGCTCTATAGGAGAAAGCCCTGCTTCCAGCTGTTTGCTTAGAAATTCTAGGAGACCTGCGTCTTGTGACCGTACGCCGTAGCGTACGTGTAGGTATGTACGGCAGGACCAAATCGGAAAGATAGGTAGGAGCAAGCAAGCCCATGTAAATCTTTGTAGGTTATCAGTAAAACCTTGAAATCAGCCCTTAATTTAACAGGAAGCCAGTGTAGGGAGGCGAGCACTGGAGTAATATAATCAAATTTTGAGGTTCTAGTCAGGATTCTAGCAGCCGTATTTAGCACTAACTGAAGTTTATTTAGTGCTTTATCCAGGTAGCCGGAAAGTAGAGCATTGCAGTAGTCTAACCTGGAAAAAAAAAAACATGGATACATTTTTCTGCATCAATTTTGGTCAGAAGGATTCTGATCTTTGCAATGTTACGCAGATGGAAAAAAGCTGTCCTTGAAACAATCTTGATATGTTCATCAAAGAGAGATCAGTTAGCCTAATATGATCCACTGTCACTAGCGATCCTCAGGAACAACCACACGAACGCAGAGGGAAGAATGGTAAACTAACAATGGAATGGAATGATCCAAGATGTATGGAAACTAATACTAAACTGACAAGTTCTAAATGTCTGTGGGTATAACTGATGGTGGATACTGATAGTGGCTAATATTTAACACGGCACAAATCTGCTAAAAATACAGTGAAAAGTCTGGGCATAAATTTAATATGTTCTAGAAATCCTAAATCAACTCGGTAGGTTTGGCACTATACTGTCATTTGCGTATGGCTACAGAAGCCTATGGCTTGGGTCTCCAAATGTCATCCCTGCAAGTTATAAGGCCAGCATTTCATAAACTTGTGGAAAAAGGTTGATATCCTTCAGTTTTCTGCCACATGACTGGTTTGACATTTGTCTCTAGTGATCTAGCGATTTAAAACAATTGTAATTTATATTTATAATCCCCTTATCGAAATGGGTTACTCATTTACCTTGCTCTTATCAATAGCTCTTATCAATTTGTAAATTACAGTACATGGAGAATGGTGTTATTTCTTTAGGAAAAAAATCATAATTTCATTATGCGTAAAGCTGGTGTAATTATGAGGGAATTAAATCAAGGTCAGAATACGACGTATCTGTAGACACACCTCCGTCTTCAATTCATTGGATCCCTACCCCAAACAAATAGCGGAATTAAGTTCAAGGTCAGAATACGCATAGCAATAAAAGTGCTTAAAAAGGAATTATGTCCAATTTACACATGCTTACCTTGGGTTGGAATTCCCCCCATAGTGAATAGAGGACCATATGGGACTCAACCCATCATGTTTCTCAACTTTCGCAACTGCAACTAGAGTGCTTCTCAAATGGTTGTTTTTCTTAAAGCCACCTACACAGTACATGTCTACCTCTGCATCATGCATTACTGTGGGCTTAGAAGAAATGTCAGGAAGGGTTTCGGAATTGCACGGTGGTATTAGCCAGTGGCAGCAGCTAATTGGTTGAAGACGTGAGGTGGTTGGAGTTATGATATGATGCTAAGTTTTCAAACTACCGGTAGTTTCTTTGAGAAGATATACAATGTGATCTGTGCATTTGAAAAACAGCATAAATACACCTATTTCACTTTTGCATGTCAAAAAGAATGACCACTGCTGCACATCCTGCCACTAATTTGAACAGATGAACAAAAGGGCACCAGGGTGAACGCAACAAGCATGCAGATGCATGAAGTGAAAACACATTATCTAACTGGGGATAGCTAGCTAACATAATGTCAGAAAGCATGATGCACTAGCCAGTTAACTTTCATTCTGAAATAACTTAGTCAGATATTATTTTAGAAATACCTGAAATTGGCATGGGAGCTAACTAGCTTGCAAGCTACCAGCTAGCTATAGCTAGCAAGCTGCTTATCAAAGGTAGATAACTGGTTAATTTGATAATGCTTTGTGATACACCTGGTTTTATGCTGTTTTAGTCCACACAACATGTTGCCCGGTCACCTACAGTAGAACTTTGTGAACCCGGGGGAAACAATAAAATTGGCCATGCTTTGTTGTCCTATCAGATAGGCGATGAGAAGGTTCTAGCTAGTGTATCCCTCTGTCATTCAACTCTTATTGTCATGCCCTGACCATAGAGAGCCTTTTTATTCTCTATTTTGGTTAGGTCGGGTTGTGACTAGGGTGGGTAATCTAGGTTGTTTTATTTCTATGTTGGCCTGGTATGGTTCCCAATCAGAGGCAGCTGTTTAGTGTTGTCTCCGATTGGGGATCATATTTAGGCAGCCATTTACCCACAGTTTTTTTGTGGGATCTTGTTTATGTGTAGTTGCCTGTGAGCACTCCATAGCTTCCCGTATCGTTTATTCTTTATTGTTTTTTGTGCGGTTCACTTATAATAAATAAAAAATCGATTTCACGCTGCACTTTGGTCCGAATGTTCTTACGACGATCGTGACACTTATTGAATGTAGTTGTCCAGTTTATCAGCTCCCAGGCTCCCATGACTGCTATGATTATTTATTTACAAGTTAATTACAATTTGCTTTTTACTTTAGCGCCATCTGTGCCTGATAGAGCAGATCTAGTCTCATGTGCTAGATTGAAGTAAGCTGTCTGGCGTAAGAGACTACTTTCAGCATATCTGACTACCACTCCATTTTGCTTCTCCCCACTTAGAAACAAAGACTCAAGAGGGAAGTTCCGGTGGTCAGGCTGTACAATGCTGGTCCGACCAATCAGAATTCATGCTCCAAGACTGTTTTTATCACGTGGACTGGAATATGTTTTGGGTCACCCCTGGGAGTAACATCAATGGATACGCTGACTCAGTCACCGGATTCATAAAGAAATGCATAGATGATGTGATACCTATAATGTCTTTCAAAACATACCCGAATCAAAAACTGTGGATTGTTGGCAGACTTGTAAAGAAACTGAAGGAGAAAGATGCTGCTTACAAACACGGTAAGGTGACCAGGGATGGGTGTATGGTTAAACAATACAAATACAACCTACGCAGATAGATCAAGATGGCGAAACACAAGTATAGGGACAAGGTGGAAGAGCAATTCAGCGGGTCGGATACAAGGCGTATGTGGCAGGGGCTCCTAACGATTATGGATTACAAAAAGAAAGCCATCCACCAACACCGCCCTTCTGGATGAGCTAAACATCTTTTTCTCACACTTAGAGCAAAACAACTACTGAGCGACCGAGGAGAGCATCTGAGGTCAACATATTAACAGACCCCACGGAGGATGTGTGTTAGTCATTCAAACCTGTTAACCCTCGCATCCCTAGCCATGCCATCAGATCATGTGGAGATCAATCTTTCTCTTGCTCAGGTCGCTATCCCCACCTGCCTCAAGATTGTCCACTATCATCCCCATGCCCAAGAAAGGGAAAGTAACTGAATGATTACCAACCCGTAGCATTCACTTCCGTTGTCATGAAGTTCCTTCGAGATGCTAGTCAAGGACCACATCACTTCCTCCCTCCCCGACACCGACAGATCCATGGATGACACAGTCGCCATTGCACTGCACACTGCCCTCACCCACCTGGACAACAATAATGCATATGTGAGGATGCTGTTCATTGACTACAGCTTGGCTTTCAATATCATAGTGCCCTCTAAGCTCACCACAAAGCTCACAGCCCTGGGACTGAACTCCTCCCCATGCAACTGAGTCCTGGACTTCCTGACGGGCCGCCCCTAGGTGGTGAAGGTAGCCAACATTACCTCCTCCACACTGATCCTCAACACGGGGCTCCACAAGGGTGTGTCCTCAGTCCCCTCTGGTACTCCCTTTATAACCATGACTGCATGGGCTCACACATATCCACTCCATCATCAAGTTCGCTGATGACACGACAGTAGTAGGCCTGATTACCAACAACGACGAGGTGGCCTACAGGGATGAGGTAGGCACTTTAACTGTGTGGTGCCAGGTAAACAACCTCTCCATCAACGTCAGAAAAACAAAAGAGCTGATTGTGGACTTCAGGAGGAACCAGGCTGGACACGCCCCCACACTCATCAAAGGGGCCATTGTGGAGATGGACAAAAACTTCAAGTTCCTCAGCATACACATTTCTGAGGAGCTGAAATGGTCAAACCACAAGGACACTGTGGTGAAGAAAGCACAACAGCGACTCTTCAACCTCAGGATGCTGAAGAAATGTGTAGTTTCCCCAAGGCCCCACAGGAGCACCATCGAGAGAATACTGTTGGGTTGTATCACAACCTGGTATGGAAACTCCACCACGGCGGACTGCAAGGTACTACAGAGGGTGGTACGCTCAGACGAACACACCATTGGTTGCACACTGCCTGCCCTCCAGAACACCTAAAACACCAGATTCCGCAGGAAAGCCAAGAAGATTTTCAGGGACCTCAGTCACCCGAGCCATGGTCTGTTGTCCCCGTTCCATCACTCAGAAGCGGGCAGTATAGTAGTATCATGGCAAAAACTTTAGGACTGGCCAATAGCTTCGACCTCCAGAACATCTGGCTGCTGAATATTATCATGTTGAATAGCCACCACGAGCCAGCTACTGCTCCCACCGTCTCCCATCCCTCCCACTCCCCCGCACTTCCTACCGGTCTACCCCCCCCCCCCCTGCTGCTCCCCCTATGGACATTTCCCACCCTCCTCAATGGACGTTTACCCTTACCCCACCCCATTGGACATGTATCTTTGTGCACAGTTGTTAATATGTATATAGAGCATTATTACTGTCATGACGTTGCCCTGTTGGGGAGGCTTATGACCCCCCATAAATACCTTTCCCCCTTTTCTCTCCACTCTACAGGATGGACTGTTGTAAAAACCTTTGTTAACTTAGAGAGAGTATTGTAACATCAACAGGTTGGGGAAAAGAACTATCTTTATGTAATCCAACCAGTTGAAAGTGTCCGTGGTACTTAAAGAATATGATGTCAGATCAGATGTCCTCTGAGGCATTATTACTGATGATAGGACGACATAAACTGTATCTTGGAAAGTCTAGATCAGATTCACCTGGAATTGTTGTGCAATTTAAATGTTTAAATATGAAACTATTTGTGAAAGATTAAATGTAATTTTAGTTTTTAAAATGAGAGAATTGTTTTAAAAAGTAAAATACAGTGCCTTGCAAAAGTATTTGGCCCCCTTGAACTTTGCGACCTTTTGCCACATTTCAGGCTTCAAACATAAAGATATAAAACTGTATTTTTTTTTTGAAGAATCAACAACAAGTGGGACACAATCATGAAGTGGAACGACATGTATTGGATATTTCAAACTTTTTTAACAAATCAAAAACTGAAAAATTGGGCGTGCAAAATTATTCAGCCCCCTTAAGTTAATACTTTGTAGCGCCACATTTTGCTGCGATTACAGCTGTAAGTCGCTTGGGGTATGTCTCTATCAGTTTTGCACATTGAGAGACTGACATTTTTTCCCATTCCTCCTTGCAAAACAGCTCGAGCTCAGTGAGGTTGGATGGAGAGCATTTGTGAACAGCAGTTTTCAGGTCTTTCCACAGATTCTCGATTGGATTCAGGTCTGGACTTTGACTTGGCCATTCTTAACACCTGGATATGTTTATTTTTGAACCATTCCATTGTAGATTTTGCTTTATGTTTTGGATCATTGTCTTGTTGGAAGACAAATCTCCGTCCCAGTCTCAGGTCTTTTGCAGACTCCATCAGGTTTTCTTCCAGAATGGTCCTGTATTTGGCTCCATCCATCTTCCCATCAATTTTAACCATCTTCCCTGTCCCTGCTGAAGAAAAGCAGGCCCAAACCATGATGCTGCCACCACCATGTTTGACAGTGGGGATGGTTGGGTCAGGGTGATGAGCTGTGTTGCTTTTACGCCAAACATTACGTTTTGCATTGTTGCCAAAAAGTTCAATTTTGGTTTCATCTGACCAGAGCACCTTCTCCCACATGTTTGGTGTGTCTCCCAGGTGGCTTGTGGCAAACCTTAAACGACACTTTTTATGGATATCTTTAAGAAATGGCTTTCTTCTTTTCACTCTTCCATAAAGGCCAGATTTGTGCAATATACAACTGATTGTTGTCCTATGGACAGAGTCTCCCACCTCAGCTGTAGATCTCTGCAGTTCATCCAGAGTGATCATGGGCCTCTTGGCTGCATCTCTGATCAGTCTTCTCCTTGTATGAGCTGAAAGTTTAGAGGGACGGCCAGGTCTTGGTAGATTTGCAGTGGTCTGATACTCCTTCCATTTCAATATTATCGCTTGCACAGTTCTCCTTGGGATGTTTAAAGCCTGGGAAATCTTTTTGTATCCAAATCCGGCTTTAAACTTCTTCACAACAGTATCTCGGACCTGCCTGGTGTCTTCCTTGTTCTTCATGATGCTCTCTGCGCTTTTAACGGACCTCTGAGACTATCACAGTGCAGGTGCATTTATACGGAGACTTGATTACACACAGGTGGATTGTATTTATCATCATTAGTCATTTAGGTCAACATTGGATCATTCAGAGATACTCACTGAACTTCTGGAGAGTGCTGCACTGAAAGTAAAGGGGCTGAATAATTTTGCACGCCCAATTTTTCAGTTTTTGATGTGTTAAAAAAGTTTGAAATATCCAATAAATGTCGTTCCACTTCATGATTGTGTCCCACTTGTTGTTGATTCTTCACAAAAAAATACAGTTTTATATCTTTATGTTTGAAGCCTGAAATGTGGCAAAAGGTCGCAAAGTTCAAGGGGGCCGAATACTTTCGCACGGCACTGTATGCTCAATCAGTGGTCACAACCACGTGAATAGGCATTGGTTGAAAATGATGAACCATCCCCTTTTCTACATTTCTATAAGAGCCCCCATGACCCAATTCATGGTAAACTAAGCCAACCTCAGCATGAGCTCTGGTTACGAAAGGTTGAACGACAACCTAACGAAATTAACATTGTGTTCCCGATGACGTTTAGGACTGATGTCCATACGTTTAAAAGGGCGAATTTCACGCTGGAAGGATGAATTTCGACTATAATAGCCAGAATATAGCATGAGCTTATAGTATGGCAACTTGGTATGAACTTTGAACTCTTATTCACGAAAGAAGTGATACATCCTAGACATCGAGTTATCAGCAGCAGCTGCAAACGTGCATGTCCTAGGACAGGATGGACAATCTATTCAGAACGGCAGGGTACTACAACATATCCGTTCTACCACACAACGACGGTACTACAACGTATACGTTCTAACACAAGACGACAGACTACAACGTTTCCACCCAGAAATGTTCTTAAAAGGACAAGGGAGATCTCTGCTGGGCAACCCAGCCTTCCATCTTCGACCAATCTATCGAAGCGCAGCTCAGAGTAAATATATTTCTTGCATTTTCCTTTTCTGAATGGGTGGTTATTTAGAATGCATAAGATTCTGTATTTATGATAGCTTCATAACGTCCGATAGAGACCCAATTCTTTTGTTTCTCAGTCTTCCCGCGCTTCCATTCAAACCCAATCCCCTTCCTTTGTGTAACCAGCCGTCATATCCGCTAGGGACATTTTCTTTTATGACATAATTAGTAATCAATGTATGATCCATACTGTGTACATGTAATTCTGTGTGATTATTTAGGTACAGTGCCTTGCAAAAGTATTCACCCCCTTGGCCTTTTTCCTATTTTCTTCCTATTTTGTTTCATTACAACCTGTAATTTAAATGGATTTTTATTTGGATTTCATGTAATGGACATACACAAAATAGTCGAAATTGGTGAAGTGAAATGAAAAAAATGACTTGTTTCATCTGTGTCCTCTGCAAACTTAATGATGATGTTGGAGTTGTGCCTGGCCATGCAGGCGTGGGTGAACAGGGAGTACAGGAGGGGACTGAGCACGCACCCCTGGGGAGCTCCAGTGTTGAGGATCAGCGTGGCAGATGTGTTGCTACCTACCCTCACCACCTGGGGGTGGCCCGTCAGGAAGTCCAGGATCCAGTTGCAGAGGGAGGTGTTTAGTCCCAGGATCCTTAGCTTAGTGATGAGCTTTGATGAGCTTTGAGGGTACTATGATGTTGAAGGCTGAGATGTAGTCAATGAATAGCATTCTCACGTAAGTGTTCCTTTTGTCCAGGTGGGAAAGGGCAGTGTGGCGTGCAATAGAGATTGCATCATCTGTGGATCTGTTTGGGCGGAATGCAAATTGGAGTGGGTCTAGGGTTTCTGGGATAATGGTGTTGATATGAGCCATTACAAACCTTTCAAAGCACTTCATGGCTAGGGACATGAGTGCTATTTAGGTAGGTTGCCTTTGTGTTCTTGGGCACAGGGACTATGGTGGTCTGCTTGAAACATCTTGGTATTACAGACTCAATCAGGGACATATTGAAAATGTCAGTGAAGACACCTACCAGTTGGTCAGCACATGCCCGGAGCACACGTCCTGGTAATCCGTCTGGCCCCGCACCCTTGTGTATGTTGACCTGTTTAAAGGTCTTACTCACGTCGGCTACGGAGATCGTGATCACACAGTCGTCCGGAACAGCTGATGCTCTCATGCATGTCTCAGTGTTGCTTGCCTCAAAGCGAGCATAGAAGTGATTTTGCTCGTCTAGTAGGCTTGTGAGTTTATTCAGAAGACAACAGCTCTATAAACATTCTTCCGTGGTGCCCCGACTTCCTAGTTAATTACATTTACATCGTTAGTTTAATCAGGTAATATAAATTACAGAGAATTGATTTGATAAAATAGCATGTCATATATCACTTAATCCATAGTAAAGACACAACATTATATACATTTATTATATTTATATTGTTTTATTTGACTTTGTCATGCACTGTTGGAGCTCATAGCGCAATCATTTCACTGTACTTTGTAATCACATCTGGAACCCTGTACACGTGACAATTAAACTCTCTAAATATAAAAAAAAGGAGACTAGAGCACACAGAAGTTCAAACTTTGTGCTGTTATAATTTATGATATGAAATCCTGGAATTTTATTGGGGCTGTTCCCCCCCTTCTTTTGGTGCAGTTCCCCCCAAAAAACAATCCAAGCAATGTTCACACGGCGTATGCACCCACAGAGGCGGCGCTGCGGTAGCTGGCAGTCACTAAGGAGCAGAGTAGTAAGTAACTGAACAGCTTGTTTTGAAACAGAAACATGTACACATTTACCAAACTTTGATTACCATTAACATTTAAAGCATAAAAAGCCATGAATTATGCAGTATATACAGTGCATTTGGAAAGTATTTTGTCACGTTACAGTCACCAATGTGTTGGAGGAAACAGCGTACACCTGGCGACTGTTTCAGCATGCACTGTGCCCGGCCCGCCACAGGAGTTGCTACTGCAAAGCGCGATGGGACAAGAACATTCCTGCCGGCCAAACTGTCCCCTACCTCGGACAACCCTGGGCCAATTGTGTGCCGCCCCATGGTTCTCCCAGTCTGGACTCGAGACAGGATCTCTAGAGGCACAGCTAGCACTGCGATGCAGTGCCTTAGACCACAGCATCACTCGGGAGGCACTGTCACTTTACAGTTTAATTCTAAAATGTATTCCATTGTTTTTTTCCTCATCAATCTAGGTACCCCATACTGACAAAAACGTTGTATTTTTTTATTTTAGCAAATGTATTTAAAAAAAAAAAAAATATCACATTTACAGTTGAAGTTGTAAGTTTACATAAACTAAGGTTGGAGTCATTAAAACTCGTTGATTAATGATTCACTGTATCACAATTCCAGTGGGTCAGAAGTTTACATACACTAAGTTGACTGTGCCTTTAAACAGCTTGGAAAATTCCAGAAAATGATATCATGGCTTCAGAAGCTTCTGATAGGCTAATTGACATCATTTGAGGTGTGGATGTATTTTTTATTTTATTTTACCTTTATTTAACTAGGCAAGTCAGTTAAGAACAAATTCTTATTTTCAATGACGGCCTAGGAACAGTGGGTTAACTGCCTGTACAGGGGCAGAACAACAGATTTGTACCTTGTCAGCTCAGGGATTTGAACTTGCAACCTTCTGGTTACTAGCCCAATGCTCTAACCACTAGGCTACCCTGCCGCCCCATGTATTTCAAGGCCTACCTTCAAACTCAGTGCCTCTTTGCTTGACATCATGGGAAAATCAAAATAAATCAGCCAAGACCTCAGAAAAAAACTGTAGACCTCCACAAGTCTGCTTCATTCTTGGGAGCAATTTCGCCTGAAGGTACCACGTTCATCTGTACAAACAATAGTACGCAAGTATAAACACCATGGGACCACGCAGCCATCATATCGCTCAGGAAGGAGACACGTTCTGTCTCCTAGAGATGAACATCAGTGTGGAAAGTGCAAATCAATCCCAGAACATCAGCAAAGGACCTTGTGAAGATGCTGGAGGATACAGGTACAAAAGTATCTATATCCACAGTAAAACGAGTCCTATATCGACAAAACCTGAAAGGCCGCCTGCTTTGCTGCAGGAGGGACTGGTGCACTTCACAAAATAGATGGCTTCATGAAGGAGGAAAATGATGTGGATATATTGAAGCAACATCTCAAGACATCAGTCAGGAAGTTAAAGCTTGGTCGCAAATTGGTCTTCCAAATGGACAATGACCCCAAGCATATTTCCAAAGTTGTGGCAAAATAGTTTAAGGACAACAAAGACAAGGTATTGGAGTGGCCATCACAAGCTCTGACCTCAATCCTATAGAAAATTTGTGGACAGAACTGAAAAAGTGTGTGTGAGAAAGAAGGCCTACAAACCTGACTCAGTTACACCAGCTCTGTCAGGAGGAATGGGCCAAAATTCAGCCAACTTATTGTGGCAAGCTTGTGGAAGGCTATCCGAAACATTTGACCCAAGTTAAACAATTTAAAGGCAATGCTACCAAATACTAATTGAGTGTATGTAAACTTCTGACCCACTGGGAATGTGATGAACGAAATAAAAGCTGAAAGAAATAATTCTCTCAACTATTATTCTGACATTTCACATTCTTAAAATAAAGTGGTGATCCTAACTGACCTAAGACAGGGGATTTCAACTAGGATTAAATGTCAGGAATTGTGAAAAACTGAGTTGAATTGTATTTGGCTAAGGTGTATGTAAACTTCCGACTTCAAATGCACATAAGTGTAACGGATTTCTTTATGTGAAGGAGAGTCGGACCAAAATGTGGCGTGGCTATTGAGATTCATGTTTAATGAAAACAACTAAACACAAGCACCGTAACACAAAAACCAAACCAGCCTATACTGGTGCAAAGTATCACAGAGACAGGAACAAGGACAATCACCCACAAAACACTCAAAGAATATGGCTGCCTAAATATGGTTCCCAATCAGAGACAACGATAAACACCTGCCTCTGATTGAGAACCACTTCAGACAGCCATAGACTATGCTAGAAAACCCCACTAAGCCACAATCCCAAAACCTACGAAAAACCCCAAGACAAAACACACCACATACAAAAACCCATGTCACACCCTGGCCTGACCAAATAGATAAAGAAAACACAAAATACTAAGACCAGGGTGTGACATAAGTATTTAGACCCTTTACTCAGTACTTTGTTGAAGCACCTTTGGCACCGATTACAGCCTCGAGTCTTCTTGAGTATGACGTTACAAGCTTATTTTTTATTTATTTTTATTTCACCTTTATTTAACCAGGTAGGCTAGTTGAGAACAAGTTCTCATTTGCAACTGCGACCTGGCCAAGATAAAGCTTAGCAGTGTGAACAGACAACACAGAGTTACACATGGAGTAAACAATTAACAATTCAATAACACAGTACAAAAAAGGGGAGTCTATATACATTGTGTGCAAAAGGCATGAGGAGGTAGGCGAATAATTACAATTTTGCAGATTAGCACTGGAGTGATAAATGATCAGATGGTCATGTACAGGTAGAGATATTGGTGTGCAAAAGAGCAGAAAAGTAAATAAATAAAAACAGTATGGGGGTGAGGTAGGTGAAAATGGGTGGGCTATTTACCAATAGACTATGTACAGTTGCAGCGATCGGTTCGCTGCTCAGATAGCACATGTTTGAAGTTGGTGAGGGAGATAAAAGTCTTCAACTTCAGGGATTTTTGCAATTTGTTCCAGTCACAGGCAGCAGAGTACTGGAACGAAAGGCGGCCAAATGAGGTGTTGGCTTTAGGGATGATCAGTAAGATACACCTGCTGGAGCGCGTGCTACGGATGGGTGTTGCCATCGTGACCAGTGAACTGAGATAAGGCGGAGCTTTACCTAGCATGGACTTGTAGATGACCTGGAGCCAGTGGGTCTGGCGACGAATATGTAGCGAGGGCCAGCCGACTAGAGCATACAAGTCGCAGTGGTGGGTGGTATAAGGTGCTTTAGTGACAAAACGGATGGCACTGTGATAAACTGCATACAGTTTGCTGAGTAGAGTGTTGGAGGCAATTTTGTAGATGACATCGCCGAAGTCGAGGATCGGTAGGATAGTCAGTTTTACTAGGGTAAGTTTGGCGGCGTGAGTGAAGGAGGCTTTGTTGCGGAATAGAAAGCTGACTCTTGATTTGATTTTCGATTGGAGATGTTAGCTTTAACGGTCATCGTTGCATGAAGAAGGTGTGGACCAAAGCGCAGCGTTGTACGTGTTCCTGATTTTTATTTGATTGAACACTAAAACACAAAACAACAACGTGAATAAACGAAACCGAAACAGTCCTGTAAGGTGCAGAAAACACTAAACAGAAAATAACTACCCACAAAAACCATGTGGGAAAAAGCTACCAAAGTATGGTTCTCAATCAGAGACAACGATAGACAGCTGCCTCTGATTGAGAACCACACCCGGCCAAAAAACAAAGTAATACAAAACATAGAAAATGAACATTGAATCCCCACCCAAGTCACACCCTGGCCTAACCAAAATAGAGAATAAAAGCCTCTCTATGGCCAGGGCGTGTTATTAGCACACCTGTATTTAGGGAGTTTCTCCCATTCTTCTCTGCAGATCCTCTCCAGCTCTGTCATGTTGGAATGGGAGCATTGCTGCACAGCTATTTTCAGGTCTCTCCAGAGATGTTCGATTGGGCTCTGGCTGGGCCACTCAAGGACATTCAGAGACTTGTCCTGAAGCAACTCCTGAATTGTCTTGGCTGTGTACTTAAGGTTTCTGTCCTTTTGGAAGGTGAACCTTCGCCCAAGTCTGAGGTCCTGAACACTCTGAAGCAGTACTTTGCTCCGTTCATCTTTGCCTCGATCCTGTCTAGTCCCCCAGTCCCTGATGCCGATAAATATCCCCACAGCATGAGGCTGCCACTACCATGCTTCACCGTAAGGATGGTGCCAGGTGTCTTCCAAACGTGATGCTTGGCATTTAGGCAAAAGAGTTCAATTTTGGTTTCTTCAGACCAGAGAATCTTGTTTCTCATGGTCTGAGAGTCTTTAGGTGACTTTTGGCAAACTCCCAAGCGGGCTGTCATGTGCCTTTTCCTGTGGAGTTGCTTCTGTCTGGCCACTCTACCATAAAGTCCTGATTGGTGAAGTGCTGCAGAGATGGTTGTCCTTCTGGAAGGTCCTCCCATCTCCACAGAGGAACTCTAGAGCTCTGTCAGTGTGAACATTGGGTTCTTGATTACTTCCTTGACCAAGGCCCTTCTCCCACAGGCCCTTCCCACAAGCCCTTGACCAAGGCCCTTCTTGCCAGCCAGCTCTAGGAAGAGTCTTGGTGGTTCCAAACTTCTTCCATTTTCGATATTGGAGGCCACTATGTTCTTGGGGACCTTCAATGCTGCAGAAATGTTTTGGTATCCTTCCCCAGATCTGTGCCTCGACACAATCCTGCACAATCCTTGGAGCTCTACGGACAATTCCTTTGACCTTACAGATTGATTTTTGCTCTGACATGCACTGTCAACTGTGGGACCTTACATAGAAAGGTGTGTGCCTTTCCAAATCAATTGAACGTACCACAGGTGGTCTCCAATAAAGTTGTAGAATAATTTCAAGGATGATCAATGGAAACAGGATGCACCTGAACTGAATTTCGAGTCTCATAGGGTCTGACTTTTTGGGGGGCAAAATATCCTAAAAACCTGTTTTTCCTTTATTTTTTTAATCCATTGTAGAATAAGGCTGTAATGTAACAAAATGTGGAAAAAGTGATGTGGTCTGGATATTTTCCAAAAGGCACTGTATATATATATATCTATATATTTTACTGTTGAAAAAGCATTCCAGGTGACTACCTCATGAAACTGGTTGAGAGAATGCAAAGGGTGTGCAAAGCTGCCATCAAGGCAAAGGGTGGCTACTTTGAAGAACCTCAAATATAACATATATTTAGATTTGTGTCACACTTTTTTGGTTACTACATGATTCCATATGTGTTATTTCATAGTGTTGATGTCTTCACCATTATTCTACAATGTAGAAAATAGTAAAAAAAAAAAAAAACCTTGAGTAGGTGTGTACAAACTTTTGACTGGTACTGTATATATATATTTTAAAGACCAATCACAAGTGGGGCGCCGCCCCTAACGCCCTAATGGGCGAGCCACCGCTGGTATTAGCACATTGCTTCAGTGTCACAAATTCTACATTGTGCAACAACAGCAAGGCTGGGAGCTATGGTGGATGTAGCCTTAGACCGAGGGGGAGACAGGGAGACTCAAGAATTTCAGAGAGTTCTAAGCATGCAGAAAGGGGGTAGGGCGGGGGAGCTGGTTCCCCCTCAGGGTGAGCTGAACTGGGAAGAAAGGCGAATAAACACAGAAGCTAGTCAGTGTGACAATACCAGCCCTCTCTCTCTCTCTCTCTTTCTCTCTCGCTCTCTCTCTCTCTGTTGAGCCTGTAATTATCATCATACTCTGCAACTCTGCTCAATCAATCATGGTCATTCTCTCAGCCACCCACCCCTTGAGGAACACTCCATCAAAACCTTTTGAATGAGTTTTGCTGTTGGGCAACAAAGAGACATAGAGAGAGATACAGAGCTAGAGAATGTTTTTGAAAGTGTATAATCTAGAGTTCACTCTCACTTTCCCTGCCTTGCCACTCTCTCTTTGCCTTCCTTTCCTTCAAGTTTATGTCTGTCCATCCTACTGCGCCTGAACCGTCAATGCATCTCTGTGAATCCCTGGCTCGCCAATAGCCTGGGTGATCAGAAATCAATCCCCTTCGACCGCTGCTAAAATAAATACGTGTGAGATCACTGGGGATGTAACCAGGGGCTTCCCACAAGCCAGACAAACCAGCCGTTTGTCTTCTCTCAGCCTCTGCAGCAATATCTCCTTAATCCATGGCTTCCAGCCAAAGGCACAATAAATTCATTAACCAGCTCATTCCATCAGCACCTCAAAGGAACTTTAAAGCAAGCAATCCCTCATTTATGGGTTAATTAATAAGATGGGGAAAGGTAAACATCATAAGAATCTATTTGCCAGACCAAAGCTGCATTGGGGGAGGCCTTGGGAAAAAGCTCTTCCGACTGATTAAGATGATCCCGGAGACTAAACATGGACACATTTGCTCTGACTGCAGCCCTCTCCAAGGTGGATATTGTTTTGAAGTTTAATGGGAAGGTTCACTTCCCAATAGCCACATCAACACAATCAAATCATTGTATGTTTGGGAAATTAGGCTGTCAAATAGCAAGCAGAATTCCCATTTTGGGAAGGCAGACTGTAGTGTACAGTGAGTGCTGCAATATGCCTGCAATCTCCAATTGTCTTTGCAGACAAGCGAGCCCAATTGACTGCATTATTCTGCTGTCGTGATTGGTTCTCTGCTCCTCCATCTTGGCAGCTTGACATCAGTAGAGGAAGAGTGACATGCAAATACACCCACTCTGTGTTTGTCTGTCCAAAATGGTTCCATTTTCCAGCAGCCCTGTATCATCTGCCTCAGCTACTATAGATCCACCAGTGATGACAGACAGACAGACAGATAATTTTATAGTATTACACAAGGCTACCGTAGGTGACCATGATAGCAATAGGCGTCCATGATGACAATGTCAGAGAGAGGCTGTTGTGCCCCAGTCTCTCTGATGAGCAAGTGTGTCTATCTACACTCCAAAAAGAGACAGTTCCAAATTACCATGAACTACAGGCTCCAAATTGTGATTACAATCGTGCAAGGCTAAATCATTCTGCTGTTGGTGGAAATAACCTGGCTTAGATAATGAACAGATGAAGCTTCGACGTGATTGGCACTTTGAGCATAAATAACCATGGTAACCGAGTAATTGCCATAAAGTTCTCTTGTAGCAGAAATAGCGGTTTGGGTGAAAAAGGGAGTCAGAAATTAGTCCTTGCTCAGTTTAACTTATACATCATTGTATGCATTGTGGCCATTTATTTGTGTCACAAAGGACTGCAGTGGTGCGCTCTCTACATGATCCTTTTCCCTGGCATTAAAGAAGGCCATTAGTATCGAGGGTTATGATTATGAAATGCTTTTCTTTTGAAAAGGAATCAGATCTCAACTTGATCCACAAATAAGACTTGTATAGGCTATGGAAATCATGTATTGTACTGGCACAGCATTCAATCTGCCTACATGAAAGGTGTCCTTATTTTCCAAAATGGCTTCTCTAAAAAATAAAAAATACATGCTGGGAGTGTTTTTTATCTCTTAATTTCCTTTGGGATATTTCTTTCTCTCCACATATCAAGGAGAGGTAACAGAGGTGGTAGTGCCACTACCACTAGTAGTCCTAGTAGTGGTGTTGTTGTTGGTAGTAGTAGTAGTAGTAGTAGTAGGCCTAGAAAAGGGTATTCTTACCTAGCTATCTGTGTATTTGACTGGTGTGGCCACTGAGGTATAATAAGAACTAGACTGCATCTAACATGGCCAACTTTTGTTTTCAACGTGATCTAGACACGTCCGCATACGCCGTTTGGTGGTTGCTGCCATCTTACTTATTGTGATTACTCCACCTGCGCACTAGCACTCTGTGCGCACTGGACAGACAGCAGTATTGTGAGAACATGCGGACAGCAAAACAAGCCAACCAGCACTTCCCTGACTAGCTGGCGTCATGACCTCAGAGCATGAATATAAAATGTTAACATCTTTGGTGGTAAGTAATGATGAAAAAAGAATTTGGCCTCGGCAACTATGATTTGAATAATTCAATGGATGTTTTGTTCTCAAATGGACTTCTCTGTGGGTCCGTCAATGGCAATTGTCTTTCTCTGCCGTGATTCAGTTGAACTGCAGTACATAAACAACACTGTAGGTGCAGTCAAAAGCATGCTTCCATCCTCTGGCACCTTTGGTATGGCAGTTAGTATTATGAGACATTTCAATTTAAAGGGCAATTCCATCACTTTTCAAACTCATTTTCATTATCTCCAGCACAATACCAGCGTCTACATAAGTGAAAACCACACATTTCTATGTTTTGTAGAAAAAAAATATAAAGTTAAATAGTTCTACAGGATGACCATCAAAAGTTGAAACACTTTAAAAACAGTGATTTTGAAACACTCTGAGATTCACGGGGATGTGGGGAGCAAGAAAATAACCTACCTCTGGCTAAAAACTTGTTGCAGGTTTGAAAACCACTGTTTTTCTTACTTTTAATCCTACCCTGTGATGTCACATTGACCATTTTTTAGGATCTTTCTTCTTATCTCTTTATCCACAGATCATAGAAACGTGCGATTTTCACATATGTAGACACTGGTATGGTCCTAGAGACGTTGAATATGAGGTTGAAAAGTGGAAAAGAATTTACCTTTAAGTACTATTCTTTATCCAGAGGTATTATAGCGGTTCTTTGTTTAAAACTACCAGCAACACCAGTTTCCTCTGCCTCATGCCGTTGCCAGGTTGAGTGACACAGTTGTGCCATGAGATGTCATATCGATCGGGTCTGAGCGCTCATTTCCCAGGCAGGTTGCCTCCCCTGCTCTGTCTCAATGCCAGGACATTTAATGCGGGGAGGCAGGAGGAATTTTCTGATTAATAAAGATATTATGCAAATGTACATTCCCTGCCTGCCTTGCAGCCCTGAGGTGCGGGGGATCGCAAGGCATGTTGTTCATAATGTGCGCTAAAGGAATGACAGTAGTTGGAGGTAGATGGTGAAATGACGAGTAAGCAAGGTGCCATATATGTTAGAATGTTTTTCTTGGAACCAAACTACAGTGCATTCAGGAAGGATTCAGACACCTTGACTTTTTCCACATTTTGTTACGTTATTTTAAAATTGACTAAACCATTTCACCCCTCATCAATCTACACACAATACGCCATAATTACAAAGCAAAAACTGGTTTTTAGAAATGTTTGCTAATTTATTAAACATATAAAACTGAAATATCACATTTAACATAAGCATTCAGACCCTTTACTCAGAACTTTGTTGAAGCACCTTTGACAGTGATTACAGCCTCAAATCTTCTTGGGATTGACACTACTAGCTTGGCACACCTCTATTTGGGGAGTTTCTCCCTTTCTTCTCTGCAGATCCACTCAAGTTCTGTCAGGTTGGATGGGGAGCGTTGTTGCACAGCTATTTTCAGGTCTCTCCAGAGATGTTAGATTTGGTTTAAGTCTGGGCTCTGGCTGAGCCACTCAAGGACAATCAGATACTTGTCCCGAAGCTAATCCTGTATTGTCTTGGCTGTGTGCTTAAGGTCGTTGTCGTGTTGAGGTCTGAGGTCCTGAATTCTCTGGAGCAGGTTTTCATCAAAAATCTCTCTGTACTTTCTCCTTTCATCTTGGCCTCAATCCTGACAAGTCTCCCAGTCCCTGCCAGTGAAAACACCCTCACAGCATGATGCTGCCATTACCATGCTTAACCTGAGGGATGGTGCCAGGTTTCCTCCAGAGGTAACACTTGGCATTCAGGCCAAAGAGTTCAATCTTGGTTTCATCAGACCAGAGAATCTTGTTTCTCATGGTCTGAGAGTCTTTAGGTGGCTTTTGGCAAACTCCAACCGGGCTGTCATGTGCCTTTTCCTGAGGAGTGGCTTCTGTCTATCCACTCTACCATAAAGGCCTGATTGGTAGAGTGCTGCAGAGATGGCTGTCCTTCTGGATGGTTCTCCCATCTCCACAGAGGAACTCTAGAGCTCTGTCAGTATGACCATTGGGTTCTTGATCACCTCCCTGACCAAGGCCCTTCTCCCTTAACTGGCCGGGCGGTCAGCTCTTGGAAGAGTCTTGGTGGTTCAAAACTTGTTCCATTTAATAATGATGGAGACCAGTATGTTCTTGGGGACCTTCAATGCTGCAGAAATGTTTTGGTACTTTTTTGCAGATCTGTGCCTCAACAAAATCCTGTCTCGGAGCTCTACGGACAAGTCCTTCGACCTCATGGCTTGGTTTTTGCTCTGACATGCACTGTCAACTGTGGGACCTTATAAACAGTTGAAGTCGGAAGTTTACATACACCTTAGCCAAATACATGTCCACTCAGTTTGTCCCAATCCCAGTCAAAATTCCCTGTTTTAGGTCAGTTAGGATCACCACTTTATTTTAAGAATGTGAATTGTCGGAATAATAGTAGAGAGAATTATTTATTTCAGCTTTCATTTATTTCATCACATTCCCAGTGGGTCAGAAGTTTACATACACTCAATTAGTATTTGGTAGCACTGCCTTTAAATTGTTTAACTTGGGTCGAACATTACGGGTAGCCTTCCACAAGCTTCCCACAATAAGTTGGGGGAATTTTGGCCCATCCCTCCTAATAGAGCTGGTGTAACTGAGTCAGGTTGGTAGGCCTCCTTTCTCGCACATACCTTTTCAGTCCTGCCCACAAATATTTTATAGGATTGAGGTCAGGGCTTGTGATGGCCACTCCAATACCTTGACTTTGTTGTCCTTAAGCCATTTTCCCACAACTTTGGAAGTATGCTTGGGGTCATTTTCCATTTGGAAGACCAATTTGCAGCCAAGCTTTAACTTCCTGACTGATTTCTTGAGATGTTGCTTCAATATATCTACATAAATTTCCTCCTTCATGATGCCATTTATTTTGTGAAGTGCACCAGTCCCTCCTGCAGCAAAGCATCCCCACAACACGATGCTGCCACCCCCGTGTTCACGGTTGGGATGGTGTTCTTCGGCATGCAAGCCTCCCCCTTTTTCCTCCAAACATAATATGGTAATTATGGCCAAACAGTTCTACTTTTGTTTCATCAGACCAGATGACCTTTCTCCAAAAAGTACAATCTTTGTCCCCATGTGCAGTTGCAAACCATAGTCTGACTTTTTTTATGGAGGTTTTGGAGCAGTGGCTTCTTCCTTGCTGAGCGGCCTTTCAGGTTATGTCGATATAGGACTCGTTTTACTGTGGATATAGATACTTTTGTACCTGTTTCCTCCAGCATCTTCACAAGGCCCTTTGCTGTTGTTCTGGGATTGATTTGCACTTTTTGCACCAAAGTACGTTCATCTCTACGAGACAGAATGTGTCTCCTTCCTGAGCAGTATGACGGCTGTGTGGTCCCATGGTGTTTATAGTTGGCTACTATTGTTTGTACAGATGAATGTGGTACCTTCAGGCGTTTGGAAATTTCTCCCAAGGATGAACCAGACTGGTGGAGGTCTACAAAAAAAAATCTGAGGTCTTGGCTGATTTTTAAAAATGTTCCCATGATGTCAAGCAAAGAGGCACTGAGTTTGAAGGTAGGCCTTGAAATACATCCAAAGGTACACCTCCAATTGACTCAAATTATGTAAATTAGCCTATCAGAAGCTTCTAAAGCCATGACCTCATTTTCCAGAATTTTCCAAGCTGTTTAAAGGCACAGTCAACTAAGTGTATGTAAATGTCTGCCCCACTGGAATTGTGATACAGTGAATTATAAGTTAAATAATCTGTCTGTAAACAATTATTGGAAAGGTGACTTGTGTCATGCACAAAGTAGATGTCCTAACCAACTTGCCAAAACTATAGTTTGTTATAATAAGACATTTGTGGAGTGGTTGAAAAACAAGTTTTAATGACTCCAATCTAAGTGTACGTACACTTCCGACTTCAGCTGTAGACAGATGTGTGCTTTACCAAATCATATCCAATCAATTGAATTTACCACATGTGAACTCCAATCAAGTTGTAGAAACATCTCAAGGATGATCAATGGAAACATGATGCACCTGAGCTCAATTTCAAGTCTCAGAGCAAAGGGTCTGAATACTTACGTAAATAAGTTATTTCTGTTTTTTTTAATCTTTAATCCATTTGCCAAAAAAAACAGTTTCTGCCTAATCATTATGGGCTATTGTGTGTAAATTGCTGAGATTGTTTTATTTAATCCATTTTAGAAAAAGGCTGTAACGTAACAAAATGTGGAAAAAATCATGTGGTCTGAATACTTTCCCGAAAGCACTGTATTTCAGGTATTGGCCACAGGCTGCTGTAGGAATGTTCTCTTCCATCTCTTCCAGTGTCTCCTGACCCCTCCTGTCTCAGCCTCCAGTATTTATGCTGCAGTAGTTTATGTGTCGGGGGGCTGGGGTCAGTTTGTTATATCTGGAGTACTTCTCCTGTCCAATTCGGTGTCCTGTGTGAATCTAAGTGTGCGTTCTCTAATTCTCTCCTTCTCTCTCTCGGAGGACCTGAGCCCTAGGACTATGCCCCAGGACTACCTGACATGATGACTCCTTGCTGTCCCCAGTCCACCTGGCCGTGCTGCTGCTCCAGTTTCAACTGTTCTACCTTATTATTATTCGACCATGCTGGTCATTTATGAACATTTGAACATCTTGGCCATGTTCTGTTATAATCTCCACCCGGCACAGCCGGAAGAGGACTGGCCACCCCACATATGCTCTCTCTAATTATCTTTCTTTCTCTCTCTCGGAGGACCTGAGCCCTAGGACCATGCCCCAGGACTACCTGACATGATGACTCCTTGCTGCCCCAGTCCACCTGGCCATGCTGCTGCTCCAGTTTCAACTGTTCTGCCTTATTATTATTCGACCATGCTGGTCATTTATGAACATTTGAACATCTTGGCCATGTTCTGTTATAATCTCTACCCGGCACAGCCAGAAGAGGACTGGCCACCCCACATAGCCTGGTTCCTCTCTAGGTTTCTTCCTAGGTTTTGGCCTTTCTAGGGAGTTTTTCCTAACCACCGTGCATCTACACCTGCATTGCTTGCTGTTTGGGGTTTTAGGCTGGGTTTCTGTACAGCACTTTGAGATATCAGCTGATGTACGAAGGGCTATATAAATAAATTTGATTTGATTTCATACTATCCTATACTCTACTCTTTTCAACAATAACCACCACTCTTGCTTCTTGCCCGTACTGCTGCGCACAGTGGTCTCATTCCATCTGTGATCTCTGTTTTTTCAAGGCTGGACTGGAGGTGCCATTCGTTCCTGGCTGGACACTACAAGCACATTTAGAAAAGACGAGAGACAAATCTTGTTTCTAGCATTTTCTCTTAACATGTTTGTCCTCCCATTTGCCTATTTTTCATCGTTTGACCCCCTCCCACCCGCCACCCCACCACAGCTGGCCATGCTTTCTCAGTAAGACCCAGGCTTTCTCTATTATTACCATGCTTGCCTGGAGTCCTTTGACCCCTCCTCCTCTGAGCAGCCGGGCGTCTCGCATCCAGGGCCATGGGCCACCCGCTCACTCCATCATAGCTCCTCACTTAGCTCTCTTGTTGTAATCCACTCTCATAAATTTGTCCAGTGGGACTGTTGACCAGGGCCAGGGGCTGACTGGTAACTCTAGCCCAGTGGCCAGCCTCCTCCTGGGGGACAGTGGAGGTCTTTGTTCCCCTGTCATGCCTCACATTCCCAGAGCAGCCATGGGTCCCCTGGAAGGCAGAGTCCATGGGGAGGGACACAGTGCCATAGCCTCATAATTACCAGACTGATTCCATGGTAGCGAACATTCACGTAAACTCGCGAGATCAGGCAGCTTGCGAGGCTAACAGACCCATTCTTCTACACCATGGTCTCCAAATCCCGCCCCCAGGCATACTCATTGAGAGTAGAGCAGTGATATGGCTCAAGCCCTCATTAAATATGGCAGTTTCAGACAATGGCTTTTGACAGAGGTGCTTGAAGGTGGTTGTTACACCCCTAAGGATTCGATTGAAAGACATGACGTTTGGTATCCAGGATTAGACGACTACATAAAGGGTCAATGCATCTGGATTGGAGTGAGGTGGGGACAGTGAAGGATGGATCCTTTTAAGACTTATGTTTAAAAGACAGAAAGAAAGGTCAACTGTAGGAGGGAAATTATATTGTTGCTATTTGAAGACACAACAGTTGATGTTTTACGTAAAATTGTGAATTTAGCTTAAAGCTGTAAAAAAAATAGGGAAAAAACATCTAATAATATCATAGAGTGTAACATTTGACTGTCCACATTAAATCCACAGTAAAAAAAAAAGATAACATCTGATAGTAAGGTGCATAAAACCTGATAGTACACAATGTGTTTTTCCCTTCCCTGAGAGGAAAAGGACAATCTGAGACAGAGCCCCCTGGCCGCTGTTGTTCTCCCATCCAAAAGAATTGGAGCGGACACTTCAGGCTAGGCCATGATGTCCCCGCAAAGGATTTGTTTAATGGAAATTTGGTGTAGGAGTACATCCCCCGAGGGACACTGAGCTGTAACAAATCTCAAGGACGTGCTCCAAAATATGACATTTACCCGCTGCTGGCATCACAAATCATTCACACCAGGATGTACTAACCAGTGCACACAGATCCAACCAACCGGCACTGGAAAATACATCCCCCTCCAGGACCACGCTCTCTTTTCTCCCTCTTTTCCCCTCCACACTAACACACAGGATTTATTTCTGCACCTCTCGTTTCTACTAAATACCAAGTCTGATGATGGACAGGTTCTTAATTAGAATTATTGACGTGTTCTTAGGGATTTAAGGCCAGGTGAGACAAGATGTTCTGTTCAAATATGTTTAGTTCATAGCTGTGTGATTGTGAAGTGAACGTCTAGCTATACAAGTACAAAGCTATACAAATACAAAGCTTTACAAATAACATACAGTACCTGACGGTCAGTGATTATTCCAGATAATGAAAAAGGTGAGGCTTTGACAAGTCACTGTATTGCACACAAATACTGGGCTCTGTTGGAGGATAGACTGTTAGGGAAGTTAGCCCAGGGAGGGAGGAGGAGATGGGACGAGGGTGATCCAGAGAGGTGGGTGGGTAAATGTTTCTGATGTGGACAGGAATGAGTTCCGACAGCTAGACTAAGGATGGAGGAAGGAGCTTATTTCACGGCTGATTTGTTTTAATATCTGGAGCAACAGCAGGAGGGAATGTGGGGTAGAGGGCTACGGAGAAGGGTATCGAAGCCAGGCACTGGGAGAGAGAGAGGGGATTGGAGAATGTGTGGTGGGAGGGAGGGACAAGGTGGATTGTTGGAGAAGAAGAAGAAGAAGAAGAAGAAGAAGAAGAAGAACAAGTTTGAGGTTTTATATAACAGGTAACTTAAGAGAAGGGAACATGAAAGGAGGCAGGTGATCATGGCTATAGAAGGTGAGAGGCTAGAGAGAGAGATAGAGAAAGAGAATAAGAGAGGGATGTTGTTCTCTGGAAGAGAACAGAAAAGAGAGATCAGATGGACTGAGAATGAATGAAAGGATGAGAACAGGAGAACAAGTGGGGGGGGGTAGAGGCTATGAGGTGTAGGGTAGAGGCTATGAGGTATGGGGAGCTGTGTTCTCAGGGCTGAACAAGGTGATGTCAGGTGATAGTCAGGCTCAGAGAGAATCAGAGGAGAGCAGCCCTTTGATGCGATCAGAGGTGAAGAGCAGAAAGGTGAAGAGCACATGAAAGGCCCCAGAGCTAAAAGAGAGAGAGAGAGAGCGAGAGAGAGAGCGAGAGAGAGAGAGAGAGAGATATAGTAGAGCGAGAGAGTGCTCTACCCTGATAGAGGATGACTAGGAGAGATCACGCAGTTTTTGCATATTACCTGCCTCACCAAAAACATCCCATTAGCATGTTGCTGGCACAACATCTAAAATACATCTATGCAGTAATATAAACCAAAATATCATCTTGAGTTAAAAGAAAGAATTATGAGAAATGAAATCAGCAGGAAAGTAATTGTGGCTTGCCTAAGAATGAGCATGGACATTGATAGGAGCTGATTGCTGCTTCTGAGAATCAAAGTGAAGAGGAGAGGAATGGAATATTAGCAGTCCTGCTTAGCTAAGCCCAGCATGGAGGGACGAGCCCAGAGCCAGGCTAACAGGTCTGTGATCCATGGGTAACATCTGTCAGCAGGACGCAGCTTCCCTGCTGACAATACCATGGATCACAACCTGGCAGCTTCTAGTTAACGCTACAGTCTAAATACAGCCCTATATGATCACAATGTGGCAGCTCCTAAGCACTACAGTCTGAACACAGCCGCATGGATTGTAATGTGGCAGCTTCTCGCTAACATCACTACAATCTGAATGCAACACAGCCTCATAGATCACAACCTGGCAGCTCCTGACAACCCTGACAACCTCTGCACAGTCTGATAGAGTTGGTTCCAATTCGCTCTGTACGCCTCTGTCTTGGCCCTAACCCTTCGATGTTTGCAGATCTGAAGATTCTGGATAGGTATAAGTAATGCCGCAGTGGATCAATTTGGGGTTCCCTGATGCTCAGTTGGTAAAGAATAGCGCTTGCAACGCCAGGGTTGTTGGTTCAATATGAAGAAGTAGAAAAATGATGCACTCACTACTGTGTTGCTGTGGATAAGAGTGTCTGCTAAATTGCAAAAGAATGTCAACGGATACAAAGAGAATTGGGAGCAGCTGATAAACTACCATCAAACTCACGAGGTACATGTGTAGATACAACTCTTATTTTGAAAGGAAACGCAATTGTTCTGCCCATCGAGCGGTGAATGTCTCAGTACTTGTTATCCAGTGCTTGTGTTGTAGTTTGAATCATCCTTTGATTGCCAGATTTACACGCAGAATCCTTTCAAATAGCTCTCTGCCCCAAGAGCACTCACTCTGTTGGAGCATTGTTTGGAGGAACCCACTGAAATGTTCTCCCCATCTACCGTCTACTTTGTCTCCCATTGCAAGTGGGCCTGTCGAAAGCCATTTTAGACTGTAAGCACCTATCCCCTTTTATGCATGGCTGTTGATGAAAGCCATAGCAGTGGGCTTGTGCGAGAGAGGGGTCTGTGAATAATACAAAGAATACAAAGAATACTTTTACATAATACAGCGCCTCTGTCACAAACCGTTGTCGTTGCTATTGGTCGAGCAGCATATGAATTGATGTCGCCTTATTTGGCAAACAGCATCCACTTTTTCTTGTCCTGTGTCCTCTACAGTGACAGCTGCTCCCAATGGCACCTGCAATGGCCTCCTGCCAATTTATTGTACATCTGGTAGGTGACATCATTGTGTCACGCGCTGTCGTAGAGACAAAGTAACATGTCACCCACCACAGCAAAGAAGGCTCTCGCTTCCTACCCCAAATTGAAGGGCAAACAACCTCCCCCTCATCTTCAACGGAGATGGGAGGCAGTGCAGGGAGTTCACTGCCATATGTGTAGCGGTTATGGTCTAGAGCAGTGGTATTCATGGTAGGGGTCACTACTCTGAGTGGGGTCGTGGGAGAACTGCAGTGGAGTCCTAAAATTAAGAGTACAGATTATTGTATGAGACAATATACAAAAGTTTTTGAGAAAGGTAATAAAAAAAATGTATTTTATTGAGTAAATGTATTCATTGGTTTCTTTTCATTTTGATAAGAGAGGAAATGTGTTCCCCGGAAATTCTGCCAAAAGAATTGGGTCCCTGCTGAAAAAGTTTGAATGTCACTGGTCTAGAGGGTACAGTGTGGGTAGTAGAGATGGCATTGAGTGCAGGGAGTGCAGTGTGTGTATCAGTGCTGTCAGAGAGAGAGAGAGAGAGGCCACTTTGTCTGCAAATATTTCTCTGTCCATTGACAAGCACAGAAATAATTACTCCCTTGCAAATGTGCCTGAATAATTTGCTCGATTACCCTCTCTATGTAGACAAGCACTTCCCCCATGGCAGAGCTCAATGGGGGGAGAGGAAAAGGATGGTGAGATATTGGCTTTTGGGAAGTTGTGTAGAAAGAGAGAGAGGAAGCAGTGCCTGTGACTTCAGGGGACCTTCTTTGTAAAGTTTCTTTGAGCAGGGTTACATGGGTGTTCTACGTGCATGCATGTCTGCGAGTGCGAGACTTTGTGTGTCTTTCTGTGTGTTGTATATGCCACAGCTGTCCACGCAGAGTGTGGTGTCGCTGGTGCTCCAGTTAGCTAATCATCCCTGCAGTCTCCACTCACAGTGGTGTCATTACTGAGCATTCCGCATGGCTGGCCAACTAACAAACAAACTGTGAAAGACATTAAGGGGAGAAATCCAAATTTGCCTCGCTAAAAAAAGCCCTCTTCTGAATCTCTGTGGAAAAAAAGGCTCCCCACTTGTTTTAATATGGACTATGGAAGAGCAAAAGCTTTCATAATTATCTATGATTGGTCACTGCGGCCATGATCATTTTCATCCTCTGTTTTGTAAACAAAACAATTTTGACTTTAATATCTTGAGTACCATGAAATGACCCACCGTCTGCACAACACAATGTGAAGAGGTATTTGGACAATGTCAGCTCTCATTCCAGGTAGCAGGCCTGTGATTTTCAGCAAACCGTTGGTCGTATCTTCCCAAAATGGATCGAGTCTATTTACACAGCAATGGGTTATACTTAATTAAATCATTCTAAAGTGAGTTTCACATGATGCACAGTAGAAGTTCAGAGGTTCGAGGAGTGCTGATTGCTACTAAGTTCAAATTCCAACTAATTTGAACTTTCCAACTCTTCCACCCCCAACAGCTAACTAAAGGCCTTGCACAAATAATGTCAAAACTACATTACTCCATAGACAAAACTATCACTAGTCTCTCTCCTCTCCAGACAAATGCCAAATGTCTCAGTAACGTTGTCATTTCATTAGGTCAGAGGTGATCATGTTCATTACTACAGACCTATTCACAGTCCTCTGACTCGGCCGTGCCCGAATACTTTGTTCCATCACAGCTGATGGATGTGGACCTCTCTCCCTCTCTCTCAGCCGAGGTGGCTGTTTATTGTTAAAGCCCAGCTCCATTTTTCAGCCAGGCACTTGGTTTATGTTTGTTACCAGAGGAGTCTCAACAGAGAGCAGGTCGTGAAGATGGTGCCATGAAACATCTGGGCCAAAGCCAGACCTCTGTCTCTCTGGTCTCTGTCTCTCTGTTTAGCTCAGACAGTCATGGTGGTGGGATTGTGGTTTGTATCAATATTATCTACCCACAGAACTGCATGACTGTGCCCTCCTGGCCTCTCTCTCTCTCTGTCTCAATCAATTATGTTTTTTTAAGATACTACCCACAGAAAAGGATGCCAGGTTTCAATGTCAGGCTATCTGGTTTTGTTTATGACAATGATTACACACCACTGGAAACACTACATTATACAGGCTCACTTAAAGACCTGGCACTACCCCTGCCACTGGTTGACTTGGGTTTTGACCCTACGATGCACTACCCCCTCCCTATATTTTGACCCTATGATGCACTACCCCCTCGCTATATTCTGATTCCCTATGTTTAGCCCAAAAAATCAAATCAAATGTATTTGTCACATACACATGATTAGCAGATAAATGCGAGTGTAGCGAAATGCTTGTGCTTCTAGTTCCGACAATGCAGTAATAACCAACGAGTAATCTAACGAACAATTCCAAAACTACTACCTTATACACACAAGTGTAAAGGGATAAAGAATATGTACATAAAGATATATGAATGAGTGATGGTACAGAGCGGCATAGGCAAGATGCAGTCGATGGTATCGAGTACAGTATATACATATGAGATGAGTAATGTAGGGTATCTAAACAAAGAGGCATAGTTTAAAGTGGCTAGTGATACATGTATTACATAAAGATGTAGTAGATGATAAAGAGTACTAGTATATACGTATACATATGAGATGAATAATGTAGGGTATGTAAACATTATATTAAGTAGCATTGTTTAAAGTGGCTAGTGATATATTTTACATCAATTCCCATCAATTGCCATTATTAAAGTGGCTGGAGTTGAGTCAGTGTGTTGGCAGCAGCCACTCAATGTTAGTGGTGGCTGTTTAATAGTCTGATGGCCATGAGATAGAAGCTGTTTTTCAGTCTCTCGGTCCCAGCTTTGATGCACCTGTACTGACCTCGCCTTCTGGATGATAGTGGGGTGAACAGGCAGTGGCTCGGGTGGTTGTTGTCCTTGATGATCTTTATGGCCTTCCTGTGACATCGGGTGGTGTAGGTGTCCTGGAGGGCAGATAGTTTGCCCCCGGTGATGCGTTGTGCAGACCTCACTACCCTCTGGAGAGCCTTACGGTTGTGGGCGGAGCAGTTGCCGTACCAGGCGGTGATACAGCCCGACAGGATGCTCTCGATTGTGCATCTGTAGAAGTTTGTGAGTGCTTTTGGTGACAAGACAAATTTCTTCATCCTCTTGAGGTTGAAGAGGTGCTGCTGCGCCTTCTTCGCGATGCTGTCTGTGTGAGTGGAACAATTCAGTTTGTCTGTGATGTGTACGCCGAGGAACTTAAAACTTACCACCCTCTCCACTACTGTCCCATCGATGTGGATAGGGGGGTGCTCCCTCTGCTGTTTCCTGAAGTCCACAATCATCTCCTTAGTTTTGTTGACGTTGAGTGTAAGGTTATTTTCCTGACACCACACTCCGAGGGCCCTCACCTCCTCCCTGTAGGCCGTCTCGTCGTTGTTGGTAATCAAGCCTACCACTGTTGTGTCGTCCGCATACTTAATGATTGAGTTGGAGGCGTGTGTGGCCACGCAGTCGTGGATGAACAGGGAGTACAGGAGAGGGCTCAGAACGCACCCCTGTGCCGCCCCAGTGTTGAGGATCAGCGGGGTGGAGATGTTGTTACCTACCCTCACCACCTGGGGGCGGCCCACTGGGGACTAGCTTAAAAGAAACACTCCATATCAGTCATGAATGATGGTGGCAGGTAGCCTAGTGGTTAGAGCATTGTGCCAGTAACCAAAAGGTTGCTGGATTGAATCCCTGAGCTGACAAGGTAAAAATCTGTTATTCTGCCCCTGAACAAGGCAGATAACCTACTGTTCCCCGGTAGGCTGTCATTGTAAATAAGAATTTGTTCTTAACTAACTTGCCTAGTTAAATAAAGGTTATATAAAATAAAATGATCCATACCCCCACTGCTCTGCTCACTCTCCTCTGCTCCCTTCATTAAGTGGGGTGTGTGTCAGTGAATGTAAACAGTTGTGAGGGCTTGGCTGTATTGCTATAGCCGACACACATGCAATGTAGGCCTAATCAGTGATTTGGATACACAGTGACAGGTCATCTGGTTTTTAGATCAGAGGTTATAGAATTCAGGAACTGGTGGAACTGTGGAAGAAAATAGTAATAGCCGAGACCACTACCTTAATGTGTATGGTTTTATCTACCAGCTAAAGCTTTCATATTGCCTATCCCATATGTTCCAACCTGGCTATGGATGAGCCAGACAGAGGCCCTGATGCTGCGTGGTGGGACTGAGAACACAGATCTAATAGCTCGTGTGGTCTCCATGCCATATGAGAGGAGAGGGGGGAGGGTCCTCAGTCAGCTGAATAGCAGGCTGAGTGATGCTACTGAGTGATTGGCTGACTCGAGGTGTGTGTAGCAGAGTGGAGAAAAAAGAAGGCAGGCTCAAGGGAAACAGAATGAGTGTACGCAATCTCTAATTAAAAAGAGCGATGAAGGCTGACACACCTTGGTCGACTCGTGTTATCAGTCATTAGTGAGAGTGCAGCAGATTATGAGAGGCCGTGACCCTGTGCTACAGTGGATTGCCTCTCTCCCTATACACATCTCCTTTTCTCCTTCTCGCCCTCTAATATTACACCCCATACCTGGGATGGTTGCATGGCTGACTAAGGGAGCTTAGAGAATAATCCCCAATTCTGAAATCAACAATGATAGAATTCCAGGAAGGAAAACACAGCTCTACTATCCTGTTTTTCTGGATGTGTTACTACTCTCCAGTTGCATTCTGCTAGCTGGGCCTACGCTACCTCCCACATAGGTTGCCTTGTCAAATTGATACCTCCACCAATCTGGTGCAAACCATCTGGTGGTATATTCAACAAACAATGGTGTCATATGAAATGGCTGAGGGGGGCTGGGGGAGAGTACCTTCATTGGGTGCAGTGGTCCAGAACACTGTGTTCAATCAGTAACCCCCCACCACTGATCATTGACACGACCAGGCAATTCTAGCCCCTCCAGCCCCCTCCAGAACCATGCTACTGTTACTCTCCATTAACAGGGGAGGGGGAGAGGTGGGGGGGGGGTTATGGGGCAGGGTGTACTCGTGAGTCTCTCGTGAATTGTGTATGATTTAGGAAAATTCATGTACTGCACTCCAAGTGCATTATGTTAAGCGTCCCTGGTGTAGCTCAGGTGTAGCTCAGCTCAGCTCCTCCCTTTAGCTGTCGCCACCTCTCAAGCCCAGCCTCCAGGGCCCAGATTCACAAAACACTTCTTATGCAAAAACTTGAGAATTTTCTTAAGAAAAAAAAAAGTTTATTAGATAGTTCGGAATTCCTCAACAATATCTTACGATTTAATGATTTTCTTACGAACTCAAATATCTTCTTACGAATCTTCTGAAGATTGTTGTTGCCAAGCAACCAATTTAGCTAGTTATCTAGCTACCAATGGCAATCATGTTAGCATATTTCATACTGAGATTACTGTTCGAAAACATGTTCTTGGGTTTAAAGTAATCAATACTGAAACGTTCAGATGAAGTTTGTGAGTGAATTACATGTTCAATTGCTTTCATGAGCTTGTTCTCTCACTGCCCAGAGTTTAAGACAAGGGTTTAGCTATCTTGGAATTAAGAACTTTATATTCAAGAATCAAATTTCTTCTTATCTTTTTGCTTAAGGAGAAACATAAGAAATAGCACAGTAACATTTCCAATAACCTTTTTGAGCAATAGCAACTTTGCTTAACTTTCTTCATAAGTCTATAGTTAAGGAAAAAATGTCAGTTAAGAAGAAAAATATTATTTAAAACGTTTTGTAAATCTGGGCCCAGGCCTCCAGACCCTAGCCTCCTCCTCCATGATAAAGGCAGTGGCGGTAGGCGGTAGGAGGGAGCAGGAGGGGCGATGCCAGCGTGCCGTGTGTCGCCCCTCACCGCTAATGCCCTGTCTGGTTTTGGCAGTTACCCCAGATCTCTGGAATAACCTTCCCTAACTGTCAGCGTGTATTTGCTTGTAAATGCAATTTCACAGTGCTGACTAAGTGTTTCTTGTTTGTTGTGCTTTTGTTGACAGAGGCCTCATTTTCAATGTTTACTCAAATAAAAATGAATATTTTTTTCAACCTGAGACTCATTGGCCTTGGCTCATTTTCTGTGAAGAACATGTAAAAGAACACATTTTCATTGATTGTACACTGTGCATGCCCCTACACATTTATATTGCATATGTAGTGTTCGGGTCCACTGGACCCAAGGGTAATAAAAGTGTGGAAAAGTGTGTGTGTAGGTAAAAACAAGTACAAATTTATCAAAAAGGTTTGCTGTGTGCCTTCACTCTGTCTTCCTCCTCCATGGGCCTGCTGTTTCAACATAGCACCAAGAACCTGTCTGCCTCCCTGCCTGTCTGCCTGTCTCCTGTCTTTCTTGCACTCTATATTTACCCTTTGGAGTGTGTGAAACTAAACAATGTCTTGCGGGAACCTTCACAATGTTATTACAATATATTATTTCAATACACTGTAAAAAGTGCTGTATTTTCCCACACTCTACCCCAGCCAGGTGCAAATTGGGAGAGGGACACATCAAATAAATAGCTTTGCATGTGTGGCTCCTTACCACAATCAATCAGTATGGCAAAAAAAATCTCTGCCCAGAGGGCCTTAGAAATCATTTTTGCAGAGAGACAAGCTACAGTAGTGTGGAAGGAGCGTCTTCCACTATGGAAGATTAAGAATTTTACAAATGTGAGGATCATGTCTCTGTCAATCTGGAGTCTGACAGTGAGTTGGAAGAAGAGGCTGAGATTGACCCTCAGTCAGCCCCAGGACCAGCCCATCAGGAGCCAGCCCCAGGACCAGCCCGTCAGCAACCAGCTCATCAGCAGCCTGCAGGAGGAGAAATATGGATGTAAAGAAATTGTGAAATTAAATGGTGATCTTGCCCAAGGAATGAGCCATCCTGCATGGCTGCCAATGGGATGTGGATGCAACCAGGGCCGACGCGGATGGTGGTTACTCATGGACAGGACAAAAAGTCTTCTTTTCAACTGTTCATCCCAGACACCATCCAGGAAATCATTCTGGACTGCACTAATTTGGAAGGAAGGCGTGTTTTTGGAGAGAGATGGAAGGAGATGGATCATTTACATGCATACTTTGGGGTTCTTATCCTTGCTGGGGTTTTTTTCAGATCCAATGGGGAATCCACAGAACCCCTGTGGGATGCAGAATCTGGCAGATAACTTTTCCACATTATTTCCAGTATTATTTGCTTCGATAACCGAGACACCAGACCATCTCGGCAGCTGAGAGACAAGCTAGCTGCAATCAGGTCAGTGTGGTACAAGTGGGTGGACCGCCTTCCCCTGTTCTACAACCCTGGGCCAAACGTTACTGTTGATGAGCAGCTTATGCCATTTAGGGTCCGCTGCCCCTTCAGGCAGTACATACCATCTAAACCCGCAAAATATGGAATCAAGATCTGGGCTACCTGTGATGCTACTTCATCATATGGGTGGAACTTGTAAGTGTATACGGGGAAGCCAGATGGAGGAGCCCCTGAGAAAAACCAAGGGATGCAGGTTGTCCTGGCCACGACATCACATTTTTACTTCACACAAACTGGGACAGGATCTCCCCAAGAAGAAGCTGACGATGGTAGGAACAGTACGAAAATTCCTCTAAGTTTGTGTTTACGGCCGACACGTCCCTAGTATCCTACATGCCAAAGAAAGGCAAATGTGGTATGCTGCATAGGGATGGTAGAATCTGTGGCCAGGAACATTAAAAAAAACTAAAATTAGAATGGATTACAATGCCACAAAAGGAGGGGTGGATAATTTAGAGAAGCTGGTGTATGACTAGAGTTGCGGGGCAAAAAACACACTGGCCACTTGTGATGTTCTTCAACATCTTGGACATCTCGGCATATAACGCGTTTGTCATTTGGTTGGGGTTGAACCCAGATTGGAACAGAGGGAAGCTCCAGAGGAGACGGCTCTTTCTCAAGGAGCTGGGCAAGGTATTGGTAAGACCTCAACTCCAGAGGAGGCAACATATCCCAAGGATCCCAGCTTCTGCAGCCATCGTGAGGAGGATTCAGGAGGAGGATGCTGGTGCCCCATCTGCCCGACCCACAGAACCAACAACTCCAATACCTGAAGTAAGTGTGAGTGATGATGTTGCATGTGTGCGTGTCTGACTAGCCTACCTTGGCCTGCACTAGCTACAGTATATACATGAGTGAATGAGTGAGTGAGTGAGTGAGTGAGTGAGTGAGTGAGTGAGTGAGTGAGTGATTTCATCATTCTAGATTGCAGCCGGTAGCAACAAAAAGAAGCGCTACGATGTGTGTGGATCCAAGAAGGACAGGAAGACACAGTAGACATGCATAAAGTGCAATAAATACAATACATTTGCAACACACACACAGTCAAAATCTGTCCCTCATGTTGTGTGTAGACCAGCCTTAATTTGTGTTCAATGGGGCTCATTTATCATTTCCATAAAATACTGTACTGTATTTGTCCTTCCAATTTGTTCAGTTCAAAGCAATAAACATCAAAAGTGATAAAAACCTTGTTTCATTTATAATTTGTTCAAGATAGATTTATTTCACCCATGTCTTGATTATAATTGATTTTTGTTTACAAAAATCACATTATCAAAAAAACAAATTATCAAAAAAAACTTTTATTGATAAATGTGATCTAGCAGAGGTAAATGGTAAATATTAACAAAGTATGCTGTCCAAGTATGCTTGCATTTTTACGTAAATTGTTATGGCTGTAATGTTTTAAAAACCCAATAATGTTGTGGGTCCATCAGACCCGCAAACATTGGGTGAATAACAAAAACATGAACCCCACACAAGGGTTAAACAGAATGATCATTACACGGTTGCACCTTGTGCTGGGAAACAATAAAAGGCTACTCTAAAATGTGCAGTCACACGACACAATGCCACAGATGTTTAAAGGTTTGAGGGAGCATGCAATTGGCATGCTGACTGCAGGCATGTCCACTAGAGCTGTTGCCAGAGAATTTCATGTTAATTTCTCATTCTAGAGAATTTGGTATGTCCAACCAGCCTCACAACCGCAGACCACGTGTAACCACGCCAGCCCAGGACCTTTACATCCGGGTTCTTAACCAGTGGGATGATGTGAGCCCGGCCACCTGGACAGCTGATGAAACTGTGGGTTTGCAGAAACTGTCTCAGGGAAGCTCATCTGGGTGCTCGTCGTCCTCACCAGGGTCTTGACCTGACTGCAGTTCGGCATCGTAACCGACTTCATTGGGAAAATGCTCACTTACAATAGCCACTGGCACGCTGGAGAAGTATGCTTATCATGGATGAATCCCGGTTTCAACTGTACTGTGCAGATTATAGACAGCATGTATGGCGTCGTGTGGGCGAGCGGTTTGCTGACGTCAACGTTGTGAACAGAGTGACCCATGGTGGCGGTGGGGTTATGGTATGGCCAGGCATAAGCTACTGACAACGAAACAATTTAATTTTATCAATGGCGATTTGAAACACCGAGAAACCGTGATGAGATGCTGAGGTATATTGTCGTGCAATTCATAAGCCGCCATCACCTCATGTTTCAGCATGATAATGCTGAAAATGTCCCAGTTCTTCCAAGGCCTGCAGACTCACCAGACATATCACCCATTGAGCATGTTAGGGATGCTCTGGATCGACGTGTATGACAGAGCGTTCCAGTTCCCGTCAATATCCATCAACTTTGCACAGCCATTGAAGAGGACTGGGACAACATTCCATAGGCCACAATCAACAGCCTGATCCACTCTATGTGAAAGAGATGTGTCCTACTGCATGAGGCAAATGGTGGTCACACTAGATACTGACTGGTTTTCTGATTGACGGCCCTACTTTTTTTAAGGTATCTGTAATCAACAGATGCATATCTGTATTCCCAGTTATGTGACATCCATAGATTAGGGCCTAATGAATGTATTTCAATTGAACTGTAACTCAGTAAAATCTTTGAAATTGTTCCATTTTATATTTTTGTTCAGTGTATTTTGGGCAGTAGACTGTCAATTACATTAAAATTGAAACAATTCAAACCTATGTAGGGGCTTGAAAGAGTCTAAGGGCTTTATTCAATCCATAATGCGGAAATTCAGTGTTACAACGTGATTTAACTTTAAACGCAATGTTCCTGTGCTAGCGGAGACTGCATTCACAGTACATGCTGAATATGTCGGCTCAACTGGAAAGGACCTTCACATTTCTATCACACAATCTGTAATGCTTCAGCGATACAGACTGAATAGAGCCCTAACTCAGGAAGATCCATTTCAGGCTATTGTTTGTCTTTTCTCTCAGCCTCCAAGGTAAAAATCTAATCCATTGTAGAAGGGGATTTTATTACTTACAGTATGTGGCAAACATGGAGGATCCCTTCAAAAGAGGAATGTCTAAATCATTTTTTTGACTAATAACAGGGTTGGACAATGTCAATATCAACACAAAGGTAGAATTTGTCAAAGGTCACTTGCAGTTCTGTGGACATAAAGATGGTTGAGGACAGCATGCAGATACGAGTTGGCAGAATTTAGTGAGTATGTGCGTAGATTTTAGATTACAAAAATTATATAAAACTAGTCTACTGAAAAATATAATGTTGCACTAGAACGACATGGCTTTTTTTATTCAGGTCTGACCCTAACCCTGTGTTTCAGGCAGAGATACCCTTTGGATTCCTAGGCTATAATTGAGATGTGGCCAACAGAATGTGAGGCAAGTCTCGTCTGCACTAAATATGTGAACGTTCTGAATGTTTATGCAGAACTTATATTGGAAAGCTATTATTAAAAGGTGCACATTGCCCTTTTTCATTTAACTAGGCAAGTCTGTTAAGGACAAATACTTATTTTCAATGACAGCCTAGGAACAGTGGGTTAACTGCCTTGTTCAGGGGCAGAATGACAGATTTGTACCTTGTCAGCTCAGGGGTTTGATCTTGCTAACCTTTTGTTTGTTAGTCCAATGCTCTAACCACTAGGCTACCTGCCTCCCCCATCAAATGTATCATCTTCAGCAACGTGCCAAGATCATGGTTGGTTTCTATGTTTTGTAGTCAAAAAGATAAAAGAAAGGAAGAGGAAAGGGGGATAACTAGTCAGATGTACAACTGAATGTCTTCAACTGAAATGTGTCTTCTGCATTTAATCCAACCCCTCTGTATCAGAGAGAACTGTTTCCGATGACATCATCCGGAGACACTGACGACATCACCTGGCGGCATCATACTTGTTTTTCCTGACGAAAAATAATGACAATAACAAGATGAGATGCCCCGGGAAAAAACGATTACTATTACTAATTACTTTTCATTTTAGTTGACAAGTGTAACGAGATGAGAATTCCATGTGAGACTAATGGACATTCAACTTGACATGAAATCTCCTTTTCATCTCTTTTGTCCAATCATAAGCATGCATGGTTTAGCATATTGTTTCATGCAATCCTCTCATTGGTCTATAACGTCTTCCAGTTGCGTCTGCTGCTTAAGCAAAGCTGGCAGACAAACACACATAGTCCCAGGAGGTCACTAGTCTCTTTTAGAACGCAGCCAGGACACTACATTTGTAGTTTACCTCAATCAGAAACAACCATGCATTTGATCATATTTGCTTTCATATAGGCAGGCCATTTTTGCTTGATCACATCAGAAGCTATGTGCGCTGTTATTTATGTCTTGTCGCTCTCACGGTCTGCAAAAGTAAGTTGTGGTTGCTTCAGAACATCAGAACAGCGATTACTCACCTCGAACTGGACATAGATATTTTCTTTAACGAGTCCGACGCAAAGGATGTATCTGCTTTCTCGAGATCAGGCCCAATCCCCATCATTAGCGTGAAGAAAAGATGGAATAAAAGGGGGCGGAGGTCGGGGTGCCTTGTGAGAGGAAGTAAACCTCCACTACCATCCGTACTATTGGCCAACATGCAATCATTGGAAAATGACCTGGATGATCTATGATTAAGACTATCCTACCAATGGGACATTCAAAACTGTAATATGTGGCTCACCACCTGGATTCGCTCTTATGTACCAAAATGTGAAATTTTGTTTCTTACATTGGATAAATGTAGAGACACAGAGATACGAAAAAGTATATCATACACTGCATTTGAGGAACAAAGGGAAAGTAATTATGCTTTGTAAGTTGATCAACTTGTAAATTCCCTTTTGAGAAAATCGCCTTTGAATGTTTTGGTATTTGGTGAAGAGCTCTTCTTTGTCTACACCCATTCAGCATCGTTCACACCCACTTAAGCTTTAGCCCCATCCGTCTCATTTCGCTCTTGGAGCGCACACTTGATGCACACTTACCTCTGGATAACATGAAAACAGCCTAAACAACTCTGTTGGCAACAATTTCATTACGCTTTAATAATAACGTCCTCCAGGGAGCCAGCCAGCTAATGTTAGCTAGGTAGCTCACAGTACACTTTAGCTTAAGACATATAGCTAACTAGCTAGGGAAACAATGAACCTAGCTAGGTAAACGACGTTTAAAATCACACACATCATGTAACGTAAGCGAACAACCAGCCAGCTAACGTTAGCTAGTTAAACAACAATGAACAAAGTGCCAACAATGCCACAGTGCTGGGAGCTAACAAACCAGGTGCAATGTTAACTAGCTAACATTAGGCTCGAACTAGAAAAGCAACGGCTGGGAAACGAATAACAACGTCAGATAGGGAGCCAGCCAGCTAACAGTACACTTTAACTTGAAATGAAACCACTTTCTGTCAAAATTAGAAATGTGTAATATCTGAAAATGTTGCTAGCTAACACTAGACTATCTTACCTGTATACATCATCATTTATGATGGACGCATCTCCCTCTCAGGAATGCCATTCCACGGTTGCCCTTAGTTTGAAGATGTAATCTCCATCTCTTTAGCTAGCACACTCTAATTCCACTGATTTCAAAACTTGATCCTCCAGAAAGTGGAGAGCAACACGTATGCAGCTCAACTACATAATATATATTTTTTAAAGCCGTGTTCAACAGGATTACCAACACAGAAGGATGAGCTCAAATAGACAGAAGCCTTCAATATGGCAGACCAATCAAAAGTCATCTCTCTACATGTTTAGCCCACTCATTAGCCAATCATGGCTAGTGGGAAGGTCGCTCCCTTTTTCTGTGGCTTATCCAAAAAGGCTCAGAATTTAACAATTGTATTCGTATTTACAGATGACATACAAGTTTGTTAATGAGGCACATGTTAAGGTATTTTGATTTAAAAAAAGCCATTACGTTCAAACGGCTCTCCTGTGAAGTCGTGACTTGCACAATACGCCTAGTTTCCTGAATCGGGTCACATATCTTATGTTTCACAGAGTCGTGGCTGAACGACGACAAGGATAATATAGAGCTGGCTGGGCTTTCCATGCATCGGCAGGACAGAGCAGCTACATCTGGTAAAACAAGGGGCGGGGGTGTGTGTCTATTTGTCAATAACAGCTGGTGCGTGATGTTTAACATTAAAGCAGTCTCGAGGTATTGCTTGCCTGAGGTAGATTACCTCATGATGAACTGTAGACCACACTATTTACCAAGACAGTTCTCATCTATATTATTCATAGCCATCTATTTACAACCACAAACCGATGGTGGCACTAAGACCACCCTCAACCAGCTGTATAAGGCCATAAGCAAACAAGAAAATGCTCATCCAGAAGAATTACTCCAAGTGGCCGGGGACTTTAATACAGACAAACTTAAATCCGTTTTACCTCATTTCTACCAGCATGTCACATGTGCAACCAAAGGAAAAAACAGCTTTACTCCACACACAGAGACGCTGTCACGCCCTGACCTGAGATATCTCTGTTTTCTTTATATTTTGGTTAGGTCAGGGTGTGACTATGGTGGGTACGCTAGTTTTTGTATTGTCTAGGGTTTTTTGTATGTCTAGGGTTTTTGTAGGTCCAGGTGATTTGTATGTCTATGGTGATCTGATATGGTTCCCAATCAGAGGCAGCTGTTTATCTTTGTCTCTGATTGGGGATTATATTTAGGTAGCCCTTTCCCTTTGGTGTTTGTGGGATCTTGTCTATGTGTAGTTGCCTGTCAGCACTCGGTTTTTATAGCGGCACATTTCGTTTTGTTATTTAGTTAGTTTGTTCAGTGTTCATTCTTTAAATACATAAGAATGTACGCATACAATGCTGCGACTTGGTCCGATTCTTATAACGACCGTGACAGACGCATTCAAAGCTCTCCCTCACCCTCCATTTGGAAAATCTGACCATAATTATATTCTCCTGATTCCTGCTTACAAGCAAAAACTAAAGTAGGAAGTACCAGTGACTCTCTCAATACGGAAGTGGTCAAATGATGCGGATGCTACGCTACAGGACTGTTTTTCTAGCACAGACTGGAATATGTTCAGTGATTCATCCAATGAGGAGTATACCACCTCAGTCACCGGCTTCGTCAATAAGTGCATCGACGACATCGTCCCCACAGTGACCGTACATACAGTACATATCCCAACCAGAAGCCATGGATTACAGGCTACATCAGCACCGAGCTAAAGGCTAGAGCTGCCGCTTTCAAGGAGCAGAACACTAATCTGGACGCATAGAAGAAATCCTGCTACACCCTTAGATGAACCATCAAACAGGCAAAGCGTCAATACAGGACACCGTCTCTGATGCTTGTCGGATGTGGCAGGCTTGAAAACTATTACAGACCACAAAGGGAAACACAGTCGCGAGCTGCCCAGTGAAGCGAGCGAAACAGATGAGCTAAATGCCTTTTATGCTCGCTTCGAGGCAAGCAACACTGAAGCATGCATGAGAGGCACCAGCTGTTCTGGATGACTGTGTGATCACACTCTCCATAGCCGATGTGAGCATGACCTTTAAACAGGTCATAGAGCCTCAGGGCCAGGCTGATTACAATGACGTGTACTCAAAGCATGCATGGACCAACTGGCAAGTGTCTTCACTGACATTTTCAACCTCTCCCTGACCGAGTCTGTAATACCTACACGTTTCAAGCAGACCACCATAGTCCCTGTGTCCAAGAAAGCGAATGGTAACCTGCCTAAATGATTACCGCCCCGTACCACTCACATTGGTAGCCATGAAGTGCTTTGAAAGGCTGGTCACAGCTCACAACACCATCATACTGGAAACCATAGACCTGCTCCAATGCGTATACCACCCCAACAGATCCACAGATGACGCAATCTAAATTATCCCAAAGTGCTAATGTTGCTAATTGTTTGCAGAATGTTCAACCTAAGTACATAAAATCACTTAACTATCCCTTATATGTATCACAGATTTAGAAAAATCCATGCAATGTTTGTTCGGGTCAGGGTTAATAAGTAGATTAACAACTGGTAAAAATGTAGGTTAGTTATACTTTTCAAGCAAAAATGTATTCCAGCTCTTGTGAATTTCAAAATTACATATAAAATCAAAAGAGATTAAAATAAGCATCATGTGTTGTAAAACAAATGTTTTAATTTCTCCAGTATGTGAACGCTAGGGGAATTGCAACAGCACTAGGCTGCAATCAAAACAAATCTACCCCCTTCCCCACATTACATTTCCCCATAACATCGCAGACATTGGGTGTTTGAGCCTTTTACTTTCCGTTTTGGTCCACCAGCTTCAATAAGCTGTAAAAACTATATTTTTGTTATTGATAATATATTTCACAGCAATTTAGATGGCACAGTGATTCACGAAACTATTCAGTGCTTGTTTTCTCACATAAACTGAAATTAAGTGAAAAGTGGAGAATTGTAGCAACCAGGAAATGACGATTTCTACATTGGCCAGATGCCTCTCAAGCTAGAGAAATCAATAGGCAAATATCACAGCCAATCACAACACTGGCAGGTAAGTAATACTGTGAAACACTATCATTCCACTATTACTGCACACACACAGTATTATGGATAAAAGAGTATGGAGGCTATTGACTTTTCCATAACAAGGAAACAATGTGCTCAATATATGGGGATTTATATCACTATTCAAACATTACACACAAATCCATCATCAACATGTCAATGTGATGGTTGTAACAGAAAAAAAGTCTAGAAGATAATGAACATGCAAGAGAAAAAAATCAACATAATGCTAATTCACATCAATGAAAAGATAATACATGATAAACAATAATGTTGATAGAATAGCGCAATAGAATACTTTTAAAAAATGAATTAATTGTATTTTTAACAGTTGTCTATTGTAAATGCAGCCCAAGCACTACCTCCCCATAAAGTAGTTCCACCTCAGTAGACAAAAAGTAAATAAAGAGAAAAAAATAAGTATTGTTCAAAATAATCTGATTGGAATCTGGGACACTGAGTGTACAAAACATTAGGAACACTAGTTCCTAGTATTGAGTTGATCCCCTTTTTGCCCTCAGAACAGCCTCAATTCGTTGGGGCATGGACTCTACAAGGTGTCGAAAGCGTTCCACCATGTTGACTCCAATGCTTCCCACTGTTGTGTCAAGTTGGCTGGATATACTTTGGGTGGTGAACCATTCTTTAAAAAACCCAGCAGTGTTGCAGTTCTTGACACACTCAAACCAGTGCGCCTGGCACCTACTACCATACCCAATTCAAAGGCACATCAATATATTGCTTTTCCCATTCACCCTCTGAGTGGCACACATACACAATCCATGGCTCAATTGTCTCTCGGTTTGAAAATCATTCTTTAACCTGTCTCCTTCCCTTTATCTACATTGATTGGCGGATGTAACAGGTGACATCAATAAGGGATCATAGCTTTCACCTGGTCAGTCTTTCATGGAAATAGCAGGTGTTCTTATTGATTTGTAGACTCAGTTTATAATTCATTACATTTGTTTGAATCCTTTATCTATTTAGGTGAGTCTCATTGAGATATTCATTTTTTTCAAGGCCCTGAATATTCAAGATCTAAGCTATTTTGTATGATCTCTACTAACCTAACATATGGAGAGAAAAAAATGTAAGATAGTAATAAAATGTACCATCTAGCTATTTAATTGAGTATTTTAGGACACCTGTAGGTACAAAAACATATATTAAACATTGAATTTACTGCTATTTGCCCATAGAAACTCATTGAATAACACACAGACACATGGCAAAAAGAACATGCGCATTCGTGAGTCTCAGCTTTTTATATTTTTCAATAACTATTTTCCGGATCCTCAGAAATATCGCCCTTCCTCAGCCCCCATCAACCACAAAGGCTAATGGCCGTCATCATACATGGAATTTAATCAATAACACGCTGATTAAATCACATATTTCCACGCGGACATGGCACATCGACATTGATGGATGGCAGTAGAGTAATATTCATTGTATACAGCACCCCTTTTTTCTCTCTCAGCCTCTTCAAACATCCTAATGGTGTACTAGCTTCCTTGCAGAGACCTTCGTTGCACACTTTTCTGCCTGTTCACTTAAAATTGTGTTAAGGATCTTCACTGTTTCCTTCTCCTGTGTGCATCTACCCAACGGAATGACAATCAGGAACACATGTGGGCCAGGAGTAGAGAAGGAGAAGCTCTGCCAGTACCTCTTTGATATGCTTGGTGTCAAACACACCTGGAGTTTAAACAACTAAGACCCATCCACTACACCTTTCACAGTCCTAAGAGTTCTATTGTGGTTTATGCTAGTGGAGGTGTCCCATTCTTTCTTTAATTTGTCGAGTGAAGACTATTAAACTGAAACATCACCCCAATTTTTGCAGAGGTTCCCTTGCTTGTGCCAGCATATGTAGCAATACACTAAGCTGCATTTTCAGTTTCACACTGCGTCTTGACAGCAATGACATAACATTTATGGTCTGCAGAATATAAACTTTGAGAAAACTAACAATGACTTTATGAATCAATGTAATTATTTAAGAAACAAGGAGACCTACACTTTTGATCAATAGTTGACACTAGTCATAGTTACTGTTCTTCCTTACTTGTGCTGAAGGTTGTTGACAGAGGTTGACTTCTCTCCCCATTTTCCAGCACAGTCCAGACAGTCATACAGTACTCCGAGGCAGGCTCTAGATCTGAAAGAGTGATACTAGTTGAGAATGTGGTAGTGATGTTGTCCAGTGGTTCGGTCCCTGGACAGGGGTAGGAGATCTGGTAATGGTTTTTAGTTACTTTGATTCCATCTGACTGGCTCCAGCTCACAGTAGCTGATGTGGTGTTCACCGAGTCAACATTTAGCTTATCTGGTGCAGGGATTACTAAGGGAAAATACATTATTGTCAGTGCTACAGTAACTCTATTATAAGAGGAAAGGTATAATAAAGCCATGGCTTAACATGTATTTCCAATTGCTTTTGGTATAGGAAGAAATAAGCTAAAGCAGGACAGATGTCGCACCGGTAAAGAGATGATGTGTTGCCATAAGTTGAGGGAGATCTCTTACCTGTAACGATGATTTTAGAGACAGGTTTACTCTGTTTCCCATTGTTCAGTAAAGTTGAGACACTAACAGTGTACTCAGTACCAGGTCTCAAGCCAGTTCATTTTTTTGTGGCAGACCTCAGTAGTGTCTGAACAGAGATATGTTCTAGGGCTCGAGTAGGAAATTAGGAAGCACTGTGGGAATGTCTCCATTCCTCGAACCTTGGACCAACTGAGATTGAAGGAAGTATTTTCCAAATCATATATATTTTTATGTCTCTGGGTGAAACACACAGATGTACAGTTGAAGTCGGAAGTTTACATACACTTAGGATGGAGTCATTAAACTCGTTTTTCAACTACTCCTAAAATGTCCTGTTAAAACTTCTTGACGCACCCATCCCGTTAGCGGGATCATTTTCGTAAACATCCGCTGGATTGCAGAGCGCCAAATTCAAATGAAATTACAAAAAAATATTTCATTTTCATGAAATCACAAGTGCAATATAGCAAACCACAGCTTAGCTTGTTGTTAATCCACCTGGCATGTCAGATTTCAAAAAAGCTTTTCGGCGAAAACTATCCAAGCGTTTATGTTAGGACATCTCTCTCAGCAGACAAAACATTACAAACAGCTAGCAGCAAAGTAGATTGGTCACGAAAGTCAGAAAAGCAATAAAATGAATCGCTTACCTTTGATGATCTTTGGATGTTTGCACTCACGAGACTCCCAGTTACACAATAAATGTTCCTTTTGTTCCATAAAAATACTGTTTAAATCCAAAAACCTTTGATTGGCGCGTTATGCTCAGAAATCCACAAGCTCGAGCAGTCACGACGGGGCAGACTAAAATTCCAAATAGCATCCGTAAGGTTCGTAGAAACATGTCAAACGTTTTTTATAATCAATCCTCAGGTTGTTTTTACAATAAAAAATCGATAATATTTCAACCGGACCGTAGCTTTTTCAATAGGAGTGAGAGAGAAAATGTCTGCTCCAAGCTTCTCGCGCATGCAAAACTCTGCTGGCACCCAGCCATCCACTGCCGCAATGTGATCTTTCTCGCTCATTTTTCAGAATAAAAGCCCGAAACTATGTCTAAAGACTGTTCACACCATGTGGAAGCCATAGGAAAAGGAATCTGGTTGATATCCCTTTAAATGGAGGAAGGCATGCAATGGAACAGAGAGGTTTCAGGAAAAACAGCACTTCCTGGTTGGATTTTCCTCAGGTTTTTGCCTGCAATATCAGTTCTGTTATACTCACAGACAATATTTTGACAGTTTTGGAAACTTTAGAGTGCTTTCTATCCTAATCTGACAATTATATGCATGTTCTAGATTCTGGGCCTGAGAAATAGGCAGTTTCATTTGGGTACGTTTTTCATCCAAACATTAAAATACTGCCCCCTACACTCAAGAGGTTTTAACAAACTATAGTTTTGGCAAGTCGGTTAGGACATCTACTTTATGCATGACCCAAGTAATTTTTCCAACAATTGTTTACAGACAGATTATTTCACTTATAATTCAGTGTATCACAATTCCAGTGGGTTAGAAGTTTACATACACTAAGTTGACTGTGCCTTTAAACAGCTTGGAAAATTCAAGAAAATTATGTCATGGCTATCGAAGCTTCTGATTACTTGGGTCAGCTTCTGCTAATTTACATAATTTGAGTCAATTGGAGGTGTACCTGTGGATGTATTTCAAGGCCTACTTTCAAACTTAGTGCCTCTTTGCTTGACATCATGGGAAATGCTGCGGGGATATACTACTACAGACACCTGATCAGGCCCAGCTCCCCGTTATTCGCTGGAAAAGGAAACTGAGGTTTCGCGGAAAGAGATCAGGGTGCCCTGTGGGGATCAGAAGACGAGTGGCTAATCTGCCCTTGCCTTCCATCCTGCTTGCTAACGTTCAATCGCTGGAAAATAAATGGGCCGAACTGAAAACACCTATATCCTACCAACAGGGCATTAAAAACTGCATGTTAAATGTGCAACCAGAGGAAAAATAATTCTAGACCACCTTTACTCCACACGCAGAGACGCGTACAAAGCCATCCCCTGCCCCCCATTTGGCAAATTTGACCATAACTCTATCCTGCTAAATTAAAGCAGGAAGCACCAGTGACTCGGTCTATAAAAAAGTGGTCAGATGAAGCAGATGCTAAAATACAGGACTGTTTTGCAGGCACAGACTGGAATATGTTCATGGGATTCTTCCGATGGCATTGAGGAGTACACCTCATCAGGCACTGGCTTTATCAATAAGTGCATCATCCCCAAAGTGACTGTATGTACATACCCCAAACAGAAGCCTTGGATTACAGGCAACATTCATACTGAACTAAAAGGTAGAGCTGCCGCTTTCAAGGAGCGGTACTCGGAAGCTTGTAAGAAATCCTGAAGAACCATCAAACAGGCAAAGCGTCAACATAGGACTAAGATCAAATCTTACTACACCGACTCCGACATTCGTCGGATGTGGCAGGGCTTGCAAACTTTTAGACTACAAAGGGAAGCAAAGTCGAGAGCTGCCATGTGACTATAGCCTGCCAGACGAGCTAAATAACTTCTACGCTTGCTTCGAGACAAGTAATACTGAAACATGCAGGAGAGCATCAGCTGCTCCGGATGACTGTGTGATCACGTTCTCCGCAGTCGACGTGAGTAAGACCTTTAAACAGGTCAACATTCACAAGGCTGCAGGGCCAGACAAATTACCAAGACGTCTACTCCCGAGCATGCGCTGACCAACTGTCAAGTCTCTTCACTGACATGTTCAACCTCTCCGTGTCAGAGTCTGTAATACCAACATGTTTCAAGCAGACCACCATAGTCCTTGTGCCCAAGACCACCAAGGTAACCTGCCTAAATGACTACCAACCCGTAGCACTCACGTCTGTAGCCATGAAATGCTTTGAAAGGCTGATCATGGCTCACATCAACATCATTATCCCAGAAACCTTAGACCTACTCAAATTTGCATACTGCACCAACAGATCCACAGATGATGCAATCTCTATTGCACTCCACACTGCCCTTTCCCACCTGGACAAAAGGAACACCTATGTGAGAATGATATTCATTGACTACAGTTCAGCGTTCAAAACCATAGTGCCCTCTAAGCTAAGGACCCTGGGACTAAACACCTCCCTCTGCAACTGGATCCTGGACTTCCTGACGGGCCGTGCCAAGGTGGTAAGGGTAGGTAGCAACACATCCGTCACGCTGATCCTCAACACGTGGGCCCCTCAGGGGTGTGTGCTCAGTCCCCTCCTGTACTCCCTGTTCACACATGACTGCACGGCCAGGCACGACTCCAACACCATCATTAAGTTTGCTGATGACACAGTGGTAGGCCAGATCACCGACAATGATGATATAGGGAGGAGGTCAGAGACCTGACGTGTGATGCAAGGACAACAACCTTTCCCTCAATGTGATCAAGACAAAGGAGATTATTGTGGACTACAGGAAAAGGAGGACCGAGCACGCCCTCATTCTCATCAACGGGGCTGTAGTGAAGCATGTTTTTTAAGGGCAAGGCAGCCCTAACCAACATCTCCAATCTCATCTCATTGATTGGACTCCAGGTTAGCTGACTCCTGACTCCAATTAGCTTTTGGAGCAGTCATTAGCCTACGGGTTCACATACACATATTTTCAACCTACTCCTTGAATGTTTAAATTATGTATTCAATATAGTCAAATATAAATGCAATAATTTGAGTGTTATTAGTTTAAGCACACTATGTTTGTCTATTGTTGTGACTTAGATGAAGAACAGATCAAATTTTATGACCAATTTAGTCAGAAATCCAGGTAATTCCAAAGGGTTCACATACTTTTTCTTGCCACTGTATATCATTGCCCAAAAGGGTGAAATGAACTCTGTCACGCAGAAATGGGCCAGGGCTATTATGTTTTACGTGAAGATGGCATACCCAGTGCCCTTCCAAACCCTGAACAAATGTGATAAGCACTGTTTACATTGTTTACAAATTTCATTACTTTGTCTATTTTGGATGGCCCGCCAGCCCTCCACCGGCACCCCGGGTGATGCAGGAGAAGACAAGGGAGTTTCACAGGGCCCTCATGAGGGCATAAAGGAGGAGAAGTGGTATGTGGATCAGAGAGTTCTGGGGTAAGTGGACATCAGCGTTGGGATGGAACTGTCTGAGCTACTGGCGTTGGCCAGATATATAGTTACGTTCATTTTACTGTAAACTATAGGCTGATCTGCTCCAACTTATTTGTATTCTTTTACATATGGCATTTGAAAATAGTTCTCTAAAGTTGTCTGCTTGTACTGGCCTCCTACTTGTTTTTTTCTTCTTCTACACAAATACAATCAAGACCTCCAGTGTTGTCAGATTACATACTGACTGCTGCTGGTCCACTGTCCATCCGTTTGACATTTAACAGTGTTGCCCTGAGGGACACGATTACAGGGTATATTTACAGATTAGTTTGAGAGTTACAAAGCAATAATAGCACAACCTGCAAGCTTGTATGAAATACATACAAAATGTTAAAATACAATAGCTAAAGGCTTTATGCATTAAAACATTAGTCCGTTCGGCTGAGTGGCACATGGACCGAACATTTCACAGATTGAGCAATGTTTGTTGACCCCTCCAGAGATTGAACCGTTTGATGAGCTGAGCTGGTGATCCCTCTTCTGTGTGCCGAGGGGCATAGAGGAAAGAGGAGAATATGGTCATAGGGAGAGTTACTGGGTGATGAAGGGTTTCCCTAGCCATGTTTCCCTAGCCATGTTTCCTTAGCCATGTTTCCCTGAACACGGCTGCTAGAATCTTGACTAGAACCAAAAACTTTTATCATATTACTCCAGTGCTAGCCTCTCTACACTGGCTTCCTGTTAAGACAAGGACTGATTTCAAGATTTTACTGCTAACCTACAAAGCATTAAATGTGCTTGCTCCTACCTATCTTTCCGATATGGTCCTGCCGTACATACCTACATGTACGCTACGGTCACAAGACATGGTCTTCCTGTGCAGGTCGGCACCCCCCCCCTTGCGTTGTGCAGTGGGGGAGATCTTCGTGGGCTATACTCGGCCTTGTCTTCGGATGGTTTCTTGAGGGTAAGTTGGTGGTTGAAGATATCCCTCTAGTGGTGTAGTGGCTGTGCTTTGGCAAAGTGGGTGGGGTTATACCCTGCCTGTTTGGCCCTGTCCGGGGGTATCGTCGATCGGGCCACAGTGTCTTCCGACCCCTCCTGTCTCAGCCTCCTGATGACTCCTTGCTGTCCTCAGTCCACCTGGTCGTGCTGCTGCTCCAGTATCAACTGTTCTGCCTGCGGCAATGGAACCCTGACCTATTCACCAGACGTGCTACCTGTTCCAGACCTGTTGTTTTCAACTCTCTAGAGACAGCAAGAGCGGTAGAGATACTCTGAATGATCGGCTATGAAAAGCCAACTGACACTTACTCCTGAGGTGCTGACCTGTTGCACCCTCTACAACTACTGTGATTATTATTATTTGACCATGCTGGTCATCTATGAACATTGGAACATATTGGCCATGTTCTGTTATAATCTCCACCCGGCACAGCCAGAAGAGGACTTGCCACCCCTCATGGCCTGGTTCCTCTGTAGGTTTCTTCCTAGGTTCTGGCCTTTCTAGGTAGTTTATTTTAGCCACCGTGCTTCTACACCTGCATTGCTTGCTGTTTGAGGTTTTAGGCTGGGTTTCTGTACAGCACTTTGTGACATCAGCTGATGTAAGAAGGGCTTTATAAATACATTTGATTGGTTGATCCTCCTATTGGGACAGCCAAAGAACCCATTTTTCTAAGTGTATTGCGCAACACCCAATGCTATTCCTATTAATTATTCGGGATATAATGACAACAAATTAGATACTGCAGCCTACTGGCTTCTTCACGCTATGATACTACCCTGTATCCCACTGCTGGCTTGCTTCTGAAGCTAAGCAGGGTTGGTCCTGATCAGTACCTGGATGGGAGACCAGATGCTGCTGGAAGTGGTGTTGGAGGGCCAGTAGGAGGCACTTTTTCCTCTGGTCTACATTTTTTTTATCCCAATGCCCCAGGGCAGGGGACACTGACCTCTGTAGGGTGCTGTCTTTTGGATGGGACCTTAAACGGGTGTCCTGACTCTCTGAGGTCATTAAAGATCCCATGGCCATTATTGTAAGAGTAGACATGTTAACCCTGGTGTCCTGGCTAAATTCCCAAGCTGTCCCTCATACCATCACGGTCACCTAATCATCCCCAGCTTACAATTGGCTCATTCATCCCCCTGCTCTCTCCTGTAACTATTCCACAGGTCGTTGCTAACCTGCAGTTCTCTCTCTCTCTCTCTCTCTTTCTTTCTCTCTCTCTCTCTCTTTCTCTCTTTGTGTGGTTGGAGACAGATGTGCTGGAGTCAAAGAAGATCCCTACCAGCTGCAAATCGTCCCATAAATCAAGACCCCTACATAGACTCATTACTGCCACCTGCACTCTGCCAGATTGTAATCTCTGCTGTCAGTGTTATCCTAGCCTTTTGTTTGTTCTCAAGATCCTATTGCTTTGCTGTGCTTGATTCCCTGCCTCACACCATTTTGTACTCTCGTTGCAGTTCCCGCTCTGTCTCTGGCTCCTGTCTCCTGTACCATGTCTCACCACCCAACCACCTTGCTCTGGACTTCACTCACCACCATTGCCTTGGATTCCCCTCAGGACCTGTTTACCCTGTTCAACTCAGTCAACTCCAACCTCACTCTACACTTCTGTTTTTCCTGCCACTCATCTGCGCTACTCAGGTTCTGCACTCCACATCTCTCTGTGTACAATAAACTTTTTCATGCAAATTCTTTTTTTCAAATTCTCATGCATTCTAATGCAATATACTAACAGTAGTGCTAGCGGGAGCTTGAGTTAGCTAACAAGCCCAACACACAGTAATTATACACAATAGACCACAAAACGTAGCTCGACATAATGACACAGATCTCAAGGCACTTACGTTTAGATGCCCGCACAATTAAACATCAGACATACAGGGATTCAGTCCACAGGAGGAAAAGTTCAGCAGGAGGGTAAACTGTAGAAGTTCTCATCAGGATGGGGGAAAGTAAGTTTAAGACCACACAGTGTGCTGGTGTCATAGGCTGCGTTTCAAACTCATAAAAGACATACCCTCCCCCAATTACCCTCGCCTTATGCCCTTGGGAGAATCCCCATCACTTGGCCAACGGTCCAAACAATTTTAGCCAAACAAGGGAACTTCGCAAAGTAAGCCCCTCGGCCCTAATTTGCGAGTGTACAATTATGTTCACTTCGTGGCCTGAAACGCCCCATACTTCAATTTGTGATGAAAACTTAAACTTATTCATGGATTTAATGTGTGCCTGTGTCGGCCACATAGGCTAAAGAAAAATCGGCATGCATCCAATCTATTTAGTCAGGCAATGTCCACATTATTTTAGAATGTAATAATAATTTGAATATCATGCATTGCCATGGCCGAAAAAGAACAACCTAATTCTTAAAGTGGTAATGGCCTACAATTTCTGCATGTTTTTTTGGGGGCCCTCTATGTATAATTATATAAATTACACAATTGTATAACTTTGAGGTCCTTGGAAATTACAATTAAGTGCCAGAAAATACCTTGAATTTGATTTGCCAATATCTGGATGAGCCCTGCTTAAATTATGTATAGGGCTATGTTGTATAAGTTTCATGGGCCAATTTGCATATATTCGCTTTTATTCCTCTAAGTACACATGTGGAACTGCATGAAAGTCCATTTAATTTTGTTTCAAATAATTTCGAAATGTTGATTCCAATGTCACACATTGGCACACTTATCTATAGAAATATCCACATGTAGCCTACTAAATGGGCTCCTGAAACTGGAACTAGCAAAAATATTAGCCCCCACGAATCGGCAGTGTATGCAACTGTGAGTAGATTATGTTGAAAACAATGGTTGGCCATCTTGGAGGCTGTCTTTAGTTCTATATAGTACCACAGTATGAGTCATAATACCTATAAAACCTAGCGGTCAAACAGGGAAATGGTTCCAATTGTTTTTCCACCACATTAATTTTTCCCATAAGGGATTTTTCGGAACACTTAAAATAAGGCCTGCGTTTCGTGCAGGCAAATATCTCTAGGACAAGGTGACTTTTATCAACACATTTGCCTATATGTACCCAATGAAAAAATGAAATGCTAATTAGATGCTAATGTGGCTATCATAAAGAACTACAATACCATGATGATCTGGACTAGACTGCTGAATCGAGGCAAAGGTAAGAATCTCTGGATTAACTATCTAATGTTTGCTAAATGTAGTAATGAACAAACGGGCTACAATTATTTTAATGTACAATTCTGTGAGCTGTCTTGTGCAAGATCGCAGGGATTTGTAGTTTTGCATGATGTCTACTTTCATGCTAATTAGCATTTTAGAAACTGAGAATAAATAGAGCCAAATATATTGATAAAAGTCACCTTGTCCGAGATTTACATGGTTATCAAAATGTCACGCCAGGGTAAGCCTACATGAAACACAGTCCTTAGTAGGCTACATGTGGATATTTCTATAGATAAGTGTGCCAATGTGTGACATTGGAATCAACATTTCGAAATTATTTGAAACAAAATTAAATGGACTTTCATGCAGTTCCACATGTGTACTTAAATGTTTCTAAAATAGCTTATGTGAATGGTGGAAAAACGAGTGGAATCATTTTCCTGTTTGACCGCTAGGTTTTATAGGTATTATGACACCTCCAATGTGTTACTCTATTATAGCTCAGTAGATAAATCAGATCAAACCCGAACTGTACGATGTGGTGGGGAGTTGTAGTTTCCAACAGGCCAATATTCTACAAATTATCACATAAAAAGAGGTAATTAATAACTACAATGACCATAATCCATTGTGCGTGCTTGTCTGGCGACAGAGAGGAGAATGTGCGATCAAGAGGGATGGAGCAGTTGCTTCGCGAGGTATCTCATCCTGAAAATACATGATCTACGTGATTGATAGTTGGTATTTAGCAGTCATGAAAGTATGCTTTATTTATTTTGAAGAACTACTCAAATAGTGATTTAATCAGACAGCATACACCTCACCAAATATAGGTCCTACCCAAGTTTCAGACTTCTAATCTCAAAATTCTAAATGTCGAGATACTACATTTCATTCGGAAAGTATTCATACCCCTTTTTCCACATTTTGTTACATTACAGCCTTTTCCTACAATGGATTAAAATGTTGTTGTTTTTCTCATCAATCTATACACAATACCCCATAATTACAAAGCAAAAACAGGTGTTTGGAATTTTTTAGCTAATTTATTAAAGTTTTTTAAAATGATATCTCATTTGCATAAGTATTCAGTCCCTTTACTCAGTACTTTGTTGAAGCACATTTTCAGCGATTCCAGCCTCAGGTCTTCTTGGGTAGAATGATACAACAGTGGCACACCTGTATTTGGGGGAGTTTCGCCCATTCTTCTCTGCAGATCTCAAGCTCTGTCAGGTCTCTTGAGAGATGTTCGATCGGGTTCAAGTCCGAGCTCTGGCTGGACCACTCAAGGACATTCAGAGACGTGTCCCAAAGCCACTCCTGTGTTGTCTTGGCTGTGTATTTAGGGTCGTCGTCCTGTTGGAAGGTGAACCTTTGCCCCAGTCAGGTCCTGAGTGCTTTGGAGCAGGTTTTCATCAAGGATCTCTCTGTACTTTGCTCCGTTGATCTTTTCTTCGATCCTGACTAGTCTCCCAGTTCCTGCCACTGAAAAACCTCCCCACAACATGATGCTGCCAACACCATGCTTCACCATATTGATGGTGCCAGGTTTCCTCCAGAGGTGACGCTTGGCATTCAGGCCAAAGAGTTCAATCTTAGTTTCGTCAGACCAGAGAATCTTGTTTCTCATGGTCTGAGAGTCCTTTAGGTGTCTTTTGGCAAACTCCAAGTGGGCTGTCATGTGCCTTTTACTGAGGAGGGGCTTCCGTCTTGCCACTCTACCATAAAGGCCTGATTGATGGAGTGCTGCAGAGTTGGTTGTCCTTCTGGAGGGTTCTCCCATCTCCACAAAGGAACTCTGGAGTTCTGTCAGAGTGACCATCGGGTTCTTGATCACCTCGCTAAGGCCCTTCACCCCCGATTGCTCAGTTTGGTGGTTCCAAACCTCTTCCATTTAAGAATGATGGAGGCCACTGTGTTCTTGGACACCTTCAATGCTGCAAAAATATGATCTGTGCCTCGACACAATCCTGTCTCAGAGCTCTACGTACAATTCCTTCAACCTCATGGCTTGGATTTTGCACTGTCAACTGTGGGACCTTATATAGACAGGTGTATGCCTTTCCAAACCATGTCCAATCAATTGAATTTACCACAGGTGGACTCCAGTCAAGTTGTAGAAACATCTCAAGGATGATCAATAGAAACAGGATGGACCTGAGCTCAATTTCGAGTCTAATAGCAAAGGGTCTGAATACTTGTGTAAATAAGGTGTTTTTTTATGTATCTTTTTAATAAATTAATACATCTCGTTCATTGTCTTAAATTGTGACTTTACTATTATTCTACAATGTAGAAAATAAAGACAAACCCTGGAATGAGTAGGTGTGTCCAAACTTTTGAGTGGTACTGTATATTAATTGATGTTCATCATACATTTGCTAAAGCGATAGTTCCCTAAAATGAAAAATACACTATATCCTATGGATAACTAGCAACGTTTCTAAAGCTTAGCTCTGGATGAGTAAACTCGTGTGGGGTCATTTGTTTACATTTTGAAAAAACATAATTCCACTTTGACATGATGGGGTATTGTCTGTAGGTCAGGCTGTAAGACAGCTAAATGTAGAAACAGTCAAGGGTTCTGAATACACTGCTTCTCACACGTAAAGGGCCACGTAAAGGGCCACGTAAAGGGCCACGTAAAGGGCAACTATGTGAATAACTATTTTTGTTTCCGTATGACAAGAACATAAAATAAAGTTATGTGTAAATATAAGGCTTGTCAACAACAGTTTGAATAGACTGTCACAAACAGACTCTGAAGTCATGTTTTTTTTTGTTGATCAACTGAAATACATGAAAAAGGGAAATGAAGATCAACAGTACTGCCAGTACTTTCTGAGCAAATGGATCATTTCAAGTAGCATTGTTTGCATCATAGGCCTGTACAGTATATTTTTCACTTAACAATTTCTTTACCATTATCTCTGGGACCCTTTTGACGGTTAACTGAGGGTTACCTTCAATGCCGCATCAGGATGGTATCAAAAACAAAATTGTTTTGCCCAACAGAACTTTGCCACTACCTGTTAATGACCTGTTGGGGATTTCTATGCAAGTTATAGCCTTTTGCTTTCAGATGCTGTAAAGACAAAAAAGAGAGCTTCAGAATAGAACACTATAGAAAGCATAGCCTATACCAAACAGATGTGTCATGCTGTGGATGGGAACAAGTCAAACAGGCATATTTCGCGAATCGTCTCCCAGCAGCAAACATTCTCCTCTTGGGGGCGCTCTTAAACCCAACCCTCCTTGTCCTTCCTATCCCTAACCATTGCGTGGACCCATACCAGTCACAAAACCCATATCTTCACCTCCATCATCAGGATTAACCAAGGGCCTCAGAAAGCTAACTAAAGTAATGGCAAGGCCCTACTCGTTGCTTGTGGCCATGTTCCAGGCTGAGTACGTTGCAGATGCCTGCCACGTCTGGAATGTCGTTGGCATGGAACATGACCTGTGTATTAGTAATCACATGGTAACAGTGGGCAGGGCCTTGGTCGGCTGTAGTCTGCTTGTGTAATGTCTACACATATCAATGACTTTTACCGAGGGACAAACACTGGAGCAAGTACATCAATATCAGTTCAGAACTCAAATTTCCACACAATTTGTTCCACTGAAGCAACACTGACCATTATACTAAAATGTGCAATAAAATCAAGCTGGTTACAATCATGTCAAATTGTGAGGAAATGTCCGTACACAGTAGCTATGGGAGGGTGATCGGTAAAATAGACCTTTTCAAACAGAAATGCAACACATTATATTATTCCTCTGTCATTGCACTGCCAAATATGGGGAAAAACAAGTCTAAATTGCAGTGTTCTCCAAGATGATGCCTTATCTACATTGCTAATCTCTTCTATTTGTCTACTTTAAAGGGTGGTATTTATTTCAGTTGATTTCAATATATTTAATCTTGTTTGGACATGCAAATGAGGACCTGGGCATCAGCCTTGATCAAATACACCCATCTTGCCTATCACCATAAAGGGGGTCTCCCCCTCCCCACAACCGCACTATTCACATAGGCCACATTGCCAGCATGGAAGCTGATGGAGTCCGGAGACCTGCTGGGTATGAAATCACCCCCTAACACCATTAGAGATATCCCACCAATCAGACACCATAGGCCTGAGACAGGCAACAGCCATTTCAACACATGCCATTTTCATCCAATTAAGCTGAGGCGAGGTGGAATGCTGCATTTTAGACAAGAACAGAGGAGGGACTGGTCATTTCCTGCTTCTTCAGTTCATAGCAGAGGGAGAGAGAACAGAGAGACACATTGAGAGCATCTCATAACAGATGGATTGCAGGGAAAGATATTACTAGAGAAAGAATTCAAGTAAATGGCCTCAATTTGGACACATTTCCCCCTTTTACTTAAATTGCTGCTGAGCATTCTGCAGCCGTAACCATAGAGCCTCTCGGTCATCTGACTGGAATCCCAAAATAAAAGCCAGTGTCCTTTAGATAACACCCATCACTCAAGCCAGATCAGTGGCCGGTCACTCCCTGTGTTTGTGTTTAGGCCTCTCCAGAGACCAACATCCATTCTCCTCCTCCTGCTGGAACGTCCATTCTCCTCCTCCTGCTGGAAATACCCTCTGGGCCACAACAATAGAGAAGGGCCTCAAGAAAAGAGGAGAAAAAAAAGAGAGGGAGAGAAGAGACTGAGGGGTGGGGATTAGGAGAGAGGAGGAGTACAATACAGAGTAAAAAGTGGACAGAGGACAGAGCCACTGCAGTGAAGTGGTCAGAGCCACTGCAGTGAAGTGGTCAGAGCCACTGCTTTCAGTAGTATGGGTGCAGAACAGGGGGAAAGAGACTTGAAGGGCTGCTAAGAGCTTCTACCACATTTGGTGTTAGGGGGGACATGATGGGCACACTGCCATGGAGGAGGGGGTAGTCTATTTTCTACTTCCACTAATTAACTTCTCATCACCCAACCAGGACTGGTGAAGTGTGGCTAGTTGGGGGGGGGGCTTAGGGGATCAGGCGGCAAAGGGAGGAAGTCCTCCAAGGTGAGCGAGGCACACTTGAGAAGAGCTATCTGTTGTAAAAATCACCTCCATGTCTTGTGCCTTTTATGGAGCTGTCGTGCCAATATGCAAACACCGAAGTAGAGGGCAAAAAAAGATGTTCCTTCCTAGAGACAAAGGTATTTTATGGCAACACTAATCCATTCCACAGCTACGTACGTTCCCTTCCAGTCGAGTCATTGTGAAACAAAAGGTTGTGTGGGTAATTCCCTATTCACACCGGTTGGGTAGTGTTGTGCTCCTCGGTGTCCACTCTGTATTGATGGCTGTCTGGGCCTTCCTGATAGGTTGCTGACAGCTCTGGCCCTGAGGATGGGGTTGAGGAGGGCCTCTCTCTGCTGCCTTTGTGATAGAAATTAGGCCCTACAGGTAGTGTTGGGTCCTCTATCAACACAGCCATTGTTTGCTGTACGGCAACCGCCGCTGTGCAAAGCCCCAACCTGCCCACAAACTGCTGATGTCACCGAGCAGAAGACGAAGGGCTATCACCACCGTCCTCCACCCTAACGTCCCAGGGGAATTCTCTGAAGTGTCTTTCCATATCTCTCTCCAAGTCTATATCCGAGCTACGCACATGCAGCTATATACACTAAGAGACAGGTAAATTGATAGGGACTTCCGCTGACACCTCCCAAGCCACATAAAGTGCATTCTTAGGGTAAGAGTCAGAGAGAAGAGAGTGAACAACACCCCAGTCTATGTTGTGTACAGGCCAAGTCTAAACTGAACCTGCAGAGGGGGAGGAAACTATATCTGCATTTCTCTCTCTCTCTCTCTCTCTCTCTCTCTTTCTCTCTTTCTCTCTCTCTCTCTCTTTCTCTCTCTCTCTCTTTCTCTCTCTCTCTCTCTCTCTTTCTCGCTCTCTTGCGAGAAGAGGAAATGGTGGTCAGAAAAAAAGAATGGAATTAGAAAAAAGGGGATTGAATAAGATTATACATCATTACAGATGTAATGTATTGTAGATAGGTCTGTAGAATGCAACACAATGCTTTGGTTAGTGCATTACACACTAACCACACCATAATAGCACATTCACCTGCCTGAGAGATCACTTATACCTCAAACCCTGATTTGAATATTCCTTGTTTGCCATTAAGTCATCAAACAACACTAAGCCTATATTTGTGGATGTCAATATAGCAGGAGAATGACAAAGAGAGCAGTTCTGGCCTTTATCTTGTGGCAGACGAACGAGGAGGGCCTATCAGCTTGGAAGAAGAGAAGCCTTGTCATTATGCAATTGTAATTCCCTCTGAGATATCCTTTGATAGGCTTTTTCCACTCCCTTGTCCCCTATCAATCTTTTTCCAATTACCTGTCTTGTCTCCCCTTAATTTATCATAATCGTTGCCTTGGTAACTGGTTGCATCCACCATTGGGTTTGGGCCATTGTTCGATGTAATTATGCGCCAAAAGGGGATTCTTTGAGACAGGGGACACAGACGTATACAAAGAGAGCAGGGATGTGGTGGAGGGCGATAGAGGCTGAGGTGGTTCCAAGTACTTGTTCTAACAATGTTTAGGTAGAAATGGAATACATGGACAAAAAATATTATTTTTTGGGTCATTCAATTGTATCAATATCACAATCGAACACTGCAAGGAATAGTGTCCTGACAGAACAAATATGAAGGGAGGATTATGGAAGAGCTGTGCAAGCGGACACACACACACACACACACACACACACACACACAAACAGAGCATTAGATGGTGTCCTGTCTCTGTGGTGGGCTGTCATCCTGTTATCTTTCCCTCTCTGCACTCGACTGGACCGTAGCAGGCATGCTGGGAGTCCTGTCATTACTTACTCTCATACCTGCTGTTTGCTCTGTCTAAGAACACACCAACAAACATACACTGTGTTTACCCAAAACCTCCTCCTGTATCACTGTCATCTCTTATCATTGCCGTGGAAAGAGCTGTCATCGTTTTCCCCGTTCAAACGCCACAAAATGTCTGATCTCCCTCATTAACTATCACCGTCCAGTCAGGTAAGCCTGTGCTAAAACATTATCTTCCTTATACAAGGATGGCTCATACGTAGTATCTGTGGGTGTTTGCCCACAAGGAGCATGGACGGACTGCTGGGGGCCACCCATGATGGAAGAACATTTCGGGTTCCCTTTTCACACCCTTCTCACAGCTCTCAGCTGGACTCCAGAACTGGCCGTCTTTAAGATAGAAAGAGGCTTTATAGATCCCTGTGAGCTTCGAAGCACAATGAGGCCAGGCAATCTCATCTCCACTGACTGACAAAACAGCTCCTTGGCCGGGAGCCTCAAAGAGACACGACCTCCTCAAAGAAAAGAGAAGTGAGAGAAAAGGGAGAGAGAAAAGAGAGAGAAGGGACAACAGCAGCCTCCAGAAGTGTCCCTGTCCCTGCAGGGGAATAAGGTGAGGGGCCAGGGCCTCAAAACACACACACACAATTGCATATTCTGCCTTTTGTGTGTGTGTGAGACATTGTCAGCTAGGGAAAAACTTTCAGAAACGTTATTATATTTCATCACAAATAGTGGCCTGTAGGGAGGAGAGGAGCTGTTATCGCCTGACCACAGACATTGAGTTGCTAATCACCCTCATGCCAATCTCCTTTATTTTAATTTTTTTGTAAAAGTCGTTCCTCTCTCTTCACGAAGAGGCCTGTCTGATTCTGATCCCTCTCACCCTTGAGATGACGTTTATATATTTTTACGGTCTGGAAAGGATCCCGAGGACATCTATGCTCTTCATCACTGATGAAGAATAATACCTCGACATTCACAGTTTCATGTAAAAGATTTATGGGAAAGGCTGGCTGAAAAATTCAATGGGTGAAAATCCAGAATAGTATTAGAGTGACTTCAAATATATATGAACATATTTATTTTTCATGTACACAGACTGACTAAAAAGGTGTTTGATTAAAAGTAAAACAACTGTAAATTCATGATTCCCTATTCCCTATTCCCCTAGTTAGTCCTGGGTGACTAAAATGACGACTTTAAAAAAGTTTTTAAAAAGTATATCATTGTGACAAGCCAAGGCAATGTTATGAATCTCCCAAACACACACAGACTCGTTTTGTGTGTACAGTTTGTGAATTCCCATTGTATGAATTATTCATAACAATGTTAATTGGAGCAAATACCACTCAGTCACTCAGTCTGGGTTTAATCGAGCATTGATAATGTCTGTCACCGTCTCTAAATGAGGACTGCATGATTGATCAGAGACACTTGCTGATTTAAACTTCATTATTGGAGATGATCTGTATACTTATTCAGGGCTTTCTGATTATGTACCATGCTTATTTTTACTAGTGTCACGACTTCCGCCCGAAGTCGGTCCCTCTCCTTGTTCGAGCAGCGTTCGGCGGTCGACGTCACCGACCTTCTAGCCATCACTGATCCATTTTTAATTTTCCATTGCTTTTGTCTTGTCTTCCTTCACACCTGGGTCCCAATCCCATCAATGACATGTTATGTATTTAACCCTCTGTTTTCCCTCATGTCCTTGTTGGAGATTGTTTGATTGTATGTTTATGTATTAGTGCCCGACAGGTTTTGTACCCACTTTTTATTATTTTGTCATTTTGGTTTTGGAGTTTTGTGAAGCACTGATTAAACAACTCCGTTTATAGTAAGTTCGATTCTCCTGCGCCTGACTTCCCTGCCACCAACACCCACCCATTACATTTTCGAAGAAAAGAGTGCACAAGAGGTCGTCCTAAATGATCTGTGTATTAGTCTGCTAAAGAGGTTTTAGACTACATACTGTAGGTTATTTTTTACATTGGTAGTTACTCACGCCACATACGGTATTGACTATAATGTGGCAGTTGTATATACAATATGAGTATTTTACTCTTTTGGAGTCATTAAAACTCGTTTTTAATCCACTCCACAAATTCTATATAAGGCCCCAGAGTTGACAGTGCATGTCAGAGCAAAAACCAAGCCATAAGGTCAAAGGAATTGTTTGTAGACTGCCGACACAGGATTGTGTCGAGGCACAGATCTGGGGAAGGGTACCAAAAGAATTATGTAGCATTGAAGGTCCCCAAGAACACAGTGGCATCTGTCATTCTTAAATGGAAAAGGTTTGGAACCACCAAGACTCTTCCTAGAGCTGGCTGCCTGGCCAAACTGAGCAATCGGGCATTGGTCAGAGATGTGACCAACAACCTGATGGTCACTCTGACAGAGCTACAGAGTTCCTCTGTGGAGATAAAGGGGGAACCTTCCAGAAGGACAACCATCTCTGCAGCACTCCATCAATCAGGCCTTTATGGTAGAGTGGCCCTTCGGAAGCTACTCCTCAGTAAAAGGCACATGATAGCCCGCTTGGGAGTTTGCCAGAAGGCACCTAAAGGACTCTCTGGTATGATGAAACCAAGATTGAACTCTTTGGCCTGAATGCCAAGCATCACGTCTGGAGGAAACCTGGCACCATCCCTACAGTGATGCATGGTGGTGGTAGCATCATGCTGTGGGGATGTTTTTCAGCGGCAGGGACTGGGAGACTAGTCAGGTGTCAAGGGAAAGATGAACGGAGCAAAGTACAGAGAGATCCTTGATGAAAACCTGTTCCAAAGCACTCAGGACCTCAGACTAGGGCGAAGGTTCATCTTCCAACAGGACAAAGACCCTAAATACACAGCCAAGACAATACAGGAGTGGCTTTAGGACAAGTCTCTGATTGCCATTTATAAGTAAATGGTGTAAATTTGATTTGCAAGTCAGTGCTTGTAATACATCTTAAAGAAAGATACTTATTAGTAAAATAGGTCTATACAGCAGAGGCAGGGATTTACTGGAGGGAAGTTTTCACTACTTGGATATGTTCATTTTATTTCCATAATGTCATGTGTATTTCAAAACATTCTTTAGGATTTATTGGACACTAATGTGGTTATTTTGGTTGTCATTCATAATTTGAATATATAGGCTGAGGTTAAAGTTGAGGTGAGCATGATGCGTCTGTCTTGTTGCAGACTACACACACAGAGCCGCCTCTTCCTATACACCAACCAAACCAACAGGCAGACTACGCGCTGCGTCCGGTTTATGAACTCAGTCAGAGTGTCAGTTTACTATTGAGAGTTAGAAAAGTATAAATACACAGGGTGCAAGTTCGGAATTTGCTAGTGCATCAGCAGTTGTCCAGTTGTTATGCTAGTCACCCAATTAGCAAATGTCAGCTAATTATTTTAAATTGCTAGGTTAGGTAGTCTAGCCAGCTATCTAAATCTTGTAGTAGGCCTATTCATTACCAAATTACCAACCACATGTGCTCAGGGGCCCTAAACCTCCAGGGGGCCCCCATTGCTTTTGTAGTCACTCTCAAACAGATATCAAATGAACATGGCATAAATCATGGCAAAATGTGTAGAATTGCAGGAAATTAGCTTAAAAACTTTCTCACCATGGAATAAATGATAGAATCTCGCCTAGGGCCCCCAGAAGGCTAGAGGCGGCACTGCACACACACGCATGCACGCACGCACACACGCACGCACACACACACACACACACACCAAGAGGCCAGTAGCGGTGGCGCGTTGTCAGTGCAGTATCGCGATTGGGGAGTGTTTGTTATTGGTGGTGACGTATACACCCCCTCAACCCCACTCCCTCCTCTCCGGTTGTGCAGTGTCTCATTTGTGCAATTCTGAAGCTGGTCGTCTGTTCTCAGTGTTTATCTGGACGTCATGGCGGAGGGACGTGGAGAGCTACCGCCTCAGCCGCCACTTCATCTATCTTTACCCCCGGCCAGCAAGCGACCATGCTTGCGCCCGGCTCCCCGAGGTCCTGGTCCGGGGCCTGGTCCGGGTTTTCCGAACTCTCGGTTTCGCTGCCCGGAATCTCTGTTGGACTGTGCCGCGAAGGCTGTAGCGGAGAAATGGGCCTTTGAGAGGGTGGAGGAGCGCTTCGAGCGGATCCCAGAGCCCGTACAGCGCCGTATAGTCTACTGGTCCTTTCCGAGGAACGAAAGGGAAATATGTATGTATTCGTCGTTTCAGTGCCGCGTCGCAGGCGAAGAGGGTCCGGCGGTGGGTACAGTAGCTCCCGCTGGATCCGGGTCTGTCCCTGGAGGGGTTACCAATACGTCGGCCGCCGCCGGGGCAGCGGGCACCGGAGATGGACTGCCTTTCCGCCGAGGCATACGGCTTTTGGAGACTGGTTGTGTGGAAAATGTCTTACAAGTCGGTAAGTGGAACAAAAGCAGCACTTTGCCCTTGTCCCTCCTCTTGAACAGCTTTTCATGAATCTGTACCAGCTAACTCGGTCAAGGAAGGGTCGGATGGCTTCTAGGAATTATAAGTTTTTCCATACAAACAAAAGTATTGAAAACCTGGTCTATGTTGATGCAATTTTAGCATACGCCAATATTAATTTGTTTCGGTTCAAATTAAGTGGGCAGAATGATCTACATTCGATTTGCAAATTCAGATGTCTGGCTAGGCTACTCTGTTTCAGTAGAAAGCAGGATACGTTGGTCTGTATCAGTTTAGCTGTTAATAAATTAAAGGGCTGTCAGTTGAGGAGCCTTTATTGTAGCCGTTTGTTAAAATGTGACTGGTTTTAACCACACGAACTGAGACAAAGTATAATTTCCATAGCCTCAATATAGCACTGACTCGCTTCACATTACGTTGAGTCGATTGAGCCGACCCAGCTATGTGTTGGCAACATTTAGCACTTTTTTCCGTCGTCTAGGGCTACAGTATGGAAGGCTACGCTTTCCGTGCGCCGGACTGGCGGCTGAGAGGAACTAAACACACGCGAATAAAATGGATCTCCATTTGTCAGTTTTACATTTTTATTATTTTACAACTCGATTGTGTATTTTTGATAGATAAAGGGTGGTTTGTGTTAGACAAAGGCGGTTATTGGTTATCTTATTATAATTAAACCAACATAAGCCGCTTTGATCCAAATCCTATATCTTTTGTTTATTTGCTAGTTGGACAAGACAAAGGACTCGTATCCAATCTAGTATGGACATTTTTTTGTGCAATGTTAACCAAGCATCGAACGCAAGTTTAAAGTATTAAAATAGATCCGGATGCCTTAAATTTTACCAAATCAAATTAGTGCTGGGAAAATGTGTCTCGGGGTAGCTCCTCTGCTACACAATAGCTTTCCAGTTGAGATTATCAATATCCGTCTCGCATTTCCAATGCGATCACTGCAAAATAGCCACCACTGAGGGTTATTTTCGACCAAGGGACAATTCAGCGGCTCCTCTCTCCAACGAAATATTGTTTTATTCATGCGTCTGCCTCCATAAAACGTTAGACTTATCAAATCCTCATTATCTAAACCAATGGAGGGTTTGATTAACTTTTGTTTAGGGTTAGGGCGAAGAGCCAGATAAACATATGGGTTTACACATCCCGACAACTGGAAACGGAATAGGCCTAGAACACGTTTTTCTAGGTTACAGCAAAGACTGGGCTATTGGCCTACGTGGAAATGTTTGGATTTCATATTGTTTCTGTACAATATTACTTGAAAATAATAAAGCACACCATATTATATTCTAAAAAACATGATGATAAAACCCAAAGTTCAGTAAGGCATAAGGAAATATGATAGCATGTAGAAATATAAAATCCACATGAATTATGCAGATATGTGTCAGAGGAGAGACAGTCAATTTGTGAACTCAAGTGATTTCGCTATTGCAATGTGTGGCTGAGTATGAAAAAAACAACCAACCTCAGCACAGTGGAGTCTGAGTTGTCCCTTGAAATATAGGCTATAATGTGCCTCAAAAGAGACACTTACCAGAGTTAGCCGTAAATAAAGTATTTTCCCGCCGGGTCAATACAGGCCTGTGTTTACCTTTTTATGAGCAAAATGGAAAGCAGTTAAATGTTCACATGGGTCCCTGAGATTTCTATACAGTAGAAATGAAATCTTTTTCTGCCATTTATTTTGTGTGCATCTTATATTTGTCTAAAAAAGACTATGGTACATTAACTTTGTTTACACCACCAAGCCTTTCTACAAAGTGCATACATTCCTATGGTATAAACCAGCTACAGATGAGGGTTGCTTGTGCCTTCAAAATATTTAGGATAGTTTTCTACTTGCTCTCTGTGACTGCCAGAACTAACCAGCTCCCTGTATCTTAACCATGCTGTGGGTCTCCTGGCACGTGATTTTTAATTTAGAGGGTTCTGCCTGGTGCTCCAGGCCTGCAAAGCAGATGGGATGTTTACAAACTAACAGCTTATATGAAGCGGTGGAGAAACCCAGGAACATGTCATCTTTGGGAATGCAGCCCGTTTATGTTCTACCTTTTGGTATACTCAGTGAGTCTGGATTCAACGACCGGCACGTCTTCCTTGCTTGTCTGATAGTTCAGACAGAACATTCCACTCCTAGTCATCCAAAACCTTGTTACCTGCCTTGAGACATTTAGCCAACTGTCAGAACAGGACAGGAGCAGGCCTGTTGCTATCTCTCTCTCTCCATTGCTTCATGTCTGGATGGGCCCACCACTTCTTTTCACCAGAATTGTAATTCACATGCTGCAACAGTAAGCCCAAAAGTCCTTAGTCGGCGCTTTTTATTTGTGTCGATGGGGGCAAATTCATCTGCATTCAGGACAGTTAGCATGCAGTGGCTCATAAATAAATTCAGTGTTTGGATTTTTGAAATTAATTAGTATAACTGTGTAATCAGTTGAAAGACAAGAATACCAGTTTGGCCCAGATATATGCCTTTGTCTGGTGTGCTTAACTCTCTAAAGTCCCATATTGCATGTGAACTCATCACATTGCACATATTAGCCTGTGCTCATAATCTACTCAGGGCTTTAGTCATAATTAGAATAATCAAAGCTGGTTGTGTGTTTGTGTATAATCCCCCACACATGCCTAGCAGTCTCCTCATCACCAGGCAGAATCTTATAAAGTCCTCAGAGAGGAGGTTCCAGCTTTGAGTCAGGCTTCAGGATTATTGGGTCATGCTTTGTTACCCAGCTGTAGAAAAAGCCCTTGTTCACAGGAGGGGGAGGAGGAGGAGGGTCTGTGTGTGTGGTGGGGGGGATTGTTATAAACATGGTCCTCTCTCTACCTGTTGTTTCATAAAGCCGTAATAGGTCCCCCTCTTTGAAGCTTCACCGACTTCCACTAGAGACGAAGCCATGCTTATGCTGGATTATGCAATTTAGCTCTTGAGATTCCTGTGAAAATGTTTGGGGGGGTTCAAGTCATGTGGGGCTTCTGCTATGAAGAGAGGGTTTAAGGGTGACAGCCTAGCGGTTAAGACTGTTGGGCCTGTTGGGTTTGAATCCCTGAGCAGACTAGGTGAAAAACAATCTGTATGTGCCCTTGAGCAAGGCGCTTAACCCTAATTGCTCCTGTAAATTGCTCTGTATAAGAGTTTCTGCTAGATGACTAAAGTGTAAGTAAAATGAAGTGATTGAGCTCAGCCAGGTCCATTCCTAGTCATCGATGATGTACCTCAGCCATGACTCAAACAGGAGTCACCCACCTCTTGGATTTTTGTGTGGCAGGGTGCGGGCCGAGTACGATCATGTCTTTTTGTTTTTCCATCTTGGCATCTCATTTGTAACACCTGTATTGTGGAAGGCATTTTTGTGTGTTTTGGGGGTTTCGTTAGAAATGACACATGGCAAGATAAGTTGTTTATACTAGATGATGCCATGTTAATGCTGTGGGTAGACGGCTGTTTAACTGTCTGTCTCTCTCCTCTCATTCTGTTACAATTGGGCTCTTCTACTTCCCTACTACAAAATGAAAACTACCCATTCACTAATGACTAACCCATAGTGTCTAGTCTACATTATAAAATGGATATGTATCGTTAGTAAATCTGTGCATCTGCTAATGGACTTTACTCAGGCTATTTGTTTTTGATGCAGACCCTTTCTATTTATTTTTGTGCCCTTGCTGTAGGTTTTCCTAAACTCGAGTGAGTTTGGAGGTTGTTTCTTGGCTCAATTTTCTTGGCTCGATTTGAGGCAGATATTAATTTGTTGCTCCTCATGTCACTACTCATAGTTAGCCTTATCCACCTCATTTTCAAATGTTGCTATGGGACAGCCAAACAATAGAAGTGATGGATTCGACTTCCACTTTACTTCCCTACTGCAGCCCGCCGGTGACAAACTTGCCTCAAGTTGCCGGAGTAAATGATTAGTAGTCAATTTATAGAGCATAAAAGTAAAGTAAACATGTATAAGTGTAACGATAAACTATAGGCTACATAGCCTAAACTATAAAACCTTTGTGAGTATTAACACCAGAGGAGAGTTTGTTGTTCTACAGTCCTACACCTGTCAATCAACCAGTGGTGTAAAGTGCTTAAGTAAAAATACTTGAAAGTACTACTTATATAGGCCATCCAATGTATTCGGCGCATGTGACAAATAAAATGTGTTTTGATTTAAGTCGTTTTTGGTGGCGTATCTGTACTTTACTTTACTATTTGTATTTTTGATAACGTTTACTTTTACTTCACCACATCCCTAAAAAACTGATCTACTTTTTACTCCATACATTTTCCCTGACACCCAAAAGTACTCGTTACATTTTGGATGCTAAGCAGGACAGGAAAATTGTCTAATTTACACACTTATTGTGATAACATCCCAGGTCATCCCTACTGCCTCTGATCTGGTGGACTCACTTAACACATGCTTTGTAAATTATGTCTGACTGTTGGAGCGTGCCCCTGCTATCCATAAAAATAATATTTATAATTATGCCGTCTGGTTTGCTTTATATAAGGAATTTGAAATGATTTACACTAACTTTTGATACTTAAGTATATTTAAAACCAAATACTTTTAGATTTGTACTCGAGTAGTATTTTACTGGGTGACTCACTTTTACTTGAGTCATTTTCTATCATGGTATCTTTACTTTTACTCAAGTATACTTTTTCCACCATTGCAATCATCCTACTGCAATTGGGAATGCATCAGTAAAACAATGTTATCATAACTGGCCAAAAGTGATCACACCAATGCACTTTCTCTCCTAAACTTTCCATGACAGTTATTTTTCTGTAGGCCTGTTTTACATTCAGCAATCGGCAAGAGCAAGTCTGCTCCACTATCAGGGCCGGCGTTATGGGCGGGCCCCAGGGGGCCTGGCCCGCCCTACTGGACCCCATTTCCCGTCCAAATAAATATAGAAATATTTATTATTTATTTGACCGAGACGCATGCCGACAGAGATTCATCAATCTCAGATTTAAGCATCCAAGTGAGCGAAACAGTGCCCCTCTGTCTCAGTATGTGTAGACCACAGGAGGTTGGTGGCACCTGAATTGGGGAGGACAGGGTTGTTGTAATGGCTGGATTGGTATAATTGGAATGGTATCAAACACAATAAACATGGTTTCCATGTGTTTGATGCCATTCCATTCCTTTCGCTCCAACCATTATGAGCTGTCCTCCCTTTCTCAGCCTCCACTGGTGAAGACCATGTATTGTATCTGATGCTGTCTGGGCAAAAAGAGTATGGCATGTCATACCTTTTCTGGCCAGACAGCATCAGATACATGGGCCACTTATAGTAAGACAACGGGGTGCTGTTTTGCTCTCCAGTTTCAGCAGAGAGGAAGAAACGAAGCGAGAGAACACACTTTTGCCAAAATCTGCTCTGAATAAGCACAATGCATTTCTATGGGCATAATATGCAGACCTAACCTTGTCGCCTGCATTCCCGACTTTGGACCAACGACTCACGATGTTAGGGAGGAGACATGATCACCTTATCATTATATACAAATCTCTGGTTTCAGACACTTGCGAATTAAAAAGGCAAGTTGGCGGGTGAACAATGCACTGTTCGGATGCTGGCTTCTCCTATAGTGTATTGATGTTTTGCCAAAATGTATATAATAATAATTACTTACTAAAATCCTTAAAAATACTTTACCAGAGAGTTTGACTTGGCCACAGAGGACCATTTAGCTTATTTAAAAAATGTAAAAAACAGCTGTGGATTGTTTCAAATCACAACCGCATATGCCTATTTGTCAAGCCAGCTTTATGGGCAACGCACGTGGTAATAGGCCTAGTTGATTACTGAGTTGCATCTGTCAGTAAAAATCTCAAATGTGTGAAGATAATGTAAGTGGAGTATAATTTAAAATGTAAAATTCATGCACGCGCATGCGTGGTCCTGTGGAAAGAAACGGACCTGCTTCTAAAAATCAACACTCCCAACTGATTGAGTTCTGGCTCTGTCCACTATTGATTAGCCCTAGGCCTACATTTTTAGACGAGAAAATGATTATCTCTACCTGGGCTACAAAAACACAGTGCAATGAGAAATGTGTTATTGTTAACACGTGAGTACACAATTATTGTCTATAGGCTGTAAACTGCTAGCCTGGCCGACTCGCAACCCACGTGACCACACAGCGAGGCTGTTGTTAGCAAGACTAGTAAACTGCAGTGATCTAGGCTAATTTGAATAACCGCTCAAACATCCTGTTTTGTTTCATGCCGAAATAACTGCATAGCCGACAGCCTAGGCCTGATTCTACAACTATTTGGATCAGTTTGGGTCTATTCTCGATAGTTTAGAAGGTCCAGAAAGGTACATTAGCAGCCCACTCATGGTGTATTTTGTCAGGATGCAGTGTTTAGATAGGCAGCCTACTATAGTCTTCTCCTTTCCAACTCCCCGCCCGTTGTTAATGCTGTAGCCTATTTTACATTCCGCAAGCAAGAGTGCATTTGTCCTCCTAATAGGCTCTCGGTGAATAAAATATATGGAAATAAGTGTCCAACAAGCTTTTGTACTCTATTGTTTTCCTGGGACTGCACACGATTTCAGAGGAATAGCCTAGGCGGTGGAGAGGCCAGTTGTGAAATTGCGCAACAGAACAATGACGACAGACAGGCTATACATCTCGAGTCTAACAGGCTGACTACACCGCTTGCGTTGCGTGCGTGAGCATTGCAAAATAAATGTAAGAAATCTTATGTTATTCAATTATTGCACCCACACTGCTCGCGCGTGCCGACGAGCGTTTGTGTTGCCAAGGGCTAAAATAGAAATCAGTTCTATTTCTGACACAGATCACGCTGCAAGTCCTGTCTCTCCCATCTCCTCATTGGTTTATGGTATAACCAATGAGGAGATGGCACGCGGGGGACTGAAAGACAAACAAGGTCAGTGGCGGTAATGCACCTAATTTATGAAAGTTGCCAATTGCAATATAAAGTCAGGAGAAGAAAAGGCCTGGAAGGAAGAGAGATGACTAGAAACAATTCAGTTGACCGTTTTATGTGTGGATTAATTGGCGGAGTAGAGGACCTTGTGCATTTCAGGTAAAATAACAACTCAATGTTTATATCCCAGGACAAATTAGCTAACATCAGCAAGCTAGCTAAATAGGACAAATTAGCTAGCAAGTGCAAGCTAACTAGCTAAATTGCCATAAAAATGGTTAATGTTTTTCAACCTGTCCCCAAATTAATATAATTGGTTCAGAGTTTGTTTTGATATTTTAACCTGCGTGTTGTGATCACGTTTGGTGTGGGGGGACAAAATATATTTATGCACAATGGTGCAAGCGCACAGCCAGTTTGGGTTCCATGTAAGTTAGAAGCGTATGCACATTAACCCATCCATTTATAAAGAGAATATATCGTGTTAATTTACACTGTGTGGGAAAAAAGTGATCAGATAGGCTACCTATGATTTCGTTATGTCAGCTCCAGTCCCCGGACACGCAGCTCAACAATCTACCGTATTGATTCTGGTTTTTAGGGACAATAAATGTATCCTACCTAGGCTACCACAATACAATGCAGAATGTTATTGTTTTCAAGGGAGTAGAAAACTCTAGTCTGTAAACCACAGGGAATAGCCTATGTCATTTGAATAATTGCTCATAAGCCCGGTGTTTTGAATGCATATTCATTTAGAAATAACTGCATCCGGGCTTCCGGTTATGCAACGTAGGAAATGGCTGCCTAGTTTTACGTACTGCACATCAGTTGGGTATCCCCCCCCCTAAATTCCACTATTTACTCTGAGCATTATAATAACTTACGCAAAATGGAAAAGGGGAAAGTAGGAAAAGGTCTGAGCTACAACAACAGCCCGCAACAAGACAGCAGAAGATATAATCGTCGATGAACCCGAAATTAGATAGCAGCAGCAGCAGCAGCAGCAGCAGCAGTAGCAGCAGCAGCAGCAGCAGCAAAATAACCCTTATTTCGTGGGGGAATGAAGGAGGAATTGCGCGAGGCGCTCACAGGCTTACGAGAGGAACTTCGAGAAGATGTAAGAAAATAACTGAGTTCAAGAAGGACATTAACCAAAAACTGGAAGAAAACAAATTAGAACTTCCACAGCATATCTACAAGAATGGGGTACACAGAACAGCGCATTGGGGAAACGGACACTTGGAACTCCGCAGTCAAGGAAATACTTGAACAGTCACTGAAAAGCCAACGCACTACAGGCAAAAGTGACAGAACCCGAGGGTAGTAGAGGGCGCAGAAAGTGACTATATGGCCAACTTCGTGGAGGGTCTATTCAAGGGCATACTTGAAGACGACACTGACCTGGGAATCGAGAGAGCACACCGAGCTCTGGCCTCAAAATCCCCCAGTGACGCCCCATAGTAGTGCGGTTCCTAAAAGTCTCAGTCAAAGAGAAAGTCTTACATGCAACCTGGAAAAAGCCTGTTGACTTCCAAGGCCAACGAGTGTTCTTTGATCATGACTACGTGGGAGAGATACTGAAAAGAAGGAAAGAATACAGCCCCATTAAGAAAGCACTTGAAGAGAAGGGTATTCGCTTCCAAACACCAGACCCGGCAAAAATGCGGGTATTTCTGGAAAATGTCCCGGTTACATACGAGCATGCAGACGAGGCGGCTGAGGACCTTAAGTCGAGGGGCTTCCCAGTGGAGTATACCGCCAAGAGAAAGGCGACATCACCAGCGGAAAGACTCGAGTAAGCTCTCCCATGGATCGTTGTTCACAAGCAGGGTCGTGGAGAAAGAGGGAAACCATCTCGGCGAGAGGATGTTCACATCCGAGAGAGACACTGAATCGGATTTAACAGAATTAATAGTTACCGCGAGCTGTTAAGACTTTGGGTTGTTACGGTTGACATTACAATAGGTAAAATATATCCCCTATTTTCCCGCAATGCTGAACAAGGGTGAGTAGCCAAAAGCATGTGTTCTTTACGAACACACTAAGTAGTGTCACGTTAATAACATATACAGTGGGGCAAAAAAGTATTTAGTCAGCCAACAATTGGGCAAGTTCTCCCACCTAAAAAGATGAGGCTGTAATTTTCATCATAGGTACACTTCAACTATGACAGACAAAATTAGATTTTTTTTTCTCCATAAAATCATATTGTATGATTTTTAATGAATTTATTTGCAAATGATGGTGGAAATAAGTATTTGGTCAATAAAAAAGGTTTATCTCAATTCTTTGTTATATACCCTTTGTTGGCAATGACAGAGGTCAAACGTTTTCTGTAAGTCTTCACAAGGTTTTCACACACTGTTGCTGGTATTTTGGCCCATTCCTCCATGCAGATCTCCTCGAGCAGTGATGTTTTGGGGCTGTTGCTGGGCAACATGGACTTTCAACTCCCTCCAAAGATTTTCTATGGGGTTGAGATCTGGATACTGGCTAGGCCACTCCAGGACCTTGAAATGCTTCTTACGAAGCCACCCCTTCGTTGCCCGGGCGGTGTGATTTGGATCATTGTCATGCTGAAAGACCCAGTCATGTTTCATCTTCAATGCCCTTGCTGCTGGAAGGAGGTTTTCACTCAAAATCTCACGATACATGGCCCCATTCATTCTTTCCTTTACACGGATCAGTCTACCTGGTCACTTAGCAGAAAAACAACCCCAAAGCATGATATTTCCACCCCCATGCTTCACAGTAGGTATGGTGTTCTTTGGATGCAACTCAGCATTCTTTGTCCTCCAAACACGACGAGTTGAGTTTTTACCAAAAAGTTATAGTTTGGGAGAATGTCATATGGTCAGATGAAACCAATCTTCTTCTGGATCATCCACATGCTCTCCAGCAAACATCAGACGGGCCTGGACATGTACTGGCTTAAGCAGGGGGACAAGTCTGGCACTGCAGGATTTGAGTCCCTGGCGGCGTAGTGCGTTACTGATGGTAGGCTTTGTTACTTTGGTCCCAGCTCTCTGCAGGTCATTCACTAGGTCCCCCCGTGTGGTTCTGGGATTTTTGCTCACCGTTCTTGTGATCATTTTGACACCACGGGGTGAGATCTGTTTGAGGTTGTGGGCAGGTGTCTTTAATACCGATAACAAGTTCAAACAGGTGCCATTAATACAGGTAACGAGTGAAGGACAGAGGAGCCTCTTAAAGAAGAAGTTACAGGTCTGTGAGAGCCAGGAATCTTGCTTGTTTGTAGGTGATCAAATACTTATTTTCCACCATAATTTGCAAATAAATTCATTAAAAATCCCACAATGTGATTTTCTGGATTTTTTTTTCTCATTTTGTCTGTCATAGTTGAAGTGTACCTATGATGAAAATTACAGGCCCCTCATCTTTTTAAGTGAGAGAACTTGCACAATTGGTGGCTGATTAAATACTTTTTTGCCCCACTGTATATTAGCTAAGGATTAATGACACATTAACAACAGGGCGACAAGGGCATATCAAGGGGAGGATTCATGATATCCAAGCATGACCGATATAGTTTTCACTTGTAATTAGCCGATGTGTATAAGCAACAAAATAGGAGCCCTTATTATTTTCGGTTCCACCAGGTCTTGTTTGTGACTACGGACAGGCTCATCCCCTCTGACCCCAGAGGCAAGAGACAGTCGTCTGACATGGGAGTCCAAATACCTAAGTATTTCCCCACTTTGGTTTACTTTATTATCGTTCTTGATTTGTCGTTCATTTTTAGGGTCATGATAAGCAGGCAGATATGGTGCACAGTTTTTTTTATTTTATTTATATCAATACATCATGGGGAATTTAAGGTAATAAGTCTCAATGTAAACGGACTGGGGAGTGCCAACAAGAGAAGTAAGGTAATAAGTCTCAATGTAAACGGACCGGGGAGTGCCATCAAGAGAAGTAAGGTAATAAGTCTCAATGTAAACTGACTGGGGAGTGCCATCAAGAGAAGTAAGGTCATAAGTCTCAATGTAAACGGACTGGGGAGTGCCATCAAGAGAAGTAAGGTCATAAGTCTCAATGTAAACGGACTGGGGAGTGCCATCAAGAGAAGTAAGGTCATAAGTCTCAATGTAAACTGACTGGGGAGTGCCAACAAGAGAAGTAAGGTAATAAGTCTCAATGTAAACAGACTGGGGAGTGACATCAAGAGATGTAAGGTAATAGCAAAGATGAAAAGGGAGAGAGGTGACATACTATTCTGGCAGGAAACTCACTTATCCACACCTGAACACGAGAAACAAGAAAACGGGATATATGAACACTTTTTTTTTTTCTTCTTACAAAATGGGTACAAGGGGAGTTGCAATCTTGATCCCAAATTCAGTTTATTTTGAGTTTATGTCAGAAATAAAAGACAGAGGGTAGATTTATACTTGTTAAATGTAAACTGGATAACAAGGAAGTTACATTATTTAATGTATACGCACCCCCAGGGAGTGACATGGTCTTCTACGGGAAGGTGTTTGATTTAATTGCCACAGAAACCACTGGCACTCTTATCTGTGGAGGGGACTTTAACACAATTCTAAACTCAAAATTGGACAGCACAAACCAAAATAGGAAAATGAGCCTAGTTGCCAAAAAGATCAATAGGATACTGCAGGATCTAGGACTGCTCGATGTATGGCGTGACACCCACAAGACCGATAAGGAATATACTTTTTACTCAGCCTGCCACACTGAATACTCCAGGTTAGACTACTTTTTTATGTACAGTGCAGATAGACACAGGCTTAAGAATTGTAGGATCAGGCAGAGCGACTTATCAGATCATAATGGAGTTTACTTAACTTTTCACCTTGATAGCAAACCAGGAAATTCTATATGGAGACTTAATACAAGCATGCTGAATGATCTAGCATTCAAGGAATCAATAAAGACAATTGAACATCTATCTGGAGAATAATGATAATGGGGAAGTATCTCCTGCTATATTGTGGGATGCAGCTAAGGTGGTTATTAGAGGGAAGATCATAGCCACATCATCTCTCAAGAAAAATATTAAAGCACAGAAACTGCTGAAATTACAGGAAACCCTAAGAAACTTTGAACGATCTCATAGTCAATACAAAGACCCTCTTCTATTACGAGAGATTCAAAAGGTAAAACAGGAAATTACCCAGATTTATAGAGAAGAAGCTTAGGTTCCTGAAACAATGATATTATGAAGCTCAAAGGAAACCAAATTACTAGCATGGAGACTCACAAAACAACAAGCACAGAATACCATTTTCAAAATAAAAGACCCCAAAACAAAAAAGATCACATGCAAATGAGATGAAATACAGAATGCATTTGAATCATATTACACAAATCTGTACAAGCAACCAGAGAAGGCAGATGCACAGACAATAGAGCACCTTTTGAACTCACTTGATCTCCCGTCAATTGGGACAGAGCAAAATGATAGACTAACTTTAGAAATATCCACAGAAGAAATTAATGAAGCATTATCTCAACAAAAAGTCAACAAGTCTCCAGGCACTGATGGCTTCCCTTCAGAATGGTTCAAGACCTTCAGAGAACAATTAGCACCTCTACTTAAGGCCTGTTTTAACTGGACTCTGAGGGAGGTGGGTCTCCCACCGTCATGGAGATAGGCCATCATATCAGTAATCCCAAAAGAGGGTAAAGATAAGAAAGAATGCAGTTCATATAGACCTATCGCAATTCTTAACCGATTATAAACTATATGCATCAATAATAGCCAAAAGAATGGAGAACATACAAAATAGGCAGACACAGGACAATATAAGGAGAACACTACATGTCATGGACCACATTACTCAGAATAAGACAAGTGCAATATTAATCAGCCTAGATGCAGAAAAATAATTTGCAATAAGACAGGACCCAACCTTAGAGGGAATAATAAGAGACAGTGAACATAAGATATGTATGCTGATGACGTTCTGTTATTCCTTAAAGACCCAGGCTCAAGTGTACCTAGATTGATGGATGTTTTACAAACATTTGGAACATATTCAGGGTATGTGCTTAACATACACAAGACCCAAGCACTAGTATATAATTATACCCCACAGGAAGAGCTGAAGAGTAGGTATAACTTCACCTGGACCTCTTCATCCATTAAATATCTGGGAGTGTATCTACCAAAAGGTATACCCAAACTTTATTGCATGAATTACGATCACATTAACAAGAAAATATATGATTACCTAGACAGGTGGAATTCACTTCCCTTAGATCTTAGTAGTAGAATTGAACCCATCAAAATGAACATCCTGCCAAGGTTACTGTATTTGTTCCAATCACTGCCCATAGAAATCCCACCTAAACAGTTTAGGGAATTGGGATAAACGGATATCAAGGTTTATCTGGAACAGTAAAAGACCAATAACTAGATATACAACATTACAGTTACCAAAAAACTGTGGGGGTATGTCAGCCCAATTGAGACCTCTGGTGTGTTGGTGCAATTCAGAATACGAATCCAAATGGAAGACTACTTTGACAGAGATACAGTCAGTTTTGGGAAATGAGGATGTGGTAAAAGAAATATACAATAGACAAAATCAGTGGATTAATTTCTCTCTGAAGACATGGTTTAGGGTAGATAAACAAAATAATTTAGACAGAGAGCTCAAACTGCTGAGTTGGCCCGCATACGACCCCAGCTTCATCCCTGCAACTCAGGACAGCAGGTTTAAACAATGGATGCAGAAAGGCATCACATAATTCAGTACAATTATAAGGAATGGGAACCTAAACTTCCAGGACCTAAGTAAAAAACATGGCTTGGATAAACAAGATTTTTACAGATACCTACAAGTTCGACACTATTTCTTAAGTGAGATAAAATTTACTGACCCTCGAGCACTTCCCAAATTAATCCAAGTATTCACTAACGCATACAACTTGGAGTAACAAAAAAAACTATTTCAAATATCTACTTGGGTATTCAATCTTCAAAGAAACATTCTACAAACTATATTAAAAAGAAATGGGAGGAGGAACTTAAAACCTCTTGATACTCCCCATCCCGGATCCGGGATCGTGACTAAAGCCTCAGGCTCATTAGCATAACGCAACGTTAACGATTTCTGAAAATCGCAAATAAAATGAAAATAATGCGCCTGCTCTCAAGCTTAGCCTTTTCTTAACAACACTGTCATCTCAGATTTTCAAAATATGCTTTTGAACCATAGCAATTGACTAATTTGTGTAAGAGTATGCTAAGCTAGCTTAGCATTTTGAGTAGCATTTAGCACGCAACATTTTCACAAAAACCAGATAACCAAATAAATAAAATCATTTACCTTTGAAGAGCTTCGGATGTTTTCAATGAGGAGACTCTCAGTTACATACCAAATGCGCAGTTTTTCCTGAAAGCGTCTGTGTGTAGGAGAAATCGCTCCGTTTTGTACATCACATTTGGCTACCGAAACGAACCGAAAATTCAGTCACCTACAACGTCAAACTTTTTCCGAATTATCTCCATAATATCGACCGAAACATGGCAAACGTTGTTTGGAATCAATCCTCAAGGTGTTTTTTCACATATCTCTTCATTGATATATCGTTCGTGGAAGCCTGCATTCTTCTCTGAATTCTGTGGAAAAATACTTGCAGCTGACTTTTGCGCACCAATTTCGGCGCAGGACACCGGGCGGACACCTGGTAAATGTGGTCTCTTATGGTCAATCTTCCAATGATATGCCTACAAATACGTCACAATGCTGCAGACACCTTGGGGAAATGACAGAAAGGGCAGACTTACTCCTCTCGCATTCACAGCCATATAAGGAGACAATGGAAAACAGAGCCTCAAAAATCCTGCTCATTTCCTGGATGCCGTCTCATCTTGGTTTTGCCTGAAGCTCACGTTCTAGGGCACGCACAGAAAATATCTTTGCAGTTCTGGAAACGTCAGAGTGTTTTCTTTCCAAAGCTACCAATTATATGCATAGTCGAGCATCTTTTTGTGACAAAATATCTTGTTTAAAACGGGAACGTTTTTCATCCAAAAATGAAATTGCGCCCCTAGAGTTTCAACAGGTTAATAACCTCTTGAAACTAAGGGGCACTATTTTTAATTTTGGAAAAACAACATTCCCAAAGTAAACCGCCTATTTCTCAGGACCAGATGCTAGAATATGCATATAATTGACAGCTTAGGATAGAAAACACTCTAATGTTTCCAAAACTGTCAAAATATTGTCTGTGAGTACAACAGAACTGATATTGCAGGCGAAACCCTGAGGAAAATCCAATCAGGAAGTGCCTCTTATTTTGAAACCGTTGTGTTCCTATGCACCCCTATTGGCCATTGGAAGGGATATCAACCAGATTCCGTTTTCTACGTATTCCCTAAGGTGTCTACAGCATTTTGACGTAGTTTCACGCCTTTATGTTGAAGAATGAGCGTAAACGACTACATTGCGCAAGTGGCCAGCTGAGGGCTCTGTGTGATTCCTGCGTAAAAGACGGAGGTAGTCATTTTTCCTCTCGCTCCTACTGAAAAGCTAATTGTCCCGGTTGATATATTATCGAATAAATATTTGAAAAACACCTTGAGGATTGATTATAAAAAACGTTTGCCATGTTTCTGTCGATATTATGGATATAATTTGGAATGTTTTACGGCGTTGTCATGACCACTATTTCCGGTGGATTTCTCAACATAACGTGACCAACAAACGGAGGTATTTTGGGTATAAAAATAATCTTTATGGAACAAAAGGAACATTTGCTGTCTAACTGGGAGTCTCGTCAGTGAAAACATCCGAAGATCATCAAAGGTAAACGGTTAATTTGATTGCTTTTCTGATTTTCGTGACCAAGCTTCCTGCTGCTAGCTGGACATAATGCTATGCTAGGCTATCGATAAACTTACACAAATGCTTGTCTTGCTTTGGCTGTAAAGCATAATTTCAAAATCTGAGATGACAGGGTGATTAACAAAAGGCTAAGCTGTGTTTCATTATTATTTCACTTGTGATTATTTTCTAGTAATAATTTTTGACCGTTGCGCTATGCTAATTAGTGTAGTTGATGACAATTCTCCCAGATCCGGGATGGGTAAGTTCCAAGAGGTTTTAACATTGAAATAACTGATGAAACATGGTTGAACATATTAGAGACTCAACAAAGCTCCACCAACTGAAGGTCATGGAGAGAATTCTGTTGGAAGAATGTTATTAAACGTTTCTTCACAACACCTAAACTGAAATCAAACAGACGGGCTTACTGGGGAGAAATAAGATTGAACATTGGAAAAATAATGGGATTTGACATAGAACAAACATTCATTTCTTTGTACATGGAAATACCTGATAACTTACACAATAGAGAAAAGTACCTCTTGAAGGTCCTACTGGCAGCCAGTAAAAAGGCTTTCACTAGGAAATGGCTACAAAAAGACCCTCCCAGAGTGGCACAATGGATAGACATTGCAGAAAAAATACACCACATGGAGCGTATGACCTTTGTTTTAAGAACTCAACAGGAGAGAGGTCAAGAATACTGGCAAAAAATGGGTTTCGGGCTTGGAAAAGGTCTAATTCAAAGATGTCAATGTAACTAATATGATGATATGATGATGAAGGTATGAAGTGCACAGATCGTTTTAGGTTGTTCTTTTATTTGACTTTATTTGTGCTTTCTTTGTGTTCCTACAGTAAAAACAAAGTATAAAAATAATAAAAATAACTGCATCTAGCCTGCCTAATTGGGGAGTCATTTGGATCAGTTATGGTTCTTTTTATCGTCAATTTAGCCTTCAAGGTCCAGGCACTTCAGCAGGCCAGTAATATGGTTTATTTTCTCAGGATCTACCAGATAACAGAAACATGCTAATGCAGGGATTTCTAGTGGCACGCATATGAATTATGACAATGTGAGTGTGCAGAGGAAGTTGTTGCATAGTTTCCATGTTATAAAAGCGTTTGAGAATGAGGTGGATATTTCTGAAGGTCTTTGTCTTAAGAGTGGTTACGTTCATTGTGGTCTTTGTATTCTAGGTCAAATATTACTCAGAACCTATACACGTTTTTAAAAAGGGACCACTAATTCTGCTCCGTCTCTCATCGCCCAGACAGACAATATTTAATCAAGACAATTAATTCCATGCCTGCAAGCCTTAAAGAAAATCAGTCAAACAGATCTTCTCTTCACACTTATTAGAACTCTCAGGTTTGAAGGGCACAACCATTAAAATCCCTTTCTGTCTCTATCAAAAGAGAGAAATTAATTTGGTCAGGGGAAGGGAGAGGTGGGGAGGGGGGGGGGCTTAAGTATGCAAAAGGATTAATCAGGGGAGAGTACAAAATGCTCCTTCTGATAAAGCAAGGTGAACACATATATACGCACGCGCACACAGGCTCTATAGTTGCTAGGCCAACACAATGTTGCTGTGAAGTTGTGGGAATGTGTTATATAAGCTTTAGTGACTGACCCTGAGGACAGACCATGTAAAGAAGAGCCATGCTTCTTCCTCTCATGTGCCACATGTATTCAGATCTAGTCCCCAGTTACCGCTGCTTGTTTTCATGTTTACACTGGAACAAGATGATAACCAGCTACAGCACCATTCACATTCCACCCCTCTCATATAACATGTGTTGTCTGTAGGGGTTTCATAACAATGATTTCCCTTTGGTTCGGTGGATTCTCAAATGTTGAAAATCAATGTGACTTTGCCCCCTTTGCATTTGTTGCCCGCCTCCTGCCCTGCAATACCCTCTGATTGCTTGACTTTATCAGTAATACACACTGCTCAGCCCAGATCCCACACTTTTACAGGCCTGACTTGTGGAAGAAAATGCTGCTTGTTTTACAGGGAGATAATGGGTTTATTCATTCCACTGATCTATCACTGATCTCTAGCTTCCACCATATTGATAGGTTGGGCCCAGTGGTAATGTTTAGGTTCCTCCTCCTCTCCATTCCCTGGCTGGCGCCGAGGGCCCCATGCTCATACCCGCTGGTGTGTCATGTGCGTCAGTCACTAACCATTCCGCCTCTTATCCGTGTTTTATTGGAGCTAACAGCTTTCCGCACACACATTCACTGTTCCCTGCTCAAACCAACAACACAGGGTCAAGGAGAATGACTGAAAAAGTTAGTTCCTATTGAAGCCATCATGCGTCAGTGGTGAGTTAACCTGTTAGTCCTCATTCCAGCAGGTATATATTATACAGGTGTTATCACAAGCTGCTGCTGCAATGTGACTTATTGTGGCCAGCTTGGAGATTATTATTACAGAGCTAATACTGGTTGTTGGAGTGGGATTGACGTCTGTGGGTGGCCTTTCACCATTTCTTTGGATTCCTCATGTCTTACTCATTGTTTCAAAAAAGGTTTGGACCAAATCGGATGTTAGGTACTATATTTATAGGAATCCTATAAATGTAAAATGATTGATTTTGGTGTAATACTTTTAACTTAATTTCTAAGAGACAAAATAATGTATTGCAGGAATGCTAATCTTATCTGTTCCTAACCACAGAAACAATTTCAGAGCAATCTGGGATGGTGTGGTTCGAAATCCTCTTTCTTGTGCTTTTAGAGGTGGAACGACTCTAAAAAAGATTTGTCATGGGTTCTCGGATCCTGAAAAATGTCTACAGCTGCACCATTGAGAGCATGCATCACAGATTGGTACCAAGTCTGGAACCAAGTCTGGAACCAAGTCTGGAACCAAGTCTGGAACCAAGTCTGGAACCAACAGGACCCTGAACAGCTTTTCCCCCGACGCCATAAGATGCTAAATAGTTAGTCTATCTATTTTATTAACGATCTGCATTGACCCTTTTTGTACAACCTTTTTTTGACTCATCGTGCTGCTGCTACTGTTTACAATCAGTCATTTTATTCCTAGCTATATGTACACATCTACCACAATGATCTCATACCCCCGCACATTAACACGGTACTGGTACCCCTTGTAAATAGCCATGTTATCATTACTTTTCTATTGTTTTGCTATCTTCTTTCTCTTTGCAACGTTGGGAAGTTTCCATAAGCATTTCACTGTTAGTCTACACCTGCTGTTTACCAAGAATGTGACAAATAAGATGTAATTTGATTTGAAATGCAAAAATATCACCAGGGGTAATAAAAAGGCCATGGAAAGAGAAGGCAAATCAGCCCAAGGAATGGAAAAAGTGATTGAGAGTAGGGAGAGATCATCAATCAACCCATATCCTGGGCTACTAAAGGATTGTGTGAAGCCAAGCAAAAACTCCTCCGACTTCCCTTCTGTCAAAGTCTTCAAATTTAGAGAGTGGCATCGTCACTGGCCATGTAACATAAAACTTGGAGAGGAGGAAATGCAGCCACAGAGCAACCAGCCTCTCCTATACAAGCCTTTTATCCAGCTGAGTTTCTGTGTGCTGGGAGTTGTGGCCAGTTCACATGGAAACTTAATTTTCTCCATCTGGACTGCAGGGAAGGCTAATGTGTTGAAGGGGTCAACTATCCTGCCAGAGGGTAGAAACAGGAGAAAGGGAGAGACAAAGAACGAGAGCGAGGCCTCTGTGGCAGTCAGTTATGTGTGAAACATTATGCACATTTCTAATGGGGAGACTCAGATTGTTGTTAAGATGTTTTGGCTATGTATAAATCCTCTTTTATACAGTAGATGCTCTTTTTACTTGCTGGTCAAGTGACCAGTCTGGAATTGATCAAATCAAATACAATTGTATTTGTCACACGTGCCAAATACAACAGATGTAGGTAGAACCTACAGTGAAATGCTTACTTACAAGCCCTTAACCAACAATGCGGTTTAAAGAAAAATAAGTGTTCGGTAAAAATAAAGCTGGAGGAAGTAAGAAATAAAAATAACAAGTTAAAGAGCAGCAGTAAAATAACAGTAGTGTGGCTATATACAGGGTGTACTGGTACAGAGTCAATGTGCAGGGGCACAGGTTAATTGAGGTAACATGTACAGTTGAAGTCGGAAATGTACATACACCTAAGCTAAATACATTTCAACTCACTTTTTCATAGTTGCTGACATTGGTAAAAATTCCCTGTTTTTAGGTCAGTTAGGATCACCACTTTATTTTAAGAATGTGAAATGTCAGAATAATAGTAGAGTGAGTGATTTATTTCAGCTTTTATTTCTTTCATCACATTCCCAGTGGTTCAGAAGTTTACATACACTCAATTAGTATTTGGTAGCACTGCCTTTAAATTGTTTAACTTGGGTCACACGTTTTGGATAGTCTTCCACAAGCTTCCCATAATAAGTTGGGCGAATTTTGGGCCATTCCCCCTGACAGAGCCGGTGTAACGGAGTCAGGTTTGTAGGCCTCCTTGCTCGCACACACATTTTTCAGTTCTGCCTACACATTTTCTATGGGATTGTCAGGGCGTTGTGATGGCCACTCCAACACCTCGACTTTGTTGTCCTAAAGCCATTTTGCCACAACTTTGGAAGTATGCTTGGGAACATTGTCCATTTAGAAGACCCCTTTGCGACCAAGCTTTAACTTCCTGACTGATGTCTTGAGATGTTGCTTCAATATATCCACACAATTTTCCTCCCTCAGGATGCCATTTATTTTGTGAAGTGCACCAGTCCCTCCTGCAGCAAGGCACATCCACAACATGCTGCCACTCTCGTGCTTTACTGTTGGGATGGTGTTCTTCGGCTTGCAAACGTCCCCCTTTTCGCTCCAAATATAACGATGGTCATTATGACAAAACTGTTCCATTTTTGTTTCATCAGACCAGAGGACATTTCTCCAAAAAGTACGATTTTTGTCCCCATGTGCAGTAGCAAACCGTAATCTGGCTTTTTTATGGCTGTTTTGGAGCAGTGGTTTCTTCCTTGCTGAGCGGCCTTCCAGGTTATGTCGACTCGTTTTACTGTGGATATAGATACTTTTGTACCTGTTTCCTCCAGAATCTTCACAAGGTCCTTTGCTCCTTGTTCTGCGATGGATTTGCACTTTTCGTACCAAAGTACGTTAATCTCTAGGAGACAGAACGCTCTCCTTCCTGAGCGGTATGATGGCTGCATGGTCACACGCTGTTTATACTTGCGTACTATTGTTTGTACAGATGATGGTGGTACCTTATGGCGTTTGGAAATTACTCCCAAGGATGAACCAGACTTGTGGAAGTCTACAATTTCTTTTTCTGAGTTCTTGGCTGATTTCTTTTGATTTTCCCATGATGTCAAGCAAAGAGGCACTGAGTTTGATGGTAGGCCTTGAAATACATCCACAAGTACACCTCCAATTGACTCAAATGATGTCAATTAGCCTATCAGAAGCTTCTAAAGCCATGACCCAATTTTCTTGAATTTTCAAAGCTGTTTAAAGACACAGTCAACTTAGTGTATGTAAACTTCTGACCCACTGGAATTGTGATACAGTGAAATAATCTGTCTGTAAACAATTATTGGAAAAATTACTTGATGTCCAAACCAACTTGCCAATACCTGTAGTTTGTTAAGAAGAAATTTGTGGAGTGGTTGGTTGAAAAACGGGTTTTAATGACTCCAACCTACTTGTATGTAAACTTCCGACTTCAACTGTACATGTAGGTAGAGTTAAAGTGACTATGAATAGATAATAAACAGAGTAGCAGCAGTGTAAAAGAGGGGTCTGGGTAGCCCTTTGATTAGCTGTTCAGGAGTCTTGTGGCTTGGGGGTAGAAGCTGTTAAGAAGCTATTTGGACCTAGACTTGGCGCTCCAGTACTGCTTGTCGTGCGGTAGCAGAGAACAGTCTATGACTATGGTGGCTGGAGTCTTTCACAATTTTTAGGACCTTCCTGTGACCGCCTGGTATAGAGGTCCTGGATGGCAGGAAGCTTGGCCCCAGTGATGTACTGGGCTGTAAGCACCCTCTGTAGTGCCTTGCAGTCGTAGGCCGAGCAGTTGCCATACCAGGCAGTGACGCAACCAGTCAGGATGCTCTCGATGGTGCAGCTGTTGAACGTTTTCAGGATCTGAGGACCCATGCCAAATCTTTTTAGTTACCTGAAGGGGGAATAGGCTTTGTCTTACCATCTTCATGGCTGTCTTGGTGTGTTTGGACCATGATAGTTTGTTGGTAATGTGGACACCAGCTCTCAACCTGCTCCACTACAGTCCTGTCGATGAGAATGGGGGCATGCTTGGTCTTCCTGTAGTTCACGATGAGCTCCTCTTGTCTTGCTCACATTAAGGAGAGGTTGTTGTCCTGGCACCACACTGCCAGGTCTCCGACGTCCTCCCTATATGCTGTATCATCATTGTCCGTGATCAGGCCTACCACTGTTGTGTCGTCGGCAAACTTAATGATGATGTTGGAGTCGTGCCTGGCCATGCAGTTATGGGTGAACAGGGAGTACAGGAGGGGACTGAGCGCACACACCCCTGATTCCCCGTGTTGAGGATCAGCGTGACAGATGTTGTTACCTACCCTTACCACCGGGGGTGGCCCGTCATTAAGACCAGGATCCAGTTGCAGAGGGAGGTGTTTAGTCCCAGGGTCCTGAGCTTTGAGGGCACTATGGTGTTGAAAGCTTAGCTGTAGTCATTGAATAGCATTCTCACGTAGGTGTTCCATTTGTCCATCCGATGACACCCCCGGACAGGGCCAAACGGGAAGGATATAACTCCACCCACTTTGCCAAAGCACAGCCCCCACACCACTAGAGGGATATCTTCAACCACCAACTTACCATCCTGAGACAAGGCCGAGTATAGCCCACAAAGATCTCCGCCACGGCACAACCCAAGGGGGGGGCACCAACCCAGACAGGAAGATCACATCAGTGACTCAACCCACTCAAGTGACACACCCCTCCTAGGGACTGTATGAAAGAGCTCCAGTAAGCCAGTGACTCAGCCCCTGTAATAGGGTTAGAGGCAGAGCATCCCAGTGGAAAGAGGGGAACTTGCCAGGCAGAGACAGCAAGGGCGGTTCGTTGCTCCAGAGCCTTTCCGTTCACCTTCACACTCCTGGGCCAGACTACACTCAATCATATGACCCACTGAAGAGATGAGTCTTCAGTAAAGACTTAAAGGTTGAGACCGAGTTTGCGTCTCTCACATGGGTAGGCAGACCATTCCATAAAAATGGAGCTCTATAGGAGAAAGCCCTGCCTCCAGCTGTTTGCTTAGAAATTCTAGGGACAATTAGGAGGCCTGCGTCTTGTGACCGTAGCGTACGTGTAGGTATGTACGGCAGGACCAAATTAGAGAGCTAGGTAGGAGCAAGCCCAAAGGTTACCTTTGTGTTCGTGGGCACAGGGACTATGGTGGTCTGCTAGAAACATGTTGGTATTACAGACTCAAGGGATCATTTTGATGCGGTGCACTTTAAGATCCTTTCTTCATTTTATTGACCAAAAAATGTATTTTCTCTTCAGCCAATATTTTCGTGTTTCGTTGAATTAATGGGCTGTTTTAGCAGCTCTGAATATTGATGCAAACTAAACGATTCAACCACAGCACGTCTCTACTATAACATTCAAGGTATGGCCACTATGTAGTGAGTAGTGTGCCATTTTGGGTGCAGCCTGGGATGCGATAGAGATTGCAAGGTGAGCATCAAGGATTTTCTAAGCCAATTAGATTTGGCCTTTTAACTCTGTCCATTATAGCTGTGTTTGGTCACCATTGTTTGTTCTGTGTCGAACAGCAAATGTCAATGTCACAGACCTAGGGCCATTACAGTGGTAACTCTTCAACCTTTCCATAGAAATGAAACAATCTCCCCCCAGACCTGAAAGGCAATGGGTAATGCTATTTGTAGTCATTTGAACAGATATTGGTCAGAAGGTCCGTTTCACTTATCAAAAACCGGCAGTTAATATTGCAATGGTCACGTGTTGCACAGGAGGCCTTGCCAATGGGGTGCTGTTACTATAAGCAAGACAGTAACTGCAGCCCATATAGCTCCTTATTGTGGAGCACATTAGCATGACGTTCTGTTAAGCCATTTCCAGTTGTCATGGAAAATGTCTATTTGCTTCTTCAGTGTTACAATTGCTGATAGTTAAGCGAGCGGGAATAGAAAAGACCGGATTCCACCTCTGTTTTCTTGTGTTTTAACGGTAATTTGTCCAAACCGACTGTGTCCTCTCTGAGTTCATAGACGTTCATGTGAGTGAGGTCTTATTATTGTCATAGAGCATTAGGGTCTGCTAGCAACTCTATTTCTAAACACAAAGAAGCAGAAACACCACAGCCGATACATGCCCACACCTGTCCATGAACAAATACGCAGTAACTTTACGCCAGCATCGCTCAATTGTCAAGTATTAAGCCTACACCAGAGACTGGGGAGTGAATATCTAGCTCTAAGTTATTCAAAGAAGTTAAAACCCGTCCATGTTTTTGCATAGAAAAATTGTACTCCCTGTTAAATATTGATAGCCTCCTCAAGCTAAAGCCTGGCTAAGTAGAAATGGTGCATAATTGTATTGTGGGGCTGCTACTCATTACTCAGGCTTGTCTATTAAATGAACACAATATAAATACCAATTGCTCTGGTCTCTCTTTTCTCCCCTCTCTCTCCTTCTGCCGACCGGCTCTCTTTTTCAATATGGACTAATGACAGGGCTGCGTTTCCCTGCAGTGGTTCTGCTGATACGGCCCATTAGGCACTTGGTTCTCACAGCCAGGCAGCTGAATGAACAGATGACTGCAGGAAAAAGGGGTGGAGGGTAGAGGAGGAGGGGTAAGGGGAAAATAGGGGAAGAGGGTAGAGGAGGGGTAAGGGGGGAAAAAAGGGGTGGAGGGTAGAGGAGGAGGGGTAAGGGGAAAAAAGGGGCGGAGGGTAGAGGAGGAGGGGTAAGGGGAAAAAGGGGCGGAGGGTAGAGGAGCAAGGGTAAGGGGGAAAAAGAACTGAAAGGCAAATATGAAAGGCAGAGTAAATAAGCAACCTGTCACCTCCCCCACCAGTGGTGACAAAAAAATCTACGGCACCCCGGCGAAGGAAGCTGGCGTCAGAGACGCCTCATTAGTCTCCCACTACCCTGACTGACACACTGCATGCCACGGAGAGAGGGAGATGGGACACGCCAACATGCACAGAGAGAGAGAGCGAGAGGGGACACGGACAGAACAGCCAGTACGCCTCTTGCCCTACCCTGCAACATGATTAATGTGGGCAACAGCCGCGAGGCTGTGGGCTGTGTCTGAACCCCTAGCCCCCACGCTCTCTTTCACAGCCCCCTAACCTCAACCTCCTCCCCTCCAACGTCCCAGCTTTCCTCGGTCGCTCGGCTGACTAACAAAGGTGGTGCCACTGAAGACGCAGTATGGAATTGTAATCCAATATGGCCTCTGACTGCAGCCTAGCTGCCTTTCATTGAGAGGAGGCGGAACTCACTGGTTGTGTCTGAATGGCACCCTATCCCCTACACAGTGCACATATATGGTTCTGGTCAAAAGTAGTGCACTTTAATAGGGAATAAGGTGCAATTTCAGAAACAGCCATTGGCTTGGCTCTTTTCACCTCTTGTTCCCCCCACAAATACCGTGAAACCAAACCACAAGGTTGGCTGTTTAAATTGAGCTCAGGAAGTATAGTGACTCCTCTGGACGTTTATAAATGGTACTGGTGTTCCCCTGTCATTATACCGAACTGGTACTTGAGAACGTTCCCCCCCTGCTCCCAATGTGTATCTAGTTTCCTGTCCTTCACTTTACACTGCATTTCCTGAGTGTCTGCACTGTACAGAGGTCATATATGTGGAGTAAGGGGATAGACAACCATGGAAAGCCCTGGTCTGCCTGCCCAGCGCTGCTGATGGCCAGAGGTGAAGGGGAGCCTACCCACCCCTGTGAGTGTATGTTTGAATGGAAAGATTCTGGTAGATGTCACGGTCTAACATGATCAGGCTGCCCCCCCCCCCCCCCCCCACACACACACACACACACATATACACTACCACCACCTCACTCCCTAAGCCCCTTTTTCTTAGCATAGTGGTATTATGAAAAGCACTAGCAGTGGAGATGATACTGGTGTTTTATAAGCATGGTTGTAAAAACATTATACTTAATACACCTCGGACCCTAGTTGTTAGTTGACTGGTAAGGTTTAGGCCTAGTAGAAATGTGCTAAGCCTGTTGTATACAATACTGACCGTCTCTGTTCTCATGATGTCAGAAGTGCTGAGCAAGCCCGGCCACAACGACAGACTAGCCAATCATTCATCAGCTACACTCCACAGGCGCTTATTTAAATTAGAAATATGGATTTTCGTGGATAATAACTACCATTAGTAGTTACTCACAGCTGTAGAAACATTTCAACAATGAGGCCACGTAGCCATTTTAATCAATGGTGCCATGTGAGCGCTGAGCGTCCTGTTTGTGTTTCGGGGCGTGTAAGTAGCTAGCTAAATACAGTGGTCCAATTTGTTCCGTTGACACTGTTGCTGTGGTGGGTTTGAGGGTAGAAGAGAAGCGATATCTTCTTATCTGACTCCCCCTTTCCTCATCTCTTTTCATCCCCATGCAGTCCCAAACTCTATTCCTCCACCACCACTTTTGATTTTAAATTCACATTTTTACTTAGTTTAATTTTGCCTCAAGAGGGAGAGGGGCGTGCTAAGCACTTTTTGTGCTGCGGCAGCAGAAAGAAGCAGCCAGTGTGCGTCTGGAAAATGTAAATCAGTGTTGAAAGTGTTGTGCGTTATCTTGGGGATGAAACTGCCTGCTGCAACAATAGGATTAAAGCACAACGGATGAAAGAAGCAATTAAACATTATCTGATAAGATTACCCCAGAAAGGCATTTATTTCTGAAGTTCCTAGTTCCACCTCTTCTTATAAGGCGTTCCACATCCTCTTGAGCCATAGTGGTACTGGGGAGGGTTTCTGACAGGTAAGACGAATGTCTTGATGAAAGGACCAGGCTGTGAGCTCTGGAACATATTTCATACAATAGTAATGCAGTGATCAAGAGAATAGATGAATGTAAATTCACACACCATCATTTACCCTTTCTCTGAGTTCCTCTGATGCTGTTGGAGGCCAGATCAGAACCGTCAATGCTAGTGTGTGTGTGTGTGTCACTGTTTGCCTTTGTTTTAGAATTGTTCTGCAATCGCTTACCTTTATGTCCAGGTGAAAAACCATTATTTTGACTTAAATGTGATATTAGTCCTCATGGAAACCTATACAGAGAACATTTCAGAATGACACTTTTCTATGGCCGGACACATTTTTGTTTTCATCAACAGTAAATGGTGGACTACCCTAGAGCCACATAATGGCTGGCTAATGAAAGGCTGTGGCCTTGCTCATCACACACACACACACACACACACACACACACACACACACACACACACACACACACACACACACACACACACACACACACACAACTAAACCTGGCTGAAAACAGGTGTTCCTCCATGACTGATCGTGGCTGCATTGGGCTGGGGAGAAGAGTTTTCACACTGAAGGAGGGATTTTATTTTTTTTAGCTAATATTCATGACTGCTACCTTTCATCGTTTTTCATCTCCTGATTCCGGGGGCTGTGAAAAGAAAGGAGGAAAAAGAGGCGGGGAAAAGAAACCTCAGCAAGTAAATCAACGGGTGATTGAAGAGGCCTTTCCTGGATAATTCCGTTTGATTGGAGACTCAGGCTCTCATTACTAGCCCAGCCAAACAGGGAGAGGAGAAGGAAGGCCCATGCCTAAATGCCCGGCAGACCGCTTCTCTCTCTCGCTCTGATATACCTGGCTGCCATCACCCTGGCCCCTTTGTCCTCTCCTTGGCTTCTTCCCCTCATCACCACTGCATTCTGCTCTGACATTAGAGTTAGCAGGAATACACTTCCGGATGTATCCCGATGGTAGAGCTCACCGCGGGCACAATAGTTGCAGTTAGAGTTGATTTTAAGGGTTTGTTTTCAGTTCTTTCCTGCTTTCAGAATTAAATGTTTCCATATTTTGTTCGGTGAACAGCATTTTGACCATCATAACGGAAGCCATGCATGTTGAAAGTGTGACTTTCTCTGTGGGTTGTCTGGTGATTGTGTCTCACCTGGTGCTTACTTAATCTGTTTCTCCATCTACGTTTGTCACACAAACCCATACACTTGAGGAAACAGGCTATTATGCCCCATTTTGAGTAGATTGTCTCTTCATCACATTCAACTTGCATTAACATGCTCAACAACAAACAAAACAACAGCACTCTGCAAATCTAATTATGGCTAATCCAGTCTTAATTTAGTGTGGTGTCCTTTTGTGTATCAGAACAGTCATCCTCCAATGGCAACTGCTGTGCACTAGTGCCTCTAGGCTGGTCCAGCTGAAATAGCTGCGATGACTGAGGCTTTGAAAGTTAAGTTGTGCCGTGCTATCCACTCCTGGAACAAAAGCAGTCATGCTGGGAACTCGGTCTGCAGTCTGAGGTCAATAGTGGAGCTTTGTGGGAAACCTTGAACTATCATCAGACCTTCTCAATTGTCAAGTTCTGCCCCTTCCTTCCTCCCTGGGTTTCTGTCAAGTCCAACATATTTGGGCCAGCCAGCCAAACATCTAGCTAACTGCGGTACTAACCTTGCCTTTTCTTTGAACAAATGTAGTTATTGCTACTGGAAACAGCCTAGTGCAATAGACGAGCGTTTGTCTGTTGCTAGGTGCTTTTGCTAGGCCACTATTAGTGAAAAGAGGCCTGTCCTGCTACTGCTAGCCTTGGCTATGTGATTCAAGGCTTAAAGAATGCATTTGACATAGACTACAACCAGCTCATACAGTTGAAGTTTACATACACCTTAGCCAAAAACATTTAAGCTTAGTTTTTCATAGTTCCTGACATTTTATCCTTGGAAAAAGTCTCTGTCTTAGGTCAGTTAGGATCACCACTTTATTTTAAGAATGTGAAATGACAGAATAATAGTAGAGTGATTTATTTCAGCTTTTGATTTCTTTCATCACATTCCTAGTGGTTCAAAAGTTTCCATACACTCAGTCAGTATTTGGTAGCATTGGCTTTGAATTATTTAACTTGGGTCAAACGTTTCGGCTAGTCTTCCACAAGCTTCCCACGATAAGTTGGGTGAATTTTGGCCCATTCCTCCTGACAGAGCTGGTGTAACTAAATCAGGTTTGTAGGCCTCCTTGCTCGCACATACTTTATCAGTTCTGCCCACAAATTTTCTACAGGATTGAGGTCAAGGCTTTGTGATGGCCACTCCATTACCTTGACTTTGTGGCAAAACGGCTTTAGGACAACAGTCTTGGAAGTGTGCCTGGGATCATTGTCCATTTAGAAGATCCATTTGCGACCAAGCTTTACTTCCTGACTGATGTCTTGAGATGTTGCTTCAATATATCTACATAATTTTCCTCCTTCATGATGCCATTTATTTTGTGAAGTGAACCAGTCCCTCCTGCAGCAAAGCACCCCCACAACATTATGCTGCCACCCCCGTGTTCACAATGGGATGGTGTTCTTCGGCTTGCAAGCCTCCCCCTTTTTCCTCCAAACATAACGATGGTCATTATGGCCAAAAAGTTATATTTTTGTGTCATCATACCAGAGGACATTTCTCCAAAAAGTTACGATCTTTGTCCCCATGTGCAGTTGCAAACCGTAGTCTGGCTTTTTTATGGCGGTTTTGGAGCAGTGGCTTCTTCCTTGCTGAGCGTCCTTTCAGGTTATGTTGATGCAGGACTCGTTTTACTGTGGATATAGATACTTTTGTACCTGTTTCCTCCAGAATCTTCACAAGGTCCTTTGCTGTTGTTCTGGGATTGATTTGCACTTTTCGCACCAAAGTACGTTCATCTCTAGGAGAAAGAATGTGTCTCCTTCCTGAGCGGTATGAAGTCTGCATGGTCCCATGGTGTTTATATGTGCATACTATTGTTTGTACAGACGAAGGTGGTACCTTCAGGCATTTGGAAATTACTCCCAAGGATGAACCAGACTTGTGGAGGTCTACAATCTTTTTTCAGAGTTCTTGGCTGATTTCTTTTGATTTTCCCATGATGTCAAGCAAAGAGGCACTGAGTTTGAAGGTAGGCCTTGAAATTCATCCACAGGTAAACCTCCAATTGACTCAAATGATGTCAATTAGCCTATCAGAAGCTTCTTAAGTTATGACCCAATTTTCTTGAATTTTCCAAGCTGTTTAAAGGCACAGTCAACTTAGTGTATGTAAACTTCTGACCCACTGGAATTGTGATACAGTGAAATAATCTGTCTGTAAACAATTGTTGGAAAAATTACTTGTGTCATGCACAAAGTAGATGTCCTAACCGACTTGCCAAAACTATAGTTTGTTAGCATGACATTTGTGGAGTGGTTGAAAAACAAGATTCAATGACTCCAACATAATTTTATGTAAACTTCCGCATTCAACTGTATCTCCATTCAGTGCCACTGTCTGACCCGTGGACACTCGTCCAGGAGGCGATATCTGAGCTTGAAGTAAGACAAAGCTAATGTATGAGTTAATCTCTCCAACCTCTTTTATTCCTAGTAATCTTCCTGGTCATGTCTGTCTAGGGAAAAGGGGTTTTCCCTGCCTGTCTCCCTGCTCTCCCTCGGGTCCTCACTTCCAAAAGAGGTTAAAGCCGCCTCAAATGGTGCACATGTGTGATAAACACTCTCCGAGCTTTGAAGTCAATTGAGCTCCTACAATGGCCGCCTGCTTCTCAAATTCCCCCAGTTTGAAAACCGAGAAACCTCTTTTGTACACCAGGCAGCCTTTGTGCCAGCCCCTAGTTCAAAGTATGTAGTTTCACTTCAGTTATGGAACACTGGATTCCTATTATAGTAATGTCTATGGTTTTACACCATGCAGGTCCTTCAGAAAGGATTCATTCACCTGGACGTATTTCACATTTTGTTGTTACAGCCTAAATGAAATAGCTTTGTTTGTCACCCATCTACACGCACTACCCCATAATGACAAAGTCAAAACGTGGTTTTGCAAATGTATTGAAAAATGAAATATCTCCTTTACGTAAATGTTCACACCCCTGAGTCAATACTTTGTAGAAACACCTTTGGTAGCGATTACAGCGGTGAGTGTTTCTGGGTAAGTCACTAAGAGCTTTCCACACCTGGATTGTGCAACATTTGCCCACTTTTGATTATTTCAAGCTGTCAAATTAGTTGTTGATCATTGTTAGACAACCATTTTCAGATCTTATCATAGATTTTCAAGTATACTGAACACAACTATAAACGCAACATGTAAAGTGCTGGTCCCATTGTTTCATGAACTGAAATGAAAGATCCCAGAAATGTTCCATACTCACAGAAGTGTTTTTGTTTGCACACATTTCTTTACATCCCTGTTAGTGAGCATTTCTCATTTTCCAAGATACTTCATCTACCTGACAGGTGTGGCATATCAAGAAGGTCATTAAACAGCATGATCATTACACAGGTCTCACAACCTCAGAACACGTGTATGGCCCCTGAGTGGCGCAGCAATCTAAGGCACTGCATCTCAGTGCTAGAGGCGTCACTACAGACACCCTGGTTCAAATCCAGGCTGTATCACAACCGGCTAAGACTGGGAGTCCCATAGGGCGGCGCACAATTGGCCCAGCGTCATCCGGGTTTGGCCGGTGTAGGCAGTCATTGTAAATAAGAATTTGTTCTTAACTGACTTGCCTAGTTAAATAAAAATAAAGGAATTAAAAAATGGCGTTGTGTGGGTGAGCGGTTTGCTGATGTCAACATTTAAGAGTGCCCCATGGTGTGGTTATGGTATGGGCAGGCATAAGCTACGGACAACGAACACCATTGCATTTTATTGATGGCAATTTGAATGGACAGAGTCACCCTGACGAGATCCTGAGGCCTGCATACTCACCAGACATCTCACCCCTTGAGCCTTTTTGGGATGCTCTGGATCGATGTGTACTACAGCGTGTTCCAGTTCCCTCCAATGTCCAGCAACTTCGCACAGCCATTGAAGAGGAGTGGGACAACATTCCACAGGCCACAATCAACAGCCTGATCAACTAAGTGCGAAGGAGATGTCATACTGCATGAGGCAAATGGTGGTCACACTAGATACTGATTGGTTTTCTGATCCACGCCCCCACCTTTAAAAAAAGGACCAACAGATGCAGATCTGTATTCCCAGTCATGTGAAAACCATAGATTAGGGCTTAATGAAGGTATTTCAATTGACTGATTTTTCCTTAGAAAATGTAACCCAGGAAAATCTTTGAAATTGTTGCATATTGCATTTTTGTTCAATATACATTTTAAGTCAACTGTATCACAGCCACTCAGGAACATTCACTGTAAATCCAGTGTAGATTTAGCCTCGTGTTTTTAGTTTTATTGTCCTCGTGAAAGGTGAATTAATCTCCTAGTGTCTGGTGGAAAGCCGACTGAACCAGGTTTTCCTGTAGGATTTTGCCTGTAGGATTTTTAGCTCCATTGCGTTTTATTTTGTATCCTGAAAAACTCCCCAGTCCTTTACAAGCATACCCATAACATGATGCAGCCACCACTATGCTTGAAAATATGGTGAGTGGTACTCAGTAATGAGTTGTAGTGAATTTGCACCAAACATAAAACTTTTTATTCAGGACAAAATGGGAATTGCTTTGCCACATTTTTCCAGTGTTACATTAGTGCCTTGTTGCAAACAGGATGCATGTTTTGTTTTTGTTTTTTGAAATGTACCCCTTTTTCTCCCCAATTTCGTGGTATCCAATTGTTAGTAGCTACTATCTTGTCTCGTCGCTATAACTCCCGTACGGGCTCGGGAGATACGAATGTTGAAAGTCATGTGTCCTCCGATACACAACCCAACCAAGTCACACTGCTTCTTAACACAATGCGCTTCCAACCCGGAAGCCAGCCGCACCAATGTGTCAGAGGAAACACAAACACTGTGCATCTGGCGACCCGGTCAGCGCGCACTGCGCCCGGCCCGCCACAGGAGTCGCTGGTGCGCGATTAGACACCGGCCAAACCCTCCCTAACCCGGACGATGCTAGGCCAATTGTGCATCGCCCGACAGACCTCCCGGTCGCGGCCGGTTACGACAGAGCCTGGGCGCGAACCCAGAGTCTCTGGTGGCGCAGTGGTTAAGGGCGTGTACTGCAGCGCCAGCTGTGCCACCAGAGACTCTGGGGCTGCAGTACAGCGCCCTTAACCACTGCGCCACCCGGGAGGCCCAGGATGCATGTTATTCGGAACAGGCTTCCTTTTCACTCTGTCAATTAGGTTAGTATTATTGAGTAACTACAATGTTTTTGATCCATCTTCAGCTTTCATTTAACTCAACTGTTTTAAAGTCACCATTGGCCTTGTGGTGAAATCTTCTACGGCAACTGAGTTAGGAAGGACGCCTGTATCTTTGTAGTGACTGGGTGTATTGATACACCATCCAATGTGTAATTAATAACTTCACTATACTCAACGGGATATTCAATTTCTGCTTCTTTTTAAATATTTTTTTATCCATCTACCAATAGGTGGCTTTCTTTGAGAGGCATTGGAAAACCTCCCTGTGGTTGAGTCTGGTTTGAAATTCACTGCTCAACTGGGTGACCTTACAGATAATTTTGTGTGGGTTACAGAGATGAGGTATTTATTAAAAAATCATGTTAAACACTTATTGCACACAGAGTCCATGCAACTTATTATGTGACTTGTTAAGCACAGTTTTACTCCTGAACTTTTCATTGAATTTTATTTAACCTTTATTTAACTAGGCAAGTCAGTTATGAACATTCGTATTTACAATGACTGCCAAACCTTAACCCGGACGATGCTGGGCCAATTGTGTGCCGCCCTATGGGACTCCCAAGCACGGCCGGTTGTGATACAGCCTGGAATCGAACCAGGGTCCGTAGTGACGTTTCTAGCACTGAGATGCAATGACTTAGAACGCTGTGCCACTCGGGAGCCCCGTTTTAAAATGTAATTAGGCTTGCCATAAGAAAGTGGTTGAATACTTATTAACTCAACATTTTAGCTTTGAATTTTGTATTAATTTGTTAGCATTCCTAATAAACACAATTCCACTTTGGCATTGTGTGTAGTCCAGTAAAACAACATCTCAATTCAATCAATTTTAAATTCAGGCTGTAACACAACAAAATGTGGAAAAGTCTAGGGGTGTGAATACTTTCTGAAGGCACTGTAAGTGAATGTTCAACCCCAGCTGCCCATTTACTAACTGACCTTAGTAAATACTGCTAGGCTAATTTCCACCCCCCATCAGCGGTAGTAAACCCCAGTCTCCATTTGCTGACACGACCAGGGCACATGTGTACGCCATCGTCCGCGTGCGCCATCGCACTCATGTTGATGTTATCCATCCACACCAGACATGACCAGGACACGCATGATGAAATATCAAAAACAACTCTGAACCAACTATATTCAATTGGCGACAGGTTGAAAGCCTTGAAACACTCATGGCCATTTAGCTAGCTTGCTGCTGGCTAGCTAATTTGTCCTGGGGTATACACATTGGGTTGATATTTTACCTGAAATGCACAAGGTCCTCTAATCCGACAGTTAATCCACAGATAAAAGGGTAAACTGAGTTTGTTTCTAGTAATCTCTCCTCTTTCAAGCTTCTTCTTCTTTGGACTTTAAATGGCAGTTGGCAACCAAATTGAAGGAGCATTACCACCACCAACTGGACTGGAGTTTAGACCTCATTTCATCTTTCAATCACCCATGTGGGGCGGGGGGGGAGCGCGAGCAGTTTGGATGAAATGATTGAATAACCTGTATGTGTAAATTTATTTTGCGGTCGGGGGGGGGGGGGGGCGCGAGCAGTTTGGATGAAATTATTGAATAACCTGTATGTGTAAATTTATTTTTGCGGTCAGCATGTTAGGCTACTGTGGTTTCTCGATATGAATATTGTGGATTTTAGAAACAAAACCACACTGGCAGTATCCCTCTTAATATCTGCAGAGCTCCCCTCAGCCTCCCCTCCCTGCCTAGCCTGCATTATTAACGAGCCCTCTACCAATTAAAATGGATGAAACCGCTCTTGAGGATATTTGATCAGGTAAGATCTCTGATTAGCATATCTGATGGATCTGCCTTCACACACTGATTAGAACCTTCCCAAAGGCCCCGGGGCCACTTTAAAGGAACAACTCCTGCACCAATTAGACTTAAACCTAAAGCACACTGGGTTGCTGACTAGCCTAGAACGCCTATGACTTTTGAGTCTGTGACACCCAAACCCCCGGGCCCACTGAGCCCAGCACCACTGTTGCCTCCTCCCCTTCTGTGATGAAGCTGGCTTTTCATTCATTTCTTATTTGGATGTGTATAACAGGATTAGTCGTCTTTGTATTTGGGAGCCGGTGTAAAGAGAGGCGCTCCCCTCCTCCTACTGTAACAGTGAAGCTCCCTCCCGCAGACAATGGTTGAGACATTGGGTTTGCGTGCGTATGTGTGTAGCTGCTAAATGAGGCCAGGAACACAGTCCCAGTGCTAGGAGATATAAGCAGGGATCTCCTGTGTATATGTGCAGGCCAGATGGGACCTGCGCTGCCAACCACGATATAAACTCTTCTTTCTTCACGGGTGTGGGAGGAGACGAGCTTACTCTTTGGGGCAAGTCCAATCATTCTTGCATGGCTTGGATACTAGCTTTCTGGGCTTGCCAGCTCCAACGCATACATTTGGGATGAAGTACGTCAGTCTCTGCTTGTGGCTGGTTAGCCACAAGTTCAAAGAATAGGCCTACCCAGTAGACATACCGGGGACTGATAATGTAATTAACGCTATGCAACCCAAATAGACATGTAATGTCCCCTATTTTTGGAGGGTGATTTGCACTTCTAGGACTAAAGCTTATTCTTAGACATTGGCCCGTTCTAAGAAGGCCTACTTAGATTCTCAGTCTATGGGCTGAGGTGCAGAAGAGCTCAGCAGTAGGATGATCCTCCTCCAAAGCTATATGTCAATACTTGTCAGTCTAGTGGTCTGACCATTACTCACCATCTGTCTGTCTGTCTGTTCAGAGGGCGAGAGAGGATAAGGTGTGTAGCACATCTAAACAACATTTTTTTCTCCCTAGAATATGAGTGTGTAGGTCTGTGTCTTAAGTGTGAGAGCCAGGGTTGACCTGATTGCAGCAGATAGCGCCGCTCTGTAGTCTACTATCCCACATGCCTCTAATCTAGCTCTGTGTGCTGCTGGCCAGGTCTGGCAGGCAGCTGTAGCTAGCCCTTGTGTGGTTTTGATGTCAGCACATCTGAAGTGTCAGATACTGCAGAGGCTAATGAAACCCAGTTCGACGAGTGCTGCCGCTGCCTGCTCCCTGCCTCCCAATGCCTGGCACGGGGGGGAAAGAGTAGCCAATTAATAGCTACTGCAACAACTTGTTACTGGAGGAGGCTAACTGACTGTCTGCCATGGTGCCTGGAGGAGAGATTGGCTGAGATGATCTTTACTGCGTTTTCACAAAGGAGTTTGGGTCAAAATACTGAAAACATTGGGTTGTGCTGCAAGGTAGTTTTAGAACGGTGTACTCTGCAATGTACGTTGTTATTCTATTGTATTTCCTCTTTCAGTTTGTTGTTCCTATTCCAGTCGTGGCCTGTCAGTGTCATGGCCTCATTGGTTCTCTGTGGAGAGGGGCTGTGTTGCCAGCCGTCCCCTATAGCCCACCAGAGAGCAACCCTTAACCTCCGACTAGTGATGATTGAATTGCCCTCACCCCCTGATACACAACAGACTAGAACACTGCTTCTTGCCCCCTTTCTCTCCCTCTCTACATTTTTCTTTTTCTTTGTTTTGTAATGCCGGATCTTGGCTTAGTGCCCAGTTTCATCCATTGATGTCTCTCTCTCTCTCCCTCCCTACTCTGCTCTGCTCTGTTTGCTCCCTCGGTTTCAGCAAAGTCCAAACTCTCCTCTCGCTGTTGCTGTGGCGAGGGAGGCAGCATACCACTTTGGAATGCAAGCATGCACATTCCTACACACACACACACACACACGCACACGCACACGCACACACGCCCAGGAGACATCCACCCACCACCCACCCAACCAGTGCCCTGGCAGCTCTGTAGGTCATTGTGTTTGGCACGTGGCCCTGGGTAGGGGGGTGTCCCACCACCCTGCATCCCCTCTACCCCCTGCCTGACTCCACTGGTCCCTGGCAGACAGCTCCTGCTGAGTAAGGAACGGAGCATCTCTTTTGTTCTGTCTGTAGTCAGGCTAAATAGATAGGCAGCTACTGTTGCTGCTACAACCATGCCCATCATTTTCTATTCTGGAGGGCTGTGGGGGGGAGGGGGCAGGAGAAAGATGAAACAATCACTTTTCATTACCACACTCCTCCATACCCCATGTGGTGTGGTAGTTTAGACGGTCTATATCTCCCCCTTAAACAAATTCCATTTTTTCTTTCCTACCCATAAATCAATATCTTTTTTTTGCGAAATAGCAGATGTTTAATCTAGTTGTGGGATCAACCTTTTCTCCCTCATTTCAAATAGTAACCCTACCCTGGCTCTCCTCTCCAGGCGATATGTCTGAACAGACAGAAAATCTGTTCAAGGTGGAGCTTCCTGGCATTCGTTACCCCGCAGCATGAAGTTGTTTCATAATCTACATTCACAACCACATTCGTGAGCATAGTCCTCTACTGTGTGTGTGTGTGTGCGTTTAATTGCCTGGTGCTGGTAGTAGTGTGTAGTACTATTAGCTGTGCTTTGTTGTGTTTACTGGAGTGGCCAGTGTTTGTCTAACTGCCGGCCAGGTCCTAGTCTGAGGTTTAAAAACATACATTTTTTAACAAAGGGGCAGCTAGTCAGCCCAGAGCCCAAACGAAAGCCTTTGTTTTGACTTCCTCTTATTCATTCACTTGGGTAAAGAAAAAAAAATGTATAATTGAAAAACATCCTCACTTCTCACAAGGAAGGAAAATAAGAAAAGGTTTATTTGAGCGAGGACCCTTCTGAAAAGCAGGGCATTTATGTACCTGGAGAGTTGTTGCTGTATTGCCCAGCTAACTCAATCAAGGACGGACGGTGGCGTGTGCCAAGTCAGGCGGGTCCAGCTGGCACTCGCCCATGCTTTTGTTTTACCATGCTCAGTATTCAGTCCACGGCAAACATTGTTGTTAGCGTTCACTGTCTTTTTGTGATGGCAACGACCTTGATGTGAGGAGGGAAGGAGGGACTGGGAGGAGGTGAACCGAACAGCCTGTATTGTAACTAAGCCATGTTGATGAGATGAGCCACTGTGGTTTAAGACACTGGAACGAAACCACATTGCTGCTGCCTGAAGCTAGTGAAGGTTATTACTAGTTACTAGTCCTCAGACAGCTTAAGTATTTGAAAAAGAGGATGACGACTAGTAATAGCCTAACCTTTCAATAACATGATGTCCTCAGCGTTTCGGATGCCACTTCCTTTGGGGCGGGGCTTATGTCTGTGTGACACTGGCTGGAAAACATGTCCATCCACCGCAGTATGATTGCTATGGGTCTTTAAGCACGGAAGGTTATTGCATGCTAAAGAGACAAACTTTTCTCCTGCCATTCTGTCTATTTAATTATTCAGTGGAGAGGAGGCGGGTTCAAGCCAACTCAGAGGAGTTGTTTGGTTGGCCGTCTCTCTGTGCGGTGTCTCTGGTAGGCGAGGCTCTTTAACCAGTCTGGAGTGCTACTTTATGAATATTCACCCCAGCATCCCTGGTGACCAAGGCGCTGTTTTAAATCTACATAATTTGTCTTTAAGTGCCTTTCAGACAGCTTTTTCCTTTCTGTTGCTCTCCGAAACAGGAGCCATGCTTATTAATCAAGCTCTCTTTGTGAGAGAAGGCTGAGGCTGGTCCAAAAGCTACTCAAACGCTCCCGCTGGATGAAGCCAAAGGCCATTTTTAAAGCACTTGTATCAATGTCCATTCTCTTCACGTACAGTTTAAATGAGATACACTACATGGCTAAAAAGCATGGGCATTAATATGGAGTTGGTTCCCCCTTTGCTACTATAACAGCCTGCACTCTTCTGGGGAAGGCTTTCCACTAGATGTTGGAACATTGCTGCGGGGACTTGCTTCCATTCAGCCACAAGAGCAATAGTGAGGTCAAGCACTGATGCATTGGTGTAAAAATACTTCGGTATCTTTACTATTTACATTTTTGGCTTTTACTTCACTACATTTCTAAACAGAATGATGTACTTTTTACTCCATGCATTTTTCCCTGACACCCAAAAGTTCAATTTTCAATGCTTAGCAGGACAGGAAAGACAACATCCCTGGTCACCCTACTGCCTCTGATCTGGAGGACTCTCTAAACACAAAATACTTCATTTGGCTATCTGTAAAAAAAAAAAAAAAACATTGTGCTGTCTGATCTTCTTATTATAAGCAATTTGAAATAATTTTTGACTTTTGATACTTAAGTATATTTAAAACCAAATACTTTCAGTCTTTTTTTACTCAAGTAGTATTTTTCTTGGTGACTTTAACTTGAGTCATTTTCTATGAAGGTGTCTTTACTTTTACCCAAGTATGACAATTGGGTACGTTCTCCACCACTTCACTGATGCTGGGTGATTAGGCCTGGCTTGCAGTCGGCGTTCCAATTCATCTCAAAGGTGTTGGATGGGATTGAGGTCAGGGTTCTGTGCAGGCCAGTCAAGTTCTTCCACATTGATCTTGACAAACCATTTCTGTATGTACCTCGCTTTGTACACGGAGGCATTGTCATGCTGAAACAGGAAAGGGCCTTCCCCAAACTGTTACCACAAAGTTGGAAGAACAGATTCGCCTAGCCTAAACCATGACAAACAGCCCCAGACCATTATTCCTCCTCCACCAACCTTCAGTTGGCACTATGCACTGGGACAGGTAGCATTCTCCTGGCATCCCCGAAAACCCAGATTTGTCCGTTGGACTGCCAAATGGTGACGTGTGATTTATCACTCCAGAGAACGTGTTTCCATTGCTCCAGAGTCCAGCTTTACACCACTCCAGCCGACGCTTGTTATTGCACATGGTGATCGTAGGCTTGTATGCAGCTGCTCGGCCATGGAAAACCATTTCACAAAGCTCCGACAAACAGTTCTTGTGCTGACGTTGCTTCCAGAGGCAGTTTGGTACTCGGTAGTGAGTGTTGCAATGGAGAACAGATGATTTTTATGTGCTCAGCACTTCAGCCCTCAGCGGCCCTGTTCTGTGAGTTTGTGTGGCCTATAACTTCACGGCTGAGCCGTTGTTGCTCCTAGACGTTTCCACTTCACAATAACAGTACTTACGGTTGACCGGAGCAGCTCTAGCAGGGCAGGAAGTTGCCAATCTGTCTTGTTGGAAAGGTGACATTCTATGACTGTACCACTTTGACACTCACTGAGCTCTTCAGTACATACCATTCTACTGCCAATGTGTGTCTAATTGTATACCTCTGTCAGCAATGGGTGTGACTGAAATAATAGCCAAATCCACTCATTCGAAGTGGTGTCCACATACTTTTGCGTACATTGTAGTACGGGTGGAGAGAATGGAGAATGTTAGGTGCTGGATGTGTATAGTGCAGTGCATATTTGAATTACTCAAATGATAAAAGGCACTTGTTCTAGCTTTTCTAATGATCTCCCTCCCTCCCTCCCTCCCTCCCTCCCTCCCTCCCTCCCTCCCTCCCTCCCTCCCTCCCTCCCTCCCTCCCTCCCTCCCTCCCTCCCTCCCTGCAGCATGATACACACTGCTCAGCTCTTGGATTTCAACAGTGGCCATGCTTGTTTTTACTGGCACCCATTGTCTACACATCCAAAATTGTAAAGCTTGCATTATTGTTGGTTTAGTCTGAAGTTGTCTTTCTCCACTGGCCTATTGTTTTTTGGGGTGTGTCTATCAATACAGGCATCGCAGCCTAATGGGCACTGAATGCATACCACCCCCTGACTCTCGATCTGCCACCCCTGATGACATGGCCTCTGTCTGCCGTGAATGGAGTGCCATGGAAAGGCTCTATTTACCCATAGACCGCCTACAAAGCAGAGGCGCCCAATGTGGAAAGGAGGACGAAAGAGTAAGAACCTAGACAACATACCACCCAACACTCGTATCATGGCTCAGGCTCACGAGCTCTGTGGGTGTTGTGAGGCTCCTTGTCCATGTCTCATGGACTTTTGTTCACAATGTTTTCTGAAATGTTGGGTCAGTATGAAAATGGGGAAATCGAAGGACAGATTCCACAGGACTTTGTAGATGGACACAAAGGTAGACAGAGAATTCTGTCTCCATGCAGGCTAGTTTCTACTAATGACCGTCCCTCTGTCTGGATGGAATTTGGTACTTTAGAATGTGGGTCCATTGAGTGGGCTGGCTTTATGTGTCTCTCAGCGCTTGCCTTAGAGGGGCTGTCACTGGTGAGCTGCTCTTTTCAGAGTGTCAGGGCCATGTGAATGAATCATGGCTGTCTAGGGATAGGGCCTTTTCTTTGTAAACATAGCAGAGCCAAACTGCATTGTGGTATTGTTTACTGAGCCTTTTATTCTGCTGCATGCGCATGTGTGAACGCTTGACATTATTTGGTGCGGGCCTGAATGAGCTGATGTCCCCCAGGTTATTGAGCTGACTTGTTTTTTTGGGCTGTTCTCATTTTTACATTGTGGACTCCGTGTTTTCTGCCGAAGAGAGACTGATATTTCACTGAAACTGGCGTCATATCAACGAGATGTAAGGTCGGTTAAGTGACTGCGGAATTACTGTTGGAATGTTTCACCGCAGTGCTAGGTAACCGTGAGGGATTGTGTTCCGAGCGCCATCAATATCCTTTGGCACCACATATCTTATTTCTGTTCTTCCTCTTCCTCCTCCTTCTCTTTCTTTGCCATGCAGCATCTCAGTGGCAGCAGCAGTGGTTTCCAAGGCCCTGCTTCCAAGCTGACGCCTGCTAACCGCTGTTTAGGCTTTGCGGGCAACAATGGCAGGCCAGGCCTCTGCCTGAGGCCTAGACAGACCCGGCGAGAACAAAGGGTCCCTGTGAATCCTGGGGCCCAGTGGGCAGCCGGCGCAGGGGGAATAAAGCAGGTCACAGTGAGATTAAGACTGCACTGTGTGCATGTGGAGGGGAGCGGGGAGCGAGCGCATCATTGGGCTTTTTTTCAGGGTGCGTGCCAGCTCACAAGGCAAGGCAGTCCCCTGAAAGAAAGAGAGGGAGGGAGGAAGGGAGGGAGGGGTGAAAGAAGACTGCCTAGAGAAGGGGGCAGACAATGGAGGGGTTTGAGGTGGAGGGGGAATAAGGGGAGGAGGGGTAATTAGAGATGCCGCCATTACATTGCCTCGCTTCTGCTGATCTGAAGCCTGTCTTTACAGAACACAACTCACCTTCAAGGTCTCAGGCAGCATCATAATGCATGCAAGACAAAGCTTCACATCAAGCTCCATCCTTTTGTTTTCAGGCCCTCTGGTTTTGTCATTGTCCATATGCTATGCTTGGCTTGATGAGCATTTTATGACGTCGACCAGAAGCCCAATTGCGGATCGGAGACTGCTAGCTTGTTATTGGACCAATGGAGATGTCATCTCACCTCAGTCGTACATCTTAACTGCTGTGTCATTATGGCTGTTGTTGTGCGAGATAAATGGTTTGGCGTGTGAGGTGGGGTGAGGATGAGGTTGGAGTCTCGACAATCTCCCGGTATATTTAGACTTTCTAAGCTTCTTAAGGTTCTTGTCCTTCCTTGAATTTTACTTCCGTTTGTTTCCATCGGAGACTGGTTTACGACTCAAGGTAACTAACTTTTGTTAGAAATGGAGATGATACCTGGGTGTATAAAACATTAGAAACACCAGTTCTTTCCTTGACATACACTGACCAGGTGAAAACTATCATCCCTACTATCATTGATGTTAAATCCACTTCAATCAGTGTAGAGGAGAGGAGGTTAAATAATGATTTTTAAGTCAAGAGACAACTGAGACATGGATTGTGTATGTGTGCCACTCAGGGTGAATAGGCAAGACAAAATACTCAAGTGCCTTTGAACGGGGTATGGTAGTAGGTGCCAGGCACACTGGTTTGAGTGTGTCAAGAACTGCAACGCTGCTGGGTTTTTCAAGAATGGTCCACCACCCAATGCACATCCAGCGAACTTGACACAACTGTGGGAAGCATTGGAGTCAACATGGGCCAGCATCATTGTGCTTCTCAATGTTAGGGGGGGGCTCATTGCGCAACTCAATGTTAGGAAGGTGTTCATGATGTTTTTTTGCTCTGTGTATTTGCGCAACAAATGTTTTGCTTTGAACACATGTTAACTTCAGAGCCTGTTTGTCTTTAGTCACTTGCCATTCATTGCACATTTTCACATCGTTGATGGCAATGTTTTGCTTTTCTGAGTTTTATGAAATATAAGCCTCTTAATGCTCAGTTATCTAGTTCTGCAGACCGTGCTTCAAGAACAAACACGCCTTAGAGCGGCACAATGCCTCTTTTGACTGCTCCTTGTCAATCACAACAAGATGACGGCAGATGGTTTTGTGCTTGCTTGCATAGTAAACAGGAATCCTTACATTTTTAAGGGCACGCATGACAGAAGGCCAACATGCCTTAAAAGATGAGCGATCCAGTGTTAGATGGGTGCTTTAGGGGCAATTCTGTAGAGACTGGAGAGACTAGAGGCGGTTGACATGAGCATCGTGGCAGGGTAGTGTTGAGGGGCTGAGCTGGCCTGATCTATCAGTAATTGGGGGATAAATGCGGCTTTGTGACCTTTTGGGAGCTGTCAGCTTCTCTTCTGCACCCGAGCTGCCCCTCAGCTAACCGCGGCTCCGTCCCTCCACACACAAGGCCAAGGCACAATGCGAGGTACGCAAACAAAGGCTGCAAAACACCACATCTCCATCTTTTTTTTTTTTTTTTTTTTGGCCTTGGGCAAGATGTTTGCTCACACACACACACACACACACACACACACACACACACACACACACACACACACACACACACACACACACACACACACACACACACACACACAGGAGGAGAAGAAGGCTGGCCAGCTTTCTGTACACACCACCAAGGCCCTGTAAGTGCTGTACTGTGCATTGATTGGAATAACCCAGGTGTTTGTTTCCGAGGAACATTGGAGAAACTGAAATTTTTCCCCCCCATTTGCACAGCGCCATTCAAGGGGAATTCAATTTACCTCCAACAAACAAGGAACCTTCACTGTTGTTGCCCCACTACAATGTCTTAACTTGGTTGGGGACAGGTGATTGAATATATGCTTTCTCAACTCTGTATTTTGTATTCCAGGCATGAAGACGTTGAACTTCGCTTGCTCTTTTTTAATTAATTTTTTTTTAAATGACCTTTTAGTTAACTAGGCAAGTCAGTTAAGAACAAATTCTTATTTTCAATGGTGGCCTATGAACAGTGGGCTAACTGCCAGATTTTTACCTTGTCAGCTGAGGCATTCGATCTTGCAACCTTTCGTTTACAAGTCCAATGCTCTAACCACTAGGCTACCCTGCCTCCCTCTAGCTCTCATATTTCTCTCTTCCTCTAAGACTTCTCTCCTGCCTGCATCTATGAATGATCAGCAGTAGAATAGACTTCCGCCAGGCCTGGTTTGCATCAGGTGCTGAACGACTGTTCTGATCTTCCCCTGTGCTGCGTTGTAGCTAATGCTAATGCTACCAACCCAAGGACTAGCCGACAAGCTTAATACACATCACAAGGTAATTGGTAATTGGCTGAGACATCTTATCTTAGATTTCCATAGACGCCAGTGCCTGTGTTTTAAGGGACGCCCAGTGAAAGGGAGTTGATTAAAAAAAATCCCTCCTCTGTTCCATGCCATATAATTGCAGCGAATCAGAAATAAATTGAATGTGATCATGATAAAATGTTAATATTAACCTTTTATTTGAACATGGGTGCCATTGAGACCAAATCTCTCTCTCTCTCTCTCTCTCTCTTTTTTCAATGAGCCCTGCGCAATACAAACACACACATCAACACAAAATACTTCAATTACAAAACATGATCATAAAACACACACACACACCATCTTCACTTCCAGTAGAGCATTCCCCACATGGCTCCCAGTGCTGGGGCCATGATGGTGCTGTTGGGAAACCGCAAATGACCGCAAATGAATCAATCAGGCCTTTATCTGATCAGCGGAGCCGGGGCCTTGTGTGATGCAGAATGTACATATACATGCGTGTTGTGTGGAGATGGACTGGTGTGGGGCAGGGGTGGCTGTGTTAACCTCCTTGCTGCTGGAACAGATGGAGGTCGGGCTGGGGTAAGCTGGGCTGGGGCTGGGGTAGGCTGGGTAGAGAGAGGGGGGTCCTAGGCTGTACTGTGTGTGCTGTGTTGGCCCTGCCCCAGCTCCCTGTCTGCCTGCCTGCTTGCCATACAGATCTCCAGCTCAGCCTCCACGGCTGATTAGAGGTTAATGGTTTAAGAATGGGGAGGGACTGCCCTCTGATTGGTTGGCGGGTCCCGCGTGGGAGGGTCGGAGGAGTGGCAGATGGTGCCGACCCAGTGAGTGGAGTGGAGCGGTGAGGGAGGGAGCACATATATATGAATGGTGGTATTACAAATGTTATATGTTAGATAGTGGTGTAATAATGTTATCCACTGTTTTATTGTTTTTGCCTTAATTAGTTTGGACCCCAGGAAGAATTGACTTGGCAGCAGCTGATGAGGATCCTTAATAAATACAAATGAGGGGGTTCTCTCTCTCCCTCATCTCTTTCGTTCCCTTCCTCGCTCACCTGCTATGGAAGGCCTACGTGTAAAACCTCACCGCTGCATCCAGCGAGCAGACAGATGGTTGGTGGAGGAGTCTAAAAGCCCAGGCTGAGGGAGCTACATTAGCAGCATCCCCCTCAGATTAATTATGACTATTAGACACTGCAGCGTACGGATCAATGAGCTGATCTCCGCCGTCTCAATGTCTTACTGCCTAACTCCGCCTCGTCCTACTCAGACATATCACGACTCGTTTTACCTATAGAGGCTTAAACCAAGTCGCTTGAGATGGATGGATGGATGGATGGATAGTATGAAGTGTAGAGTAAGATTAATGACAGGAACCCCTATCCTCCCCTGGCTCAGTCATATTGTTCATGTAGTATCCATATGCAGGCTGCATCCTTCAAGCTCCTCCCCCACCTCACAGCTCTTCCCCAGGGGCAGACAGCCATGTGCTTCTGCTCAGGATCAAATCAGCTTTGTGGGGCTGGCAGCGCTCCCAGAACCATACATTAATTTATCTGTTTAGGGGCTTTACCCACCCGGCCCCTCGATTACAACAGAACCGAATAACCAAAGATAAGAAATGCTATATCTAACTGTGTTGCTGTGATGGTTTTGCATATCGCTGTCATAATGAACAAAGCCAGTGTGGTGAGAAGGGTAGGGACATCTATCGTGTGATATCACAGCCCCAGTAGTGTTCTGGCAAAGAGAAAAGGGAGGTTCAGGGAGCTGGTGATTTACACTGCAGTGTCAAGAGCCTCTTACTGTAGTTGGTGCTGCAGTGACGAGGGCGGGCGCCACGCTAATTCATCTGCACTCTGCGACCCCTGGCCCGGTCTCTGACGCAGGACTCACCTGTTTTTCTGTAGCCACTTCTCTCTCCGGTCTGTTTTGGTCCGACCTGCACAAGCTTGTATACGTTACACATTATGCTACATGGTCCCTCCTCCCCCTCACCCCTTCCTGCTCCTCGCCCTCCTCCCCCTCACCCCTTCCTGCTCCTCGCCCCCCTCCCCCTCACCCCTTCCTGCTCCTCGCCCTCCCTCCCCCTCACCCCTTCCTGCTCCTCGCCCTCCCTCCCCCTCACCCCTTCCTGCTCCTCGCCCCCTCCCCCTCACCCCTTCCTGCTCCTCGCCCCCCTCCCCCTCACCCCTTCCTGCGCCTCGCCCTCCTCCCCCTCACCCCTTCCTGCTCCTCGCCCTCCTCCCCCTCACCCCTTCCTGCTCCTCGCCCCCTCCCCCCCTCACCCCTTCCTGCTCCTCGCCCCTCCTCCCCCTCACACCTTCCTGCTCCTCGCCCTCCTCCCCCTCACCCCTTCCTGCTCCTCGCCCTCCTCCCCCTCACCCCTTCCTGCTCCTCGCCCTCCTCCCCCTCACACCTTCCTGCTCCTCGCCCTCCTCCCCCTCACCCCTTCCTGCTCCTCGCCCTCCTCCCCCCTCACACCTTCCTGCTCCTCGCCCTCCTCCCCCTCACCCCTTCCTGCTCCCCTCCCCCTCACCCCTTCCTGCCCTCCTCCCCCTCACCCCTTCCTGCCCTCCTCCCCCTCACCCCTTCCTGCCCTCCTCCCCCCCCTCACCCCTTCCTGCCCTCCCTCCCCCTCACCCCTTCCTGCTCCTCGCCCTCCCTCCCCCTCACCCCTTCCTGCTCCTCGCCCTCCCTCCCCAACCTCCAAAATCAGCTGTCCTCTTCTATGCCTGGCTGGCCATGGCATCCTGCTGGGACTCTTCAAGGAGCCAATTGATAGTTGCTGCGGAGTGACAGTCTGACCCATATTAGCAGTGGCAGTGTGTTGATTACTACTGACCGACTGACCAACCGACCGATGCAGCAGTGTCTTGCCTTGTGACTGAACTGTCACCTACACTCCTTTTGCTGACGACCCCCAGACCCTCCTCCACACACACACACACACACACACACACACACACACACACACACACACACACACACACACACACACACACACACACCTCACCTAGAAGAGCATCAGTATTTACAGGGTCTGGGCCAGGTACAGGCAGGACACACACACCTCATCTAGAAGAGCATCAGTATTTACAGGGTCTGGGCCAGGTACAGGCAGGACACACACACACACACCTCATCTAGAAGAGCATCAGTATTTACAGGGTCTGGGCCAGGTACAGGCAGGACACACACACCTCATCTAGAAGAGCATCAGTATTTACAGGGTCTGGGCCAGGTACAGGCAGGACACATACACCTCATCTAGAAGAGCATCAGTATTTACAGGGTCTGGGCCAGGTACAGGCAGGACACACACACCTCATCTAGAAGAGCATCAGTATGTACAGGGTCTGGGCCAGGTACAGGCAGGACACACACCTCATCTAGAAGAGCATCAGTATTTACAGGGTCTGGGCCAGGTACAGGCAGGACACACACCTCATCTAGAAGAGCATCAGTATTTACAGGGTCTGGGCCAGGTACAGGCAGGACACACACACCTCATCTAGAAGAGCATCAGTATGTACAGGGTCTGGGCCAGGTACAGGCAGGACACACACACCTCATCTAGAAGAGCATCAGTATTTACAGGGTCTGGGCCAGGTACAGGCAGGACACACACACACACACCTCATCTAGAAGAGCATCAGTGTTTACAGGGTCTGGGCCAGGTACAGGCAGGACACACACACACACACACACACCTCATCTAGAAGAGCATCAGTATTTACAGGGTCTGGGCCAGGTACAGGCAGGACACACACACCTCATCTAGAAGAGCATCAGTATGTACAGGGTCTGGGCCAGGTACAGGCAGGACACATACACCTCATCTAGAAGAGCATCAGTATTTACAGGGTCTGGGCCAGGTACAGGCAGGACACATACACCTCATCTAGAAGAGCATCAGTATGTACAGGGTCTGGGCCAGGTACAGGCAGGACACATACACCTCATCTAGAAGAGCATCAGTATGTACAGGGTCTGGGCCAGGTACAGGCAGGACACATACACACAGTGCAGAAGGAAGGAGGATTGAAAGAAGAGGGGGATTCCATTTCTCTGAGCTTCTAGAGACGGACCATAAAGAAAAGAGCAGCGGAAAGGGACGGCAGGATCACATTCAGCATCGTGGCCGGCCAACAAAAGACGAGCCGAGGGGGCGGGGGTTGGGGTGGCTGGGTTGAAACGGGAGCCCCTGGCTGAAAGGCGAGGACCCTTCACGTCCATCAGCGGCAGATGCCTGGTTCTCTACTGAAGGGAGAAGTGTGACAGGAGATGAGGAGCCACCCTACCTGCCCCTCATAACCCCAGCAGCAGGCTGTGGCACTGCAGCAACTGTCAGATTCAGACACACTGCAGAACAGAGATGGGGCCTCCTGGTCATCACCCCCAGCACAGGCCCCTTACTGCAGTCTGCACCCACTCTGCATACACTGACTGACCACAGAGGTGAGAGAGGCCTCTGGGTCGAACTAATGACTCTGTAGAAGACCTGCATAGGTGGAACATTGTAGCGGTACTCTACTTATTGTTGTCAGGCCTTGTTTTTTTTCTAGTTAAAGAGACCTCTTGATATGATTCTAAACCCCATGCGCGTCTCTTCTTGTGCAACTGCCAAAGACCGTGATGGCCGTCAGCAGTATTCCATGTACGTGTTTCAGTTCATAAGATCACGTTTGTTCTGTAAACAAAACCTTTCAGTGCAGCGGTTCTTTCCTCTCATCAGCTCTCTGGGGGCTAGATCCCATCTCTTCAGAGCTGTGACACAGAGAATTAAAACGCATTAGTCACCTCCTCTCGCTTCTGTGTTTTCCACTCCGATGTCGTCCACTTGCTCACCATTACATCAAACAGAGCTGCTATAGAGGAGCATGGTGGTGAGCTGTAACAGAGCTGCCATAGAGGAGCATGGTGGTGAGCTGTAACAGAGCTGCCATAGAGGAGCATGGTGATGAGCTGTAACAGAGCTGCCATAGAGGAGCATGGTGATGAGCTGTAAGTAACAGAGCTGCCATAGAGGAGCATGGTGATGAGCTGTAACAGAGCTGCCATAGAGGAGCATGGTGATGAGCTGTAACAGAGCTGCCATAGAGGAGCATGGTGGTGAGCTGTAACAGAGCTGCCATAGAGGAGCATGGTGATGAGCTGTAACAGAGCTGCCATAGAGGAGCATGGTGATGAGCTGTAAGTAACAGAGCTGCCATAGAGGAGCATGGTGATGAGCTGTAACAGAGCTGCTATAGAGGAGCATGGTGATGAGCTGTAACAGAGCTGCTATAGAGGAGCATGGTGGTGAGCTGTAACAGAGCTGCCATAGAGGAGCATGGTGATGAGCTGTAAGTAACAGAGCTGCCATAGAGGAGCATGGTGATGAGCTGTAAGTAACAGAGCTGCCATAGAGGAGCATGGTGATGAGCTGTAAGTAACAGAGCTGCCATAGAGGAGCATGGTGATGAGCTGTAACAGAGCTGCCATAGAGGAGCATGGTGATGAGCTGTAAGTAACAGAGCTGCCATAGAGGAGCATGGTGATGAGCTGTAAGTAACAGAGCTGCCATAGAGGAGCATGGTGATGAGCTGTAACAGAGCGGCCATAGAGGAGCATGGTGATGAGCTGTAACGGAGCTGACATGAGGAGGAGCATGGTGATGAGCTGTAACAGAGCTGCCATAGAGGAGCATGGTGATGAGCTGTAACAGAGCTGCCATAGAGGAGCATGGTGATGAGCTTTAACAGAGCTGCCATAGAAGAGCATGGTGATGAGCTGTAACAGAGCGGCCATAGAGGAGCATGGTGATGAGCTGTAACAGAGCTGACATGAGGAGGAGCATGTTGATGAGCTGTAACAGAGCTGACATGAGGAGGAGCATGGTGATGAGCTGTAAGTAACAGAGCTGCCATAGAGGAGCATGGTGATGAGCTGTAACAGAGCTGCCATAGAGGAGCATGGTGATGAGCTTTAACAGAGCTACCATAGAGGAGCATGGTGATGAGCTGTAAGTAACAGAGCTGCCATAGAGGAGCATGGTGATGAGCTTTAACAGAGCTACCATAGAGGAGCATGGTGATGAGCTGTAAGTAACAGAGCTGCCATAGAGGAGCATGGTGATGAGCTGTAACAGAGCTGCTATAGAGGAGCATGGTGATGAGCTGTAACAGAGCTGCCATAGAGGAGCATGGTGATGAGCTGTAACAGAGCTGCCATAGAGGAGCATGGTGATGAGCTGTAAGTAACAGAGTTGCCATAGAGGAGCATGGTGATGAGCTGTAAATAACAGAGCTGCCATAGAGGAGCATGGTGATGAGCTGTAAATAACAGAGCTGCCATAGAGGAGCATGGTGATGAGCTGTAACAGAGCGGCCATAGAGGAGCATGGTGATGAGCTGTAACAGAGCGGCCATAGAGGAGCATGGTGATGAGCTGTAACAGAGCTGCCATAGAGGAGCATGGTGATGAGCTTTAACAGAGCTGCCATAGAAGAGCATGGTGATGAGCTGTAACAGAGCGGCCATAGAGGAGCATGGTGATGAGCTGTAACAGAGCTGACATGAGGAGGAGCATGGTGATGAGCTGTAAGTAACAGAGCTGCCATAGAGGAGCATGGTGATGAGCTGTAAGTAACAGAGCTGCCATAGAGGAGCATGGTGATGAGCTGTAACAGAGCGGCCATAGAGGAGCATGGTGATGAGCTGTAACAGAGCTGCCATAGAGGAGCATGGTGATGAGCTTTAACAGAGCTGCCATAGAAGAGCATGGTGATGAGCTGTAACAGAGCGGCCATAGAGGAGCATGGTGATGAGCTGTAACAGAGCTGACATGAGGAGGAGCATGGTGATGAGCTGTAAGTAACAGAGCTGCCATAGAGGAGCATGGTGATGAGCTGTAACAGAGCTGCCATAGAGGAGCATGGTGATGAGCTGTAACAGAGCTGCAATAGAGGAGCATGGTGATGAGCTGTAACAGAGCTGCCATAGAGGAGCATGGTGATGAGCTGTAACAGAGCTGCCATAGAGGAGCATGGTGATGAGCTGTAACAGAGCTGCCATAGAGGAGAGCAAAGTCCTGTTAGTAACGGAGATGACTACGTTTTTCCCCCTAAGTCTCTGCTGGGTTCGTTAGGATTGTTGGAATGTTTCAGCATAGATTTATAATATTATTAGGTAGGTTAAGGATATGAGATAAGTGCTGTAGGTCTGCTGTGAAATAACTCAAATCTAACATGAGAACCATCATTCTCCAGTTGAGTTTATTCATCTGCTGAAAAACGCAGATAATCAGAACGAATAGTGTCCCACATCTTTACTCGTTCACTACTTTGTTCCCTTGTTTCTGTCACACTGATGTACGGCACCAGTTTGCCTTGGAAACGGACAAGAGCATCCTTGGAAACGGACAAGAGCATCCTTGGAAACGGACAAGAGCATCCTTGTACAGCACAAGATTTGATTGCCGATGCCTCGAAGAAAAATGTACGCGGTAAAACACAAGGCCGCCATTTTCTCCACCGTGAGGTTTCAATGCATCGTTGTCTTTCACCAAATTCACTTTGAACTTTGCATTGTGCTGCGAGTAAATCTGCGACACATAGGGGTAGCCCTTTGCTTTCCTTTTCTTTTATCAAAATGAAAACAGACATCACCATAAACTCCCCTTAATCAGATGGGCCTGTGGTTTTGGCTCTGCCTGAAAGGGCTTGGCAGTAAATTGGACGTTGGATTTCTTTCCCCGGAGAAAAAAAAAAGAACTGGGTAAGAGGGGGGGCGAGTTTCTCAGAAGAACTCGTCTGGAAAAGCCTTTTGTGGGGACTTGGCAAGAGAACGGCAGGCTTTACTCATGCTTATGAGGCACCCCTGTCTCACTACTCTAACCCTAGAATGGTGTGTGTGTGTGTGTGTGTGTGTGTGTGTTAGGCATTCCAGGTCTGTTACAGTTCACTCGCTATGATAGCAGTGATCTTCTGAAGCCAGACAGGCAGGAACCCATTTGGCGTTAATTAGCTTAGCCTCGACTTGCTGAGCTCACTAAGTTATTTATATATATATATATATACAAATCCTCAATGGTGTGTGTGTAGTGTACCCTCTGTCCTGTGTGTACTATGGGTAGTCATGTATGTTACCATAGCCATGCAGCCAGTGAGCATAGAAATTAAATGAGTAGAGTGTGTTTAAGGTCAGAACATACCCCCGACGTGTGTGTGTGACTGTAGCAGGCCTGGTTGCTATGGTTTAGTGTGTTACTGTGATATAGTAATCCGTCTCTGTTCTCCCAGCCCCCTCTCTGGGCCTCCCTCTATCATTAATAATTTACCAGACTTTCTATCAGACACACACACTTCCCCTTCCCCTGCTGCATGCGCTCTCCTTCTCCCCTCCCTTTGGCCCTCACAGACAGAATGACTGACTTCAAGCCACAAATATGTCACCAGCTAGCAGGCAGGAGCATTTCCTTTTGAAAAGCTGTTTCATGTGGTCCAGACGTATTTAACTAGTATCAGCTTTCTACTTCACCATCTTATCTACTCCCTTTTTGTAGTTAACTGATAAGATAATCCGTTTCTTTTCGAGTCCCTTTATGAACCATAATCTGCCCTCTCTGTTTGTATTATTCTAAGACCATTGTGTTACGTGGCTTGAACTTCTGTTGTCCCGTGAACTGATTGTGATACTGCTACCTCAATCCCAGAGTGCTTTGGGGTAGATAGTTTTTTTTTCCATTGGTGCTCTCTTTGTAAAGGATAACTATCACATAGTGCTACGCAGGATGCTTTCTATGGGTTTGTGGGTACGTTGCCAGAAAGGTTTGATAACCCCTTCATTGCTCATGTGACTCTTTTTTTTTTTTTAGGGTGCTGAGTCACAACTGTCCTTCATCTGAACTAAAGGGGAAGGTGTGAAATCACAGCCGTCATTTTAAATGTTGATCAAGTCTGCTGACACCAGTCTTCTCTCTCGGTCTCTCCAGGTTTCCACCTCAGTGGCACGGTCATGGAGCCCGCCTCCCAGTCGGAGCCTGAGGTCACCCACAAGGTGGCCATCAGCTTCGACCGCTGCAAGATCACCTCGGTCACCTGCGGCTGCGGCAACCGTGACATCTTCTACTGCGCCCACGTGGTGGCCCTGTCCCTGTACCGCATCAGGAGGTCAGAGCAGGTCAAGCTGCGGCTGCCCATCTCAGAGACCCTGTTCCAGATGAACAGAGACCAGCTACAGAAGCTGGTGCAGTACCTCATCACAGCACACCACACAGAGGTGCTGCCCACCGCCCAGAAACTGGCCGACGAGATCCTCTCATCCAACTCTGAGATCAACCAGGTCCACGGTAAGAAAGACACATGTTGTTGGACATAACATACGGTCTGTTCACGTTTTGGTGACGAGTTTGTTCACATTTAGCACCGGTGTGTAGACCTATAGAACGCCAGGGTCTCAGAGCCGTTAGGACCTACAAGTCACAAGATGGCCACATATTGTGCTTCACACAGAGCCTCTGCCAATCCCTTACACTCCTTAGTTTCTACTTCAATCATCCTCTGGTGGGCTTGAACAGCAAGGTGGGCCCAGTCTACCAAAAGCAGCAGCAAGGACTCCGAGGCTTCAAACAGCCTGTATGATGTCTGAGTCTCCCAGCCTGCTGGTGCTTTGCATTTCTGAAAGTCTGAAAAATAGTCAAATGACCCCTGTTATCCTTCTAGTCTGGAAAACAGAGGATCTCTGCAGTCTGCCATCTCTCCACATCTCTAAATATTTACCCACCCCAGCCTCTTAACAAAGAAGTCCATCTCCCAGTTTCCAGGTTGTTTGCTGCGGGGAGTCAGTGCTACGAGTTGGGGCTTTGATTGTGGAATGTGAACGTTTGGATGCAACAGTGCCTTGGCAGGACTTCAGTTGGTAGTTCTAGGCAGATCAAATGGGTGTTGGGGTTACCTTTATGACGCCAACACACTTAAGGTTCACCCTCTGTTCCTGTTCTTTCGGTGTTTGCTTAATTAGAAAAATGTTTAACAAAATCCTGGTTTGATGTCTTATGAGGCTAGTTTTGAGGCGGGATTGATATAAGGCATGTTTTTGGAGCCTCGCTTCTGGTTATGTGTTTAATTAGTCTTTGGTCTGACATTGCCTTTCTGTGTGTCTTCCCAGGGGCCCCGGACCCCACGGCAGGGGCCAGCATCGATGACGACAACTGCTGGCACCTGGACGAGGAGCAGGTCAGGGAGCAGGTCAAACTGTTCCTGTCCCAGGGAGGGTACTACGGCTCTGGGAAGCAGCTCAACTCCATGTTCGCCAAGGTACGGCTGTCTGTCTGTCTCTGTCTGAACATTCAGTATCAAAATCAATCCCGGATGGGGCCTCCCGAAGTGGACTGAGGCACTGCATCGCAGTGCTGGCTGTGCCACTAGAGATTCTGGGTTTGAGTCCAGGCTCTGTCGCAGCCGACCGCGACTGGGAGAGCCATGGGGCGGCGCACATTTGGCCCAGCATCGTACGGGTTAGTGGAGGGTTTCACCAGCAGGGATGTCCTTGTCCCATCGCGCACTAGAGGCCCACACGGCTCTCGACCTTTGCCTCCGTACGGGAGTTGCAGCGATGAGACAAGACTCTAACTACCAATTGGAACGAAATTGGGGAGAAGAAGGGGTAAAAGAAACAAAACATATCACTGTATATTACTGTCAATGGATGTTTTCTGTAGGTGCGGGAGATGCTGCGGATGCGTGACTCTAACGGTGCCAGGATGTTGACCCTAATCACTGAACAGTTCATGGCCGACCCTCGCCTCGCTCTGTGGCGGCAGCAGGGGACAGGCATGACGGACAAGTGTCGGCAGCTATGGGACGAATTGGGTAAGTCCCTCTCACTTCCTTAAATGTACAGTGTAGAGGTCCAATTCACACAGAACACAGTTCTAGATGATTATGAGTGGCTATTAGCCCCTATGTTCTGCATTATAATGCATTGCAGAAGGCTATACATGCATACATAATGCATTATGAAGAGGGTTTTCATAGAAATGGTAACTGACCAACTGTCTTATTGCTGCTTGGATATTATTGATTTGCTTCCGTTTTAAAACCTTGTCCAAAGCACTGTGGGTACTGGCAGGTCCTGAAACACAGCTGGAAAACCTTGCTACTCAAAGAGCAATTCCAAACGAAATGTGGCCCACCACTTCGATCAGCACAGCTGTGTAACTATTACCTAACTGTAAAGCCACCATGCTACATGTGATGTGAGGTATCTTTCTCGTGTGTGTGTGTATTGTGACCTGCCCGGTAAATCCCCACGCGTGTGGCCATATCAGGGGGTCAGTCGGTGGCTGTGCAGCAGTACATACATCATGGCCCAGCACTCCCCTCGAGGGCTGGGATCAATGGGGGTTTCAGCCTCCCTGGTATTGATCGGGGCATTTTAAAGGGGTCGATGACTGCAAACTACACATCCTGAGGAAGTTCATTGGAGAGCAACAGTAGAGCAGAGGGAGGTTTGCTGTGGCCCTCTCCTCCGCATGATAAACCCCGGCTCAGGGGTTATGTTTAGTTACCGGGGAGCGACAGGACTGGGCTCTCTGATTGGCTAGGGCTGCCACAGGCTGTCAGCATGATCACCAAAGTGCCCAATCAAAGGTGGTGTTGGTGGTGTTGGAGGGTTTAAAGCGACCGTGCTGCACTAATGGCTGTCAGGGTGATCAGGACTGAGCACCCTAACAAAGTGCTCTGAAACCAGGGTTTAAAAGGAAGCAAACAGAAGGGGGTAAATTCTGGTCATGTATTACCCGGTGATGGGGGTAGTGAAAGGAACTGAACTAGTTTACCCCTCACATTCCTGAGGCTATACTAAATACCTGTCCACATGTCCAAATATACCCTGGGCCTTTTGTAACCCAGGAGGACTGTGCTGGGTTAAACATGCTTTCTGTATTGTATAGTTCCTCGACTCCTCCCTCCTCCATACCCAAAATATACATTAACATAGGATAATTAACTGCTGTTATGGCTCCTTCTCCAGACCCAAGTGGTCAAACAATGGTTATTCCGCCCGTTGACCTTTGCCCCCTGACTTGTGTCCTTTCCCAGGTGCCCTGTGGGTGTGCATCGTGCTGAACCCGCACTGTAAGAGCGAGGAGAAGAGCGGCTGGCTGAAGCAGCTGAAGAAGTGGGGCGACATGGACATCTGTCCTCTGGAGGACGGCAACTACGGCAGTGAGTTGCCCAACATTACCAACGCTCTGCCACAGAGCAACCTCGCCCAGGGTCAGTCGCAGTCTGGAGCAGTAACACACACGGGTATACCTACACATAGAGTACTCACACTGGGCCTGTACACTTCCACTTGAGTTACAGCTACACCCATTCCCTGTCCCAAACCATGGTTCTGATGCACTGTTTTTGTTGTCTTCAAATTTGGTTGTCTCTAGTACAAGTAGTTGAACTCAAAATATCACTAATAAAAGGTTTTTTTTTTGCACTGTGCTCTGTCCCCCTCCCTGTGTGTCCCCCCCCCTCCAGACTCCCTGGCCCGGCCCAGACGGACAGTGTTCACGCGGGCCATGGAGGCCTGTGATCTCCACTGGCAGGACAGCCACCTGCAGAGGATCATCAGCTGTGACTACTACATGTCCCCAGCCTATCAGAGAGAGGGAGAGAGTCTGCTCTTCAACCGCCAGGGCCTGCCTCTATGGCTAGGTGAGAACTACACAACCAGATTCAATCTGGTCTGCACAGTGCACAGTCTTAGCACTAGATGTTATGGCAATTCCAGATGCTATTGGAAGGCCCTCTCAGTATATGTTTTTAAACCATATACACAGACACACGCACATACAATCTCGCACACACACAAACAGGCCCAGCTCCCGGCAGTTTAAGCTCTGTGCCATGATAGTGATCCGTTTGTTCAGTGCCAGTTCTTGGGTTTGGGGCTCAAATGTTAGTCTCTGAACACCACCACTGTTTAGTGGTCTAAGCCTCCTGTAAATCCACGTCCACTGAATCCTGTAGCTGTAGTAAGCAAGTTCTGGGGGAAGATTTGTCCTCATTATGCAACGTAAGCCTGGGTATCAGAGTCGTGGGTTTCTTTCTGCTGAGGCTGCATCCTGCCTGTCAGCCTGCCGGGACATTGTGTTGTGCTCAGCCCGTGTCATGTGATTTGTGCCGTAGATCACGTCCCCACGGCATGCGCGCGGGTCGATGCCCTGCGTTCCCATGGTTACCCCCGCGAGGCACTGCGGTTGGGCGTGGCCATCATCAACACCCTCCGGCTGCAGCAGCACCGCCAGCTGGACATCTACAAGCACCAAAAGAAAGGTAGCGCCCCCTGTCTGCCTGGAGACAGTTCACTGTTCTCATTAGGTGAGCCTCTGGGCCATACGTAACAGAATGAAGGCATTTTATAATACAATGTGTAGCCTATTATTGGGGCCCTGCATTTTGATAAGGTTAGGAAAATATCCTATCCCTACATAACCTGAATACTGTTCTACTTTCGTTCATGTGATAAGATGTGTAGTATGATGCAGTCTGATCGTGTTCCTGTGTGTGTCAGAGCTGCTCCAGAAGGGGATGACCAGCACTACTAACCTGGAGGGCTGGGTGGGACACCCCCTGGATCCCATCGGCTGTCTGTTCACCACCCTCACTGAGACCTGCCGGGTGGAGGACGACAACGCAATGGACACTGGAGGTACGCATCTGGCCAGGCCCGGGCCTACCCAGGCAACGTTTACATTCCACTTCAATCAAACTGGTCAACATGGTGTTAGTCCAGCAACCACAACTGATCACCCATACAGAACGGTCCCATACAGTTTGGCCAAGGCAACCAGCAACCATTTCACTCAACTTAAACCAAACTGGTCAAAATGTTTTATTTTGTCCCAAAACTAATCAATTGCAAAGTCACCCATTCAGTCCAGTCCTGGTCTGTCACCCTCCTCATGGTCCTCTTGTAAGCAGCCCTGAGATGAATGGCTGTGCTGCAGAATGGTCATCCAGCCTACACAGTGGTGGAAAATGGATCAAGTCCAACAACATTTGCATTCCATACATTCTTTAGCCCAGCCAAACAGAGAGCAGGGATTTCATACGGCCTATTGTGACAAACCTACAGGGAGGCATTGTGTGCCGGAACAATCCTGGCGAGTGGTATGGTGATTTGGGTGGGCAGAGGGTGAGAGAGTGTGTTAGAGAGAGTGTGTTAGAGAGAGTGTGTTAGAGAGAGTGTGTTAGAGAGAGTGTGTTAGAGAGAGTGTGTTAGAGAGAGTGTGTTAGAGAGAGTGTGTTAGAGAGAGTGTGTTAGAGAGAGTGTGTTAGAGAGAGTGTGTTAGAGAGAGTGTGTTAGAGAGAGTGTGTTAGAGAGAGTGTGTTAGAGAGAGTGTGTTAGAGAGAGTGTGTTAGAGAGAGTGTGTTAGAGAGAGTGTGTTAGAGAGTGTGTTAGAGAGAGTGTGTTAGAGAGAGTGTGTTAGAGAGAGTGTGTGAGTGTGTTAGAGAGAGTGTGTGAGTGTGTTAGAGAGAGTGAGTGAGTGAGTGTGTTAGAGAGAGTGAGTGAGTGAGTGTGTTAGAGAGAGTGAGTGAGTGAGTGTGTTAGAGAGAGTGAGTGAGTGTGTGTGTTAGAGAGAGTGAGTGAGTGTGTGTGTTAGAGAGAGTGAGTGAGTGTGTTAGAGAGAGTGAGTGAGTGAGTGTGTTAGAGAGAGTGAGTGAGTGAGTGTGTTAGAGAGAGTGAGTGAGTGTGTGTGTTAGAGAGAGTGAGTGTGTGTGTTAGAGAGAGTGAGTGTGTGTGTTAGAGAGAGTGAGTGAGTGTGTTAGAGAGTGAGTGAGTGTGTGTGTTAGAGAGAGTGAGTGTGTGTGTTAGAGAGAGTGAGTGTGTGTGTTAGAGAGAGTGAGTGTGTGTGTTAGAGAGAGTGAGTGTGTTAGAGAGAGAGAGTGTGTGTTAGAGAGAGTGTGTGTTAGAGAGAGAGTGTGTGTGTTAGAGAGTGTGAGTGTGTGTGTGTGATAGAGAGAGTGAGTGTGTGTGTTAGAGAGAGTGAGTGTGTGTGTTAGAGAGAGTGAGTGTGTGTGTTAGAGAGAGTGAGTGTGTGTGTTAGAGAGAGTGAGTGTGTGTGTTAGAGAGAGTGAGTGTGTGTGTTAGAGAGTGTGTGTGTGTGTGTGTTAGAGAGAGTGTGTGTGTGTGTGTTAGAGAGAGTGTGTGTGTGTGTTAGAGAGAGTGTGTGTGTGTGTTAGAGAGAGAGTGTGTGTGTGTTAGAGAGAGGGAGAGTGTGTTAGAGAGCGTGCGTGCGAGAGAGAGAGAGAGAGCGTGCGTGCGAGAGAGAGAGAGAGCGTGCGTGCGAGAGAGATAGAGAGCGTGCGTGCGAGAGAGATAGAGAGCGTGCGTGCGAGAGAGAGATAGAGAGCGTGCGAGAGAGAGAGAGCGTGCGAGAGAGAGAGCGTCGAGAGAGAGAGAGAGAGCGTGCGAGAGAGAGAGAGAGCGTCGTGCGAGAGAGAGAGAGAGAGCGTGCGAGAGAGAGAGAGAGAGCGTGCGAGAGAGAGAGAGAGAGCGTGCGAGAGAGAGAGAGCGTGCGTCAGAGAGAGAGAGAGCGTCGAGAGAGAGAGAGAGAGCGTGCGAGAGAGAGAGAGAGAGCGTGCGAGAGAGAGAGAGAGAGCGTCGAGAGAGAGAGAGAGAGCGTCGAGAGAGAGAGAGAGAGCGTGCGAGAGAGAGAGAGAGAGCGTCGAGAGAGAGAGAGAGAGCGTGCGAGAGAGAGAGAGAGAGCGTGCGAGAGAGAGAGAGAGCGTCGAGAGAGAGAGAGCGTGCGTGCGAGAGAGCGTGCGAGAGAGAGAGCGTGCGTGCGAGAGAGAGAGCGTGCGAGAGAGAGAGAGCGTGCGAGAGAGAGAGAGCGTGCGAGAGAGAGAGAGCGTGCGAGAGAGAGAGAGCGTGCGAGAGAGAGAGAGCGTGTGCGCGTTAGAGAGCGTGCGCGCGTTTGAGAGCAAGCGAGCGCGCGTTTGAGAGCAAGCGAGCGCGCGTTTGAGAGCAAGGGAGCGCGCGTGTTTGAGAGCAAGGGAGCGCGCGTGTTTGAGGGAGAGCGCGCGTGTTTGAGGGAGAGCGCGTGTTTGAGGGAGAGCGCGCGTGTTTGAGGGAGAGAGCGCGCGCGTGTTTCAGGGAGAGAGCGCGCGTGTTTGAGGGAGAGAGCGCGCGTGTTTGAGGGAGAGCGCGCGTGCGTGTTTGAGGGAGAGCGTGCGTGTTTGAGGGAGAGAGCGCGCGCGTGTTTGAGGGAGAGAGCGCGCGCGTGTTTGAGGGAGAGAGCGCGCGCGTGTTTGAGGGAGAGAGCGCGCGCGTGTTTGAGGGAGAGAGCGCGCGCATGTTTGAGAGACCAAGAGAGGGAGCGAGGAAGTGTGTGGCTTATGGCTTATAGGGCGTCATCATCACAGTCCTTTGTTTGGTTCTGTTGAGTAGCTGGAAACATCTGGTATGGAGGCCGGACTTAACTTGAATTCTGACCAATCAGGGAGCAGCTGTCCACAGTCTACACATCAGCAGAGCCTGAGCCATAACAGTGGAGGGAGGGAAACATGGAGGCTAACTACTGTGGTTGCTGTATGAGAACAAACTCCGGTCACCCGGGATTCCACATGGATAAATCCACCTTGGCACTGACCTCACACAACACATGCCAAAAAACCTAGAAGCCCAAGGCTTACGTCCACTCGTATCAAACCTCCTTCGCATCTAGTTAGCAACTCCTATGGACAAAGAAGTTCTATAGCATCTATCCAGTGTTGTCTAAAACGTGTTTGTATATTTTTTTAAGTAGAGGGGTACAGTACATAGAGGGGTACAGTACATAGAGGGGTACAGTACATAGAGGGGTACAGTATATATACAGCGTAAATGGGTCAGACCTAAATGTAATTCGAGAGGTCAAATATTTCCAGAGGCATGACAACAAAGCGGCGTGTTATTGAAAAGCTCCTGGACGTTCCATTGGTGACTAGAGGTTGTTTTGATCCAGCGGCATGAAGGGAAAATCACTGATATCCCCTCCCCCTGTAATAAACAGGATTGTTGTAGGGGGGAGGGATAATTTGCCAGGGGGATTTAAGCATAAGCCGGCCGTGGGTTGGCTCTTAGTTCCTGTCAGCAGATGTTAGTGTTTTTCTGGGACCTCAGGGACACCTCTGGTGCTGCCTGGCATCCACAGCTGCCTGGGGGGGAGAAGTGGAGCTAGAGAGAGGTTCCTGTAGATGTGGAGCTAGGGAGAGGTTCCTGTAGATGTGGAGCTAGAGAGAGGTTCCTGTAGATGTGGAGCTAGAGAGAGGTTCCTGTAGATGTGGAGCTAGAGAGAGGTTCCTGTAGATGTGGAGCTAGAGAGAGGTTCCTGTAGATGTGGAGCTAGGGAGAGGTTCCTGTAGATGTGGAGCTAGGGAGAGGTTCCTGTAGATGTGGAGCTAGAGAGAGGTTCTAGATGTGGAGCTAGGTTCCTGTAGATGTGGAGCTAGAGAGAGGTTCCTGTAGATGTGGAGCTAGAGAGAGGTTCCTGTAGATGTGGAGCTAGAGAGAGGTTCCTGTAGATGTGGAGCTAGAGAGAGGTTCCTGTAGATGTGGAGCTAGGGAGAGGTTCCTGTAGATGTGGAGCTAGGGAGAGGTTCCTGTAGATGTGGAGCTAGAGAGAGGTTCCTGTAGATGTGGAGCTAGGTAGAGGTTCCTGTAGATGTGGAGCTAGAGAGAGGTTCCTGTAGATGTGGAGCTAGAGAGAGGTTCCTGTAGATGTGGAGCTAGAGAGAGGTTCCTGTAGATGTGTAGCTAGGGAGAGGTTCCTGTAGATGTGGAGCTAGGTAGAGGTTCCTGTAGATGTGGAGCTAGAGAGAGGTTCCTGTAGATGTGGAGCTAGGTAGAGGTTCCTGTAGATGTGGAGCTAGAGAGAGGTTCCTGTAGATGTGGCATGAGGGAGAGGTTCCTGTAGATGTGGCACGAGGGAGAGGTTCCTGTAGATGTGGAGCTAGGGAGAGGTTCCTGTAGATGTGGAGCTAGAGAGAGGTTCCTGTAGATGTGGAGCTAGAGAGAGGTTCCTGTAGATGTGGAGCTAGAGAGAGGTTCCTGTAGATGTGGAGCTAGGGAGAGGTTCCTGTAGATGTGGAGCTAGGGAGAGGTTCCTGTAGATGTGGAGCTAGAGAGAGGTTCCTGTAGATGTGGCACGAGGGAGAGGTTCCTGTAGATGTGGAGCTAGAGAGAGGTTCCTGTAGATGTGGAGCTAGGGAGAGGTTCCTGTAGATGTGGAGCTAGGGAGAGGTTCCTGTAGATGTGGAGCTAGAGAGAGGTTCCTGTAGATGTGGAGCTAGGGAGAGGTTCCTGTAGATGTGGAGCTAGGGAGAGGTTCCTGTAGATGTGGAGCTAGGGAGAGGTTCCTGTAGATGTGGAGCTAGGGAGAGGTTCCTGTAGATGTGGAGCTAGGGAGAGGTTCCTGTAGATGTGGAGCTAGGGAGAGGTTCCTGTAGATGTGGAGCTAGGGAGAGGTTCCTGTAGATGTGGAGCTAGGGAGAGGTTCCTGTAGATGTGGAGCTAGAGGAGAGGTTCCTGTAGATGTGGAGCTAGGGAGAGGTTCCTGTAGATGTGGAGCTAGGGAGAGGTTCCTGTAGATGTGGAGCTAGGGAGAGGTTCCTGTAGATGTGGAGCTAGAGAGAGGTTCCTGTAGATGTGGAGCTAGAGAGAGGTTCCTGTAGATGTGGAGCTAGAGAGAGGTTCCTGTAGATGTGGAGCTAGAGAGAGGTTCCTGTAGATGTGGAGCTAGAGAGAGGTTCCTGTAGATGTGGAGCTAGAGAGAGGTTCCTGTAGATGTGGAGCTAGAGAGAGGTTCCTGTAGATGTGGAGCTAGAGAGAGGTTCCTGTAGATGTGGAGCTAGGGAGAGGTTCCTGTAGATGTGGAGCTAGGGAGAGGTTCCTGTAGATGTGGAGCTAGGGAGAGGTTCCTGTAGATGTGGAGCTAGGGAGAGGTTCCTGTAGATGTGGAGCTAGGGAGAGGTTCCTGTAGATGTGGAGCTAGGGAGAGGTTCCTGTAGATGTGGAGCTAGAGAGAGGTTCCTGTAGATGTGGAGCTAGAGAGAGGTTCCTGTAGATGTGGAGCTAGAGAGAGGTTCCTGTAGATGTGGAGCTAGGGAGAGGTTCCTGTAGATGTGGAGCTAGGGAGAGGTTCCTGTAGATGTGGAGCTAGAGAGAGGTTCCTGTAGATGTGGAGCTAGAGAGAGGTTCCTGTAGATGTGGAGCTAGAGAGAGGTTCCTGTAGATGTGGAGCTAGGGAGAGGTTCCTGTAGATGTGGAGCTAGAGAGAGGTTCCTGTAGATGTGGAGCTAGAGAGAGGTTCCTGTAGATGTGGAGCTAGAGAGAGGTTCCTGTAGATGTGGAGCTAGGGAGAGGTTCCTGTAGATGTGGAGCTAGGGAGAGGTTCCTGTAGATGTGGAGCTAGGGAGAGGTTCCTGTAGATGTGGAGCTAGAGAGAGGTTCCTGTAGATGTGGAGCTAGGGAGAGGTTCCTGTAGATGTGGAGCTAGGGAGAGGTTCCTGTAGATGTGGAGCTAGGGAGAGGTTCCTGTAGATGTGGAGCTAGGGAGAGGTTCCTGTAGATGTGGAGCTAGGGAGAGGTTCCTGTAGATGTGGAGCTAGGGAGAGGTTCCTGTAGATGTGGAGCTAGAGAGAGGTTCCTGTAGATGTGGAGCTAGAGAGAGGTTCCTGTAGATGTGGAGCTAGGGAGAGGTTCCTGTAGATGTGGAGCTAGAGAGAGGTTCCTGTAGATGTGGAGCTAGAGAGAGGTTCCTGTAGATGTGGAGCTAGAGAGAGGTTCCTGTAGATGTGGAGCTAGAGAGAGGTTCCTGTAGATGTGGAGCTAGAGAGATGTGGAGCTTCCTGTAGATGTGGAGCTAGAGAGAGGTTCCTGTAGATGTGGAGCTAGAGAGAGGTTCCTGTAGATGTGGAGCTAGGGAGAGGTTCCTGTAGATGTGGAGCTAGGGAGAGGTTCCTGTAGATGTGGAGCTAGGGAGAGGTTCCTGTAGATGTGGAGCTAGAGAGAGGTTCCTGTAGATGTGGAGCTAGAGAGAGGTTCCTGTAGATGTGGAGCTAGAGAGAGGTTCCTGTAGATGTGGAGCTAGAGAGAGGTTCCTGTAGATGTGGAGCTAGAGAGAGGTTCCTGTAGATGTGGAGCTAGGGAGAGGTTCCTGTAGATGTGGAGCTAGGGAGAGGTTCCTGTAGATGTGGAGCTAGGGAGAGGTTCCTGTAGATGTGGAGCTAGGGAGAGGTTCCTGTAGATGTGGAGCTAGGGAGAGGTTCCTGTAGATGTGGAGCTAGGGAGAGGTTCCTGTAGATGTGGAGCTAGGGAGAGGTTCCTGTCTGTGGCAGCTGCTTTCCACACCCAGCACCTTTCAGGCAAAAAAAAAAGTGAAACCAGACAGCCATTTTGGATTAGTGTTCGCTTCTAACAATGTCTCATAACCCTGCTAGATAATTGATGCAATTGAGAATTGGTTCTAATTGACTTAAAAGTTTGAATAAAGGTTTAGTAGAATGAAGTCTCACTTCCATGACCATCCGTATAAACGAAAAACCTCTCTTTTGTCTCTTCAGACTCTGGAGAGCCCAAGCCGCCTGTGTACCATCATGTGCCCGTGTGGGGTTGCCCGGATGGCGGGGAGTCCTACCTGGCGCTGGCCCTGGAGGTGGCCCTGATGGGCATGGGGCAGCAGCGTGTGATGCCTGAAGGCCTCTATGCCCAGGACAAGGTGTGTCGGAACGAGGAGCAGATCGTGGCCAAGCTGCAGGAGATGGAGCTGGATGATCTGCTGGTCCAGACGCTGAGGAAACAGGCCATCCTCCTACTGGAAGGTATGAAGGCTATTTGTATTATATTATTGTCCTCCACATGTCTCATTTCATTGTCTATCTTCTCTGTTGCCTTCAATCTCCCTCACTCTTTGTCTCTCCTATCCTCCCTCGCTGTCTCACTTATCCTCCCTCGCGGTCTCACTCATCCTCCCTCGCGGTCTCACTCATCCTCCATCGCTGTCTCACTCATCCTCCCTCGCGGTCTCACTCATCCTCCCTCGCGGTCTCACTCATCCTCCCTCGCGGTCTCACTCATCCTCCCTCGCGGTCTCACTCATCCTCCCTCGCGGTCTCACTCATCCTCCCTCGCGGTCTCACTCATCCTCCCTCGCGGTCTCACTCATCCTCCCTCGCTGTCCCGTTCTATTCTTTCACCCTCCATATGTCTCCATCTGCCCTGCTTGCTGCTCTCACTATTTCTTCCTCGCTCTCTCTCTCTCTCTCTCTCTCTCTCTCTCTCTCTCTCTCTCTCTCTCTCTCTCTCTCTCTCTCTCTCTCTCTCTCTCTCTCTCTCTCTCTCTCTCCTTCCGCCTCTCCCTCCCTGCCTCTCTCATGTCACCCTTTCTGTTTAGCTGTCCCATCCCTCTCTCCCACCTGGCTCCCCTCCACTGGTCCTGCCTCGCAACACCCAGCTGAAAATGGATCTCAACCCTGGCCTTTTAACACGGTCTAACCCCCTTTCTCCTGCTTCCCCAGGCTAGCTATGCTATAGCCCTCCCCCATCTGGGGCTTTAGGGAATGTTAGCGGTGTAATCCTAGAGCAGACATCTGTCGCTGCTAGGGAGGAGAGATTTGGTTAATACCCAATGGGCAGTGAGTGTATGGTTTGCTGTCTGCTCTGTCGCCCCCATCAGGTTGGGAGAGGTATAACCTAATATTGCTTTTATTCACTGCTCTACTATGAGCCATTAGCTGTTTATACTGGTATACTTTGAATATTAATCAAAAAGCTGAGCCAAATCATAAGTGTGTGTGGCTGGACTCCAAGATATGAATGACTGTGACAATTCTGATGTACTTTGTGGCAACTCTCTGTCTGTGTGTTCAGGGGGTCCGTTCAGTGGCCTGGGTGAAGTCATCCACAGGGAAAGCGTTCCCATGCACACCTTTGCCAAGTACCTGTTCTCAGCCCTGCTTCCCCACGACACAGACCTGGCCTACAAACTAGCACTGCGGGCCATGAGGTAAGATCCCCCCCAACCTACATTCATATCCAATCCTATTCAGGCTCATTGCTCTGTTTCAAGCACCTGTATGTGTCTCTGGCATTCAAAACCATTTAGCTATTACAAAAAGAACACACCATTTTACTATTAACACTTAGAAACGTATCATGTTTTATTGTCAACATAATGTGATGCGTCTATCTGGCTGCGTCAAAGTGTCAGAGTCCTAGACATTTAAACCAGTAGATAGTGATCGCGCTGACGTTATCCACATGGACTCCTATGGAGAACTCCCGAGGGCGCCTGAAGTCGGAAGGATTTGAATTTGACCGTAACTAGCAAAGAGTTATTGTCGACGTGGTCGTTTTAATCCTGCCGGAGTCGACCGGGAGCCTCCTCGTAGCCTGGCCCGTGATTGGTCTGTGTCAGGTCCTGTGTGACCACAAATGTAGTAGTCAGAGGGGATAACTATTGAATGAAATATCTCCATTTGTAGCAACTTCACCGTGGGCATCAAACTTAATCATATATTTTAGAGCCCAAAACTGCTGTCAAAATTATTTTAATTCGGTTATTTTATTTATTTGGCAGACCAGGGGTTTTTGGCACTGCTAGGTTGCTATGCATTAGCCGACTAGCCGAGCTCATGACTTCACACACCAGACCGGACACTGGGGGCTCCCTCCCTCTACTTGTATCTATATATTGAGAGGCTGGATGATGAATCCCTATGACTGAATAATCCCCATCTGTACTGTGGTATGATTATCCTGCTGAGATTCCTCAGGGTCCTGGCTAATACACAATCCATAACGGGGCTTAGGGCTGCACACAAGCACACACGTGCAAACTCAGAGGTACACACATTCGTGCATATGTAGACAAGGGGGGTGGGACCTCTAATGCAGCTATACAGACTGGTGTGCGTTTCAGAGACCTCTAATGCAGCTATACAGACTGGTGTGCGTTTCAGAGACCGCTAATGCAGCTATACAGACTGGTGTGCGTTTCAGAGACCTCTAATGCAGCTATACAGACTGGTGTGCGTTTCAGAGACCTCTAATGCAGCTATACAGACTGGTGTGTGTTTCAGAGACCTCTAATGCAGCTATACAGACTGGTGTGCGTTTCAGAGACCTCTAATGCAGCTATACAGACTGGTGTGCGTTTCAGAGACCTCTAATGTAGCTATACAGACTGGTGTGCGTTTCAGAGACCTCTAATGTAGTTATACAGACTGGTGTGCGTTTCAGAGACCTCTAATGCAGCTATACAGACTTGAGATGGGACGAGGCAGTGTAATAATGCTGTAGGCTTGGAAACCTTTTTTTACAGTTCAATTTTGAATAGGAAACGTTTTCTTTATCATAATAACTCATCTCATCACTCTCTGTCTCTGTGTGTGTGTCCTCTAGGCTCCCTGTGTTAGAGTCGACTGGTCCCTCGGGAGACTTGGGTCACCCCCACCATGGCATCAGCATGGTGCCCAGCCGCTACCCACGCTGGTTCACCCTGGGCCACCTGGAGTCTCAGCAGTGTGAGCTGGCCTCCACCATGCTCACCGCAGCCAAAGGTCAGCTCAGCTCTAGTTACAACAATGCGCACACACACCCGAAACATTTAACCACGCCACTACCAGATAAACACTCCCAAGGACTTGTCCACCACTACAGAACACCACAGTACACATACAAACTGTTGGATGACAAATGCTGTTTTTCAATCTAATACTCTGTTGTTTGTACCTCCAGGAGATATGTTGAGATTGCGGACGGTGCTGGAGGCCATCCAGAAGAACATCCACTCCTCCTCCCTCATCTTCAAACTGGCCCAGGATGCCTTCAAGATCGCCACTCCGTCTGACAACCCCCCAGACATCACTCTGCTTAATGTAGCTCTGGAACTGGGCCTGCAGGTACTGATGGATAGATGGATAGTAAGCAGTGTGTGACATTGAAAAAATGTGCTGGTGGGTGTTGAATTACTGTGCACCCTGCCTTGTCTGGCGTGTTTCAACATGTCTCTCTCTCTCCAGGTAATGAGGATGACTCTGTCTACTCTGAACTGGAGACGCAGGGAGATGGTGCGCTGGCTGGTCACCTGTGCCACAGAGGTGGGTCTGCGAGCGCTGGTGAGCATCCTCCAGAGCTGGTACACCCTGTTCACCCCCACCGAGGCCACCAGCATCGTCGCAGCCACCGTCATGTCCCACAACACCATCCTCCGCCTCAGCCTGGACTACCCCCAGAGAGAGGAGTTGGCGAGCTGCGCCCGGACGCTGGCCCTGCAGTGTGCCATGAAGGATCCCCAGAACTGCGCTCTCTCGGCCCTCACGCTCTGCGAGAAGGACCACATCGCCTTCGAGACGGCCTACCAGATCGTCATCGACGCAGCATCAACAGGCATGACGTACTCTCAGCTGTTCACCATCGCCCGCTACATGGAGCACCGCGGCTACCCGCTTCGAGCCTTCAAGCTGGCCTCGCTGGCCATGACCCACCTCAACCTGGCCTACAACCAGGACACCCACCCGGCCATCAACGACGTGCTCTGGGCCTGCGCCCTGTCCCACTCGCTGGGCAAGAACGAGCTGGCCGCCATCATCCCCCTGGTGGTGAAGAGCGTGCACTGCGCCACCGTGCTCTCGGACATCCTGCGTCGCTGCACCATGACGGCCCCGGGCCTGGCCGGTATCCCCGGGCGACGGAACTCTGGGAAGCTCATGTCCACGGACAAGGCTCCGCTCCGGCAGCTGCTGGACGCCACTATCAGCGCCTACATCAACACAACCCACTCCCGGCTCACTCACATCAGCCCCAGACACTACGGAGAGTTCATAGAGTTCCTCAGTAAGGCCAGAGAGACCTTCCTACTGGCCCAGGACGGACACATCCAGTTTGCCCAGTTTATAGACAACCTCAAACAGATCTACAAGGGCAAGAAGAAACTCATGATGTTGGTACGGGAACGCTTCGGCTGACCCCTGGGGTTCCCCCAACAGGACAGGCAATATGGGGAACTTTTATTTCCATTTAATCATTTATTTAACTTTTCATTTCCATTTCTTTTGTCATTTACGTGTCAAATACTATATTTGTCCGGGGAGGGGGTGTTGTCAGTTTTTTCTTTTTCTTGTGGGCGACAACCAATGTTTGTTCGCAATGTTACTCTGCTAGGTAAAGACTGCAGGGGGGGGGGGGTCTGAATACAAAAACGTTTGAAAAAGATTATGATAATGATGATAAAACATTGAGGTGGCAAATCATGAAAAACCAAATGATGTATAGGGTGTTTTGAGCCAGGGAATGATGTCTGCTGTGGTGAGATACGAGTGGTTTTTGAAGGAAAGAAAACCTGTCATTCCAAAAACACTGACGCACATCGTGTTGACTTACTGTTATACCTCGATCGTATTCCAAGGGTCAGCTTTAAACTTTTCCTGTTAAAAGGCCTCGTTTCAAGGTATTATGTGTGGAGGAGGTGGAATGCTGAACTTGGATCTGTCAGGTCCAGGAGCCAAGCCTAAATATGCCAGACTCATCAGGTACATACAGAGTCCTCCTCACATATCTCTCACATATTCTCTCACATATCTCTCACATATTCTCTACCACCTTTCCTGAGTGTAGCCTGATCCATTTGTCTGGTATCTCCTATTTCTAGTGAAGGTACCTTTCAAAAAGAGACAGATGTACACAGAGAGAGAGAGACAGGTTGCGGCAGATTTGGTATTTGGATTCGATCACGGAAAGATGGATTGACTGGCCTGAGAGTGATACTGCCACTGTGGGTTTGGGTCTGTGAGGAGTGGCTTGTGTTGTCAGAGTTTGGGTTTATAACATGTGGAAATACCATTGCTGAAAAAACATCTTGTATCTTTCAAAGCAAAACGTGTATGAACGTGTCATTTTTGACAACATGCCTTGGTGTCGCCGGTTGGGGTTAGTATTCCACATACAAGCCTAACTATAACTATCAACCTCTCAGACCCTGTGGGAGAAGTTTTATATATTAGCCCTAGTATTATTGTTATACAAGCACTTCACAAATGTCATGTACTCTCAACACCATTCTGTCTGCTTGAGCAATTATTTATCGATCGTTTAGAATCATCTGTGTGTGAATGAGTACTAGGAATATAGGCAGCATAACTATATTTAACATGCAAAAATAGGAATATTTAGACACAAACATTTGAGGATAAATGTTGAGGCTATGAAAAGCGTTCCATGTCAGCTTCCACATTCCAGGTGACCTAGGGCCACAGAAGTCCCCCCGTCTGGCGTAGTGCAGTAAAGAAACGACGACAGAAAAGAGATGCTCAACTCAGTTCTCAGGGAATCACTTAAAGAAACAAAAAAACAAACAAAAAAAGTAGTAGCATAAGCATTTAAGATATTGTAAATATGAAAGTGTCAATTAAGAAAATTGTAAAGTTATAATTATTTATGATAACTGTGTGTTTTTGTTTTTGTGGGATACTTGAATGTGTTGTGGGCTGGGAATGTGAGGGCAGTTAGATGAAAATACATTTCTCAGGTGCTCCTGTGTACATTTCTCTGAATTTTGAGTCGTTTTTTTTTTTTTTTTTTGTATGTTTTGTTTAGTTTTTGCAGTGTTTTCTAAGAGGAAGCATGTTATTTTCGAAATTAGGCATACCATTATGAACAGACAGCAACCTGACTATGCAGAAACCACTTGGTGGTTTGGTCCCCTTCTCTGGAGTCACCCGGACGAATGTCTGAGGGGAGCTCGCCACTATCCTAAAGAGAACAGACGAGGCAAGACACGGCATGTTTGTATTTGTAAGTAGCCTGCACATGCTGCAAATTGGGACGGACGTTGCCTTTGACCAATTTAATGTACAATTTCTCTCTTTGGACTTAAGCCTTTAGTGTCTTCTCAAAGTACCCGTGTCAGCACTTGACATGGTAACGAGAGTTTAAGGAGAACAATGGTCCAAAATAAATGAAAATAAAAACCCTGCATGCCCCACGCAAAATAAGGAACTGGCAGAGAATATGAGTGGGGGGAGTCTGTTTTAACAACCCCTATCGTCCTCCCTTGTATTTCTTCATGCTTTTAAGCCTATTCAGTTCACTTCACCTGAACGACCATGGCCATGCTCTTAACCGTTCTCTACAACCCCTACGGAGCAGTTGAGTTATTCTGCTCCTTCCATCCATCCATCGCTGGTCTTTATTCCTTCTCTTTTAAAAAGATTATGTTAACTTCCTCCCAAACGTTAGTCACAGGATTCAGTAAGACTGCAGCACTGCCTGTACCAGTGCCATATGCACCACGACATAACACCTGCTTTCCAAACCAACCTACCAACCTACGGCAGCCTCCTCTGTTTTGTCATTCACTTAGCTGCCACAAATATTAACCACTACTTGAATCTGAGATTTGTGAGTTACAACGAGTGGACAAGACAAGATTGCAGTTTAATGTAAACCTGCCTGTTATACACACACATCAAACAACAAGCATTTTCTGTCGCTGAAGTAGTTGGTTCTACGGCATTGCAAAAAAATGGGGGGAGGAACCTCCTCTGGCTTTTAATTTCTCTCTCCCATACTCTGTGTCTGTGTTAACTGTACCAGTGTTTCGACCTGTCACTAGAATTTAGAAGGAAGTAATAATGACTGGTAGATTGTTCACTAGTTCATCTACGGTTTGATTATTTTTTTATTTAAGGGAAAGTGTTTGTTGCCTCTTTGTGCTACTGATTTATAAAAAATAAAAAAAGGTATCCAGTATTTGCCACAGAAGTATAGTTTATCAACAGTTTGTTTGTGCAACCTCTTGAGCTAATGTCTATAAAACAATTTATTACTATTTATGTAACGCTACTACCATTTTATATCATTTGTGTTGGAATCTCAGTGCTTTTCTATGAATAAAGTGTGAAACACGTATATTGACCCCTGCTACTTTCTAAAAACTGTCTTCTCTCACTTTAGGTGCCACTCTATTCCTGTCGGTGTAGTTGTGATTTCTCCTCTAATAAGACTCTCTCATCTATCTCATTGCAATTCTCATTCATTAGGGCATTCATGGAGCTAAACCTGTGAATCAGGTCATAAAGAATCCTAAGTGTGTGTGAGAGGCAGGCAGCACGTCTCCAGCCCAGATTGATTGCCTCTCTAAATGAGCTTATTAATTATCTCAGCAGACAGCTCACAACTGTCCGATTCCCATTCTGTTCTTAATATAACACCACCTCAATTTGTTCTGTTACCTCCTACACATGGGATTGGACTGACAGTGAATTCTATGAATCAGTTTTGGGATTCAGTGGTGACCAAAAACCGGTCTATATGTTGGCTGATATTGAATGTGCTGCATGTTGACTGACAGGTTGGTTTAGCTCTAATTTTATCCTGGGTTAAAGGTAGGGGTGTTTTTTTTTTTTTTTGCTGCTGCTGTACGAGCCAATCTGTTACAACTGTAAACACCATGAAAACCAAAATGTCAGAGTGATTGGTACGCTGGGTGGTGATGCTGTCAACAAGCCCAATACTCTTCGGACCTGCTTGTACAAACTACACGGCTTCTCCCCTGGCCTATCCATGGGGGAGTGCTTCACAGATGGGCTCTGTCATTGTGTTTTGGACAGGGAGCACAGAGTTTGCCTGCTGAAATATGGATGGCGGCTGGGCCCCCCCTCTCTGCTTCACTGCGGAGTGTTTGTGCTCCTGTAGAGGGGGGTGATTTAGCTGAAGTGACATGTAGGGAAGAGACAGACGAGTAATTGGCTCCCCCACCTTGCTGTGTGGTTCCTGTGTCGGCTGCTGAGGCTGTCAGCTGGGGGAAAGAGTGGAGAGAACAGGCATCGATGTGAGACGAATGCTGGGATGCACCAGATTGCTTATGTGGTCCTGAAGGCAGGTGCTTCGTTCGAACACTAGGGTTGCGCTGTATGTTTATTAGTAGACAATTGGTCAGTCGAACCCCAGCAAGGACCAACAGGTGGAGGAAATTCTTCCGGTGGCCAAGTCCACCTCCAAATTGGCACAAACTGGTGCTCCGCGAGCACTCTGTGTCTGTCTACGAACTGTTTGGCAGGTGAGTCTTAAGTTCTCTCTCTCTTGGATGGTAGGTTGTGCTGTCAGCATTAACAAACATCTCGTTCTTCAGGGAGCTGATTTGGAGAGCTTTGTCCTGCCGCTCTGGCTTTCTAACATCCCTCAGTAATTGGGGTGTGTGAGAGGCTGGGTGGGGTGAAGGAGGGATCAGGGAGGAAGGCGCTTGGGGGAGAGCTAATGAAAAGGAGTAACTGCAGTGACCCTATGATTCTATCCATTCCAAATGATTCTTTCTTTGGATCATTTTGGATTGGATTGAATCCTTTATTGAGAAATGCTTGGGTGTGGGGACTGGGGAGATGAATGACTGTTCTTAGCTGTGGAACAATAGAGATGGTGATGGATGAGTCAAGGCTGGACCACAGGGAGTTAGGCTCCCTCTGATAGTATCTGTGTCATTTGGCTCCATGTTAACTAGTGAGAAGGTGACAAGAACAAACAGCACATTACTCTAGCATATTTCCTTCAACACCCACTTTGTGTAATGGCACAACTCATACAGTGTGAATATATTACAAAGGACAGTGACCTTAACACAATGACATGGGCGGCAGGGTAGCCTAGTGGTTAGAGCGTTGGACTAGTAACAGGAAGGTTGCGAGTTCAAACCCCCGAGCTGACAAGGTACAAATCTGTCGTTCTGCCCCTGGACAGGCAGTTAAACCCACTGTTCCTAGGCAGTCATTGAAAATGAGAATTTGTTCTTAACTGACTTGCCTAGTTAAATAAATGTCAAATAAAAATAAATAAAAAAACATGTCAGTGGCTTTCTAAAGCACAGGTCACAAGATGGAATCCACACAAAGGCTGTGTAATGACAGTGCCAATATCACATTCCCACAAAATATTGTCTTGACTTTTTCCATAGCGGCTACAGTATGAAACATTGGAGACAGCCAGTGACTCCTCACTGAGAGGTCTGATGTGGGCTTCTCCATTGCCCTATGTTAATATTTCAAATCAATCACAGTCTACGGCAGCCCATACGACAAAGCGCTGATGGTGCCAGTCCCTAACAAATGATGTACAGCCTGCTGTCTCCAGGAGCAGATTGGATTTTCAGGCCTGCTGATTTGCTGAGAGATTGTGCCTGAGACCCCCACAATCCATCCCCTTGGTCCTTTTTGTAAGGAGGCCTTGAGTTTTTTTTTAAGCACCAGATTCATTTAAAAACAATGCCTGAAAAGCCCATGACGTAACGCATGCACATGGGGAGAAACAAGAAAACATAGCCTTGCTCTACTTGGTCCTTAAACAGCGAAGTGTAAAATGATAGCACCTTTAGAAACCTAAAGAACTGATCAGCAAATTAATTGTTTTATCATGTTGAATTTTTTTCCCCTTCACATCGGCTGACGGGGAACAGCACCTCACAACACAAAGTCGGGCTAATCCTGCATTGTCACAACAACTTGTCGTTTGGGTCCAGCTGAAAAGGAGTGTGCCACCGCCGTGGCTTGAGGGTCAGACATCAAGCCAATCAGGAGACTCCTAGGCAGAGCTACCTCCTCTATCAATGTTTCACACAGCAAATCAAGGAGCATCCGTAAAGGACAACTAACCAAAACGTGATGTATTTTTGTGGAATCCTATGCCCACAATTCCAACAACAAAAACAACTGGATTTGTACCACTCTCTTATCCTCTAGTGCTTAGCTTCCTTTCAGAGAAAAACACCCATTGGGATTAACTGTCTTTATTCCTCGTGTAAATATCAGTCTGTAATGATAATAATTTCCTTTTAAACCAAAATAAGTAATAAAATTAAGCCATTTTTTTATATGCATGTTCAAAATGGAAACAAATTAAGTCTGGATAGATTTGTTCTGGAAATCGTTTGAACAAAATCATGTACAGCGTGCCAAACATACCCATCCCCGACTCCCAGCCCCTCACTACATCCCCGACTCCCAGCCCCTCACTACATCCCCGACTCCCAGCCCCTCACTACAGTTGTGGCCAAAAGTTTTGAGAATGACACAAATATACATTTTCACAAAGTCTGCTGCCTCGGTGTCTTCAAATATTTTTGTCAGATGTTACTATGGAATAGTGAAGTATAATTACAAGCATTTCACAAGTGTCAAAAGATTTGGACAATTACATGAAGTTAATGCAAAGAGTCAATATTTGCTGTGTTGACCCTTCTTTTTCAAGACCTCTGCAATCCGCCCTGGCATGCTGTCAATTAACTTCTGGACCACATCCTGACTGATGGCAGCCCATTCTTGCATAATCAATGCTTGGAGTTTGTCAGAATTTGTGGGTTTTTGTTTGTCCACTCTCCTCTTGAGGATTGACCACAAGTTATCAATGGGATTAAGGTCTGGGGAGTTTCCTGGCCATGGACCCAAAATATCAATGTTTTGTTCCCCAAGCCACTTGGTTATCACTTTTGCCTTATGGCAAAGTGCTCCATTATCCTGGAAACGGCATTGTTCGTCACCAAACTGTTCCTGGATGGTTGGGAGAAATTGCTCTCAGAGGATGTGTTGGTACCATACTTTATTCATGGCTGTGTTCTTAGGCAAAATTGTGAGTGAGCCCACTCCCTTGGCTGAGAAGAAACCCCACACATGAATGGTCTCAGGATGCTTTACTGTTGGCATGACACAGGACTGATGGTAGCACTCACCTTGTCTTCTCCGGACAAGCATTTTTCCAGATGCCCCAAACAATCGGAAAGGGGATTCATAGAAAATTACTTTACCACAGTCCTCAGCAGTCCAATCCCTGTACATTTACATTTAAGTCATTTAGCAGACGCTCTTATCCAGAGCGACTTACAAATTGGACCTTTTGCAGAATATCAGTCTGTCCCTGATGTTTTTCCTGGAGAGAAGTGGCTTCTTTGCTGCCCTTCTTGACACCAGGCCATCCTCCAAAAGTCTTCGCCTCACTGTGCATGCAGATGCACTCACACCTGCCTGCTGCCATTCCTGAGCAAGCTCCGTACTGGTGGTGCCCCGATCCCACAGCTGAATCAATTTTAGGAGGTGGTCCTTGCGCTTGGACTTTCTTGGGTGCCCTGAATCCTTCTTCACAACAATTGAACCGCTCTCCTTGAAGTTCTTGATGATCCGATAAATGGTAGATTTAGGTGCAATCTTACTAGCAGCAATATCCTTGCCTGTGAAGCCCTTTTTGTGCAAAAGCAATGATGACGGCACGTGTTTCCTTGCAGGTAACCATGGTTGACAGAGGAAGAACAATGATTCCAAGCACCACTCTCCTTTTGAAGCTTCCAGTCTGTTATTTGAACTCAATCAGCATGACATCTCCAGCCTTGTCCTCATCAACACTCACACCTGTGTTAACGAGAAAAATCACTGACATGATGTCAGCTGGTATTTTTGTGGCAGGGCTGAAATGCAGTGGAAATGTTTTTTTTTTAGGATTCAGTTCATTTGCATGGCAAAGCATGACTTACAATTCATCTGATTATTCTTCATAACATTCTGGAGTATATGCAAATTGCCATCATACAAACTGAGGCAGCAGACTGAAAATGTATATTTGTGTAATTCTCAAAACTTTTGGCCATGACTGTACATCTCATTTGTAATTTAAGAGTTTCCCCTGATAATCTCAAGCACCAGTGGTATGGTGGTAGATGTGTGGACATAGGATTGCGAATTCATCTCAAAGTGGGAGCTTCCCTTGAGAGCTTTGGTGAACTGCAGAGGTCAACATCTATGGAGCACAACAAGCTGAACCAACAGTCCTGGATGAAGGCTTTTGACTCAATAAAAACGAAGAGCGAAATAAACACTAGTGCTTATGCTTTAGTACATTTGTCACAGTCAAACAACAGTGTTGGCCATGAGACCAACACACAAACTTTCAAGATAATCACATTAAACCCTTCATGTTGTTGTAAGATGAACTACCTGATGAAAAAACGGAGCAGAGGCACGTACACATAGGAAATATTACAAGGTCGTGCACTACTTTAATGTTTTTCTTTTGTCCAAGGATTATCTATAGAATATAACCAAAATATTATTTATAAAAGAAAAATCACACACTACCGTTCAAAAGTTTGGTGTCACTTAAATGTCCTCGTTTTTGAAAGAAAAGCACATTTTTTGTCCATTAAAATAACAGCAAATTGATCAGAAATACAGTGTAGACATTGTTAATGTTGTAAATGACTATTGTAGCTGGAAACGGCTGATTGTTTGTGGAATAACGTAAGTCTGGATTTTTCCTGTGATAACATACTTGATAAGACCTGTTGGTAGATTGGATTTCTGTGAATACATGATACATTGTCTCTATAAACCAATGCAATGTTGCTTAGTTCTTTGGGCGCTGCTCTCTGCTAGTATGATGACTGTGGTCAATGTTGCCTGGTGACGGGGGTGTTACTTGAGATTGAGGTGGCGAGAGTGAGTGTGGACAGCTTCTACAAAGGCACCCACATTCTCCGGATCCATGTCAGGGTACAGCCCGTGGCCCAGGTTGGCTATGTACCCTCTGGTCCCAAAGCCTTCCAGCATCTTCTTCACTATCTCTGATATACGCTCCTGTAGAAACAGAGACAAATGAGCATCACTTTGAAAGTGTTCCGTATAAGTAAGAGCAGCGGGGTTAGCAAGTGCCTGGCTCAAGAACACAATGGTTGCTGGGTCATGTGCTTGTACTGTACAGCACCTTTGTACTCACTCTGTACCATGTGTTTTCTATTGTCAATATTCTAGATGTATTTTTTTAAATAATATAATAAAATCATTTTCGGAATGGTCAAACGTTTTCAGTGTAAACTTAAACGACTAAAGCCAGATATGAAGTATGTAGAAAGGATAATGGACTTGTATATTTTTAAATAAGAATCTTTGAGAACTAACCATCACCAAAACAAAAAACTAGACAGTCAGGGAGAATCAAGCATTCAAAAAAAATGATGCATTCAGGAGTATTTTTGTCATGGGGCCCCCATTGATTTGTCACTCATATAGCTTTAAAACTGTCAAATGTTCTCTTCGCCCCATGGCAAAAAGTGTACAGTAGCAGGAAATTAGCTTTAAAAAAAGCAAAAAGTTTATCTGTGCCAAAGAGGAGAACCCTTAAATGTTCAGTCGGAGACTGCACCATTGGCCACGCCCACCACCTAAGCCCCATTTTGATCCAGAAAAAACACAGTGCTTACCTTGGGGGCATAGAGTGCACAGGGGTCCATGTTCCCCTGGAGACTAACCTTTCCTCCCGTTCGCTCTCTGAAACCACAGAGACAATAGGCTCGCTAGGAAGAGTTCATTTACAAGGTGTTCAATGGACAAAGCCAGGCACCCCCATTTTTATTGTTGACAGGATAAACTTGTGAATCCAATACAATTTAAACATATGACACAAAACGTCTTTTGCAAACGTTGGCTCGGGCCATTGACTGTCTAGGAAGCTAACTCTCTTGGAATGATTCATAATCATCAATTGCTTTCTGTGAAAAGGGTTCATGTCCATTACCGTGCTGAGCGTGGATCGATGGTCCAATCCAAACCAACCACCTCATAGTGGGACTGAGAGAGGTCCTCCAGACCATAGTGGCCATCCTTGGCAAACACAATCTGGAACAGAACATACAGGACACACCCGTGAAAAACTAAAATTACAAAACGATTGTGAAATATTTAATTATGAGCAGTGCTGTACAGGTAAAAGACTTCAGGTCAGCGTGAAAAGAAACGTAACGGTTTCATTGCGTTTTTCGGCAAAAAAGTGGGTTAACTGTTGGGCAAGAAAAAGTTGGGTGAACTGTGTTAACATGCATTTATCCGCCACTACACTGCTGATTCTGAGACCCACGACATGCTATATAATGATTCAAGGCATAAAAAAAACTTTAATGTATTTCTGACTATTTAAGATGCCGCCTGTAGAGAAAACTCTGACCATATAGTGCCATCTACTGGTGAAATATCGCATCACACTGACCAACATATCTCACTGCAATAACGGCAAGCCTTTTATAAGGACAACGTAGGAGATGATAAACAAAAGCTTGTCTTGAAATTCTAGTGACATAAAATCCACAAAATGGAGGCCTGTGTTGATGTGTGAATGACAGTCTGTGTGGGCTCACCATGGGGACATCCTGGCCTGACTCCTTCAGCTGGTCCTTGACCTTACGAGCGATGTCTCGGAGGTAGGGCAGGGAGAACTCCTGGAACTCCACTGGGCCCAGACAGCCAGCATGGGACTCAAACACCTGCAAGGCCTGGGGAAACACAGAGATGGGGGATGTATCTACATAGCACTACACTGAGTGCACAAAACATTATGAACACCTGCTCTTTCCATGACAGACTGACCAGGTGAATCCAGGTGAAAGCTATGATCCCTTTTTGATGTCACTTGTTATATCCACATCAATCAGTGTAGATGAAGAGGAGGAGACAGGTCAAAGAAGGATTTTTAAGCCTTGAGACGACAGACATGGATTGTGTGCCATTCCGAGGGTGAGTGGCAATGACAAAACATGTGACTGCCTTTGAACGGGGTATGGTAGTAGGTGCCAGGCGCACCGGTTTGAGTGTGTTAAAAAATGCCACGCTGCTGGGTTTTTCACACTCAACAGCTTCCTGTGTGTATCAAGAATGGTCCACCACCCAAAGGACATCCAGCCAACTTGACACAACTGTTGGAAGCATTGGTGTCAACATGGGCCAGCATCCCTGTGGAACGCTTTCAACACCTTGTACAGTCCATGCCCTAATGAACTGAGGCTGGGGGGCTCAACGCAATAGGAAGGTGTTCATAATGTTTGGTACACTCAGTGTATGTCTTTTGTATAATGTGCCTATGCCAGGGGCCCTATAAGAGACCTGCATGAATAAAATCAACATTCTATCAGTCCCTAGATATTGAGCTATCAAATAATGAATGGTCTGGCAAGTGTAACATCTTCTCTTTGTCCAATTAAGTGCTGTAAATAAAATGATCTACCCTCTATTCACCTGATAATTTTCCCATGTGCAAGAACTCTGAGCTAGCAGTGCACCTGAGGATAAACTGTAGTAAATACAGCTGGATCTCAATCTCCCACGATGCCTAGCTTACCTGTGCCCCAGCAGCCACTTGTCCCAGCAGGTACTCTACGATGACATCTGTCAGCATCTTTAGCAGCTTGTGGCTGGCCTCAGGGTGGCGGTACAGCCAGCGCTTAGCCTTGGAGTGGGTTGTTGAGCCTCCCCCCTCAATCATATAGGCCATTAGGGTCCACTACAAGGGAAAACAGATGATGATATGGGCCCACTTTACCGAAGCCACTAGTCTAAGAACACCAAAATACAACACGTTTTTTTCTTCTGACGATTGAAGCAACCAATAGATTATTTATTGAAAAGTGTTTTCTCTGTGTGTGTGTGTGTGTGTGTGTGAGATCTCACCGGGGCACCAGTGAAGCCGATCAGAGGGACCTTGCCATCCAGTTTGTGGCGTGTCAATGTGATGGCCTTGAAGACATAGCCCAGCTCCTTGTTGACGTCCACCTTGGGCTGCAGGAGCAGCAGGTCTTCTGGCTCCTTTAGGGGCTCTGGGAACGTAGGGCCCTTTCCTGCCACCATCTGGACATCCATACCCATGGCCTGGTAGCAGGAACACACATACACCCAGACATTCATTGGGCAGTTCCATTCCTCATACTGTATCTGAGTTATGTGCTTCCTCCTCTCCACATACTACACAAAGAGATGACCTTCTTACCGAGGAGGAAAAGGAGGAAGAACACTTGTAATTGAAGTCAGTAAAGTAATGGCAAATAAAAATCTTTGTCAGACAAGGCCTACTCTTACCTGTGGGATAACCAGGATATCTGAGAAGATGATGGCCGCATCAAATGGGAAACGTCTCAATGGCTGTGAGAAGACCCCAAAAAATAATAGGTGAACCTTATCAATCAAGGCTAAGATGTTTTGTAGATGATCGTTTTATACCTGTACTGCATAGCTACCTGGAGAGTGAGTTCGCAGCAGGCTGCAGGTGACCGACAAGTTTCAAAGAAGTCCTTCCCAGCTCTGAACTCACGGAACTCTACAAACAGACATGTCAATACCAGCAACTCATTAAAGGATGGATGGGTCCACTCAAACAATAACAACCTACTCATATTTGATTTAGCCTAGTGCTTGTTAATGTTAGTCTCTTATGTCAGTGAAGTGAATATGAGGGTGTCGTGAGGCCCACCTGGCAGGTAGCGTCCAGCCTGTCTCATACACCACACAGGCACATGGTTGGTCTCCTGGCCATGGCATGCACGGAGGAATGCATCATTCTTCAACTTAGGGAAGTCTTTGGGGCTAAAAAAACAAAATATCATGTCAAAGATGGAATGAGACATTGTCAAAGCAATGTAAACAGAACATGACGTTTTTCCCTCCCAACCCACCCATTCACTCAAACAGGTAGATGGGTAGGTACAGACACATTTAGTTAGTAATATTCTTCACCACTTTAACAATGAGGTCATATTCTTATCAGAGGCAAGGCCTACTCCTCCCCTTATCCTAGCTATCGTGTTGGCCACCCACTATAGAGTGCTGTAGGAGCATGTGATCTAAAAAGATAAGTCCCCCTCGCTGTTATCAGCTGCACATTGTGAAACGGTTGAATATTATGCAGGTTCTCTCTTTCTCATGCAACTTCATAGTGGAACTGTCACAAATGCTTTACGTACCAAGCCTAACCCCTGACAATAATTCAATGTGACATGCTGGAAGTCTTCATCGTGTCCCTTTAGTGACTGAGGCAAAGTTGCCTGGATCAGTTAGCTGTTAATGGTGGGTAGCTAACTAGCTAGCTTCTTAGCACACAATTAAAAAAAGAACTAGCTAGCTACAATCAAGCATGAGAAGAAGACAAACAACACTGCATGCACTTGAATGTCGATGTAATAGATAGATAGCTAATGGTTCAGTGTTTTGTAACGCTTCCAATAAAATATATATTATTCTATACAAGCTAAATGGTAAGCTAGCTAGTCGGCTAACGATTGCTTGCTTTAGAGTAGCTAGGTATACAGCATATACGTACAGTATTAGATTGTCATTTTCCATGATGGGACAGATGATACAATGGTTGAGAAAGTGTAGAAATTACGTTTACGTGTCCTAGATGTCAGTGGCACAATGCTGCTTGCTTCTTAACTATCATCCAGAATGTTGTACAACTAAAATTATGTCACACCCCTCGGCTACAGGGCGCGGCCATCTTTAGAAAGTCATGTGACCACTATGGTTACGTTTAAACTTTTTGCCTCGCGAACCCCGAATTTTGTATGTTGCGCACTGTGATATCGGTAGTTGTCCGTTTATAAGATCTTTTGATTGATACTTTTCATGTTTTGTAAGTCAATTCACTGACTCAAATGATCTGATTTTAAATCAGATCTCACATCGCATGGAGAAGTGAATTAATTGAAAAGCGCTAGTACAAAAAGAGGACATGGAACGCCACTTGTCTTGTCTGCTAAATAGTTGATAGCATATAATATAATTTATAGTGCTGATGACACTTTTCAAATAACTTAAAATAGGCCAAAATTATAAAACATCTGCAAATAAGTATTTTTATTGATACAGATCATTTGCATTTATTCAGGTTAATACAATCACGTGATGTCACACATCAATAACTCATTGCAAAAAAACAACAACTAAAATACAACAAATATACATGAAATAAATCATTAGTCTCATTATTTCTGTAATTCAGAAAATAACCCAAAAGATCAGCTGCTAAAATAAATCAATGTACCTTGAAATACAAAGAAAAATAGAAATGTAATAGATGAAAAGGTAAGCATCTGTACTGGTAAAATGTATGATTGAATTCAACATGGCAAACATATATGACTATAGTGATAATAAATATGTGGTAGAATGTCTATTTTGTGCTGTTCAATGTGATAATTATTCTACAGGTTTGATCAGTCAGTCAACAGTAAGCCATTTGTTATTCGATCATTTTCCGTGAAATGCTGAAATGCACAAGCAGGTCTATACTTCAATATGAAGTTGAGTTCATAGATTCATCTTTGGCTTGCCTAACAAATAAACAAGCAGTCAACTTGTCCGACAATATCTCTACTTCTGCTGAATAGCTGATATTGTTGCTGGTGGATTGACTATTTCATAATGAAACTAGCAGATTTTGTACATCCCAAATGACACCCTATCCCCTACATAGTGCACTACTTTTGGCCAGAGCCCTATTGGGACTCAAACATTGACTTCCTAGGGCTGCTGTTGGTACTGGCCCTCTGTGGCGGTGTAAAAGTCATCTAGGACACTCTGGATGTAGTCAAATGTAGGCCTGTCATCTGGCTTGCTCTTCCAGCAGGTGGTCATGATGTCATAGAGCTCGTTGGGACAGTTCTCAGGGCGGGGCATTCTATAACCTCTCTGCACTGAAGTCATCACCTCACCATTACTCATCCCTTGAAAAAGGAAAAAAGGGAACAGAAAGATTCAGTGAGACGAAGCAGATACTCTGAAATGCAGGTCGACCCAAATTGAAAACAAAAAGTAAATGTGACCAATTCTTATTTCTGTGGGGAAAATGGTTGATCAATAGCGGAAAAATACAAATAAAAAATATAAATAAAGTCAGCAGGTATTTGGTATTTCCTAACGCATCACAATAAATACCATCAAACCAAATACAGGGTCCTTCTCTGGAGAATACCACTCAATGATCTCATGCAATATCTGTCATTAACCAGCAGATGGCGATAAATATATGTTAACGCCTACTATTCCGTTAATTCAAACTCTATATTTGGCAGCATATCGTGGGGAAATCAGGCTTGAGTAGCTAGTCTTAAATATGAAAGTATTGTGTGTGTTTATGTGTATAAGGTTGCATGTAATTACCTGGGTAAGGTATTTTTCCATATGTAATGATTTCATACAGGAGGACTCCAAAGGACCACATGTCTGACTTGATAGTGAAGGATCCATAGTTGATGGCCTCTGGTGCTGTCCACTTGATGGGAAACTTTGCACCTGTAATGGGCAAACACTCACATATTCAGAGGATGGAATAGTTTGACACTTATCTGCCTAACCAACCAACCAAGGTACAATTAAATACACTAGTACATGTTTGGACTGCTGACAGAAGCATTCTTATACAAACCAATATGCAATGATAACCAGTTTGCTTCAAGCATGTTTACATTGCTGAAATGTACCTCTACTTAGATAAACATCAACATCATGTCCCTCAGCGGTACTGGTCTCTACAGATACGATCTTACAAAATATACACAATTACACTACTGAAATAACTCTAGAGAGCAACAGGGAATTTCTCTATACTGTCTTGCTCAGCCAAAGATGAGACACTAGACAAATCATTTTGGGAAAAACTCATGATGCATAATTATTCAGTCATGAATGTTGTCACATGAATCACACATATGTATAACAGTATGGCCAAAGTACAGTATTAATATTGTACTAACAAATTCTAGCATGCACAGACGGACGGCTCACCCTCTCTGGCTGTGTACTGGTCATCTTCTATAACTCTAGCAAGGCCAAAGTCAGCTATTTTACACAGCAAACTCTCAGACACCAGGACATTGGCTGTTCTCAGGTCACGGTGGATGTAGTTCTTCTTCTCAATGTAAGCCATTCCCTCCGCAATCTGAAAATTGATGAAAGTTCCCCTCAGAGATTAATAAAGTACCTAAAGTACCTATCTATCTGAGATGAAACTCAATTCAGCATTCGATCCAAATTAGCAAATCTGTCCGACTGACTTGTGTCGTTTCGTTCCCATAAAACAGTACTGAAAATAACTAGACTTCTCTTCTGACAAAAATTCAGTATGGCAAATGTGCAATGCTGCACAACATGCACCACATGACCAAAAGTCTGTGGACACCTGCTCGTCAAACATCTCATTCCCCTTTCTGCCAGTCACATTCTCTTAAAGTTCCCCAAAGCACACACATCCCTGGGTCGCTCCTCTTTTCAGTTCACTGCAACTAGTGACTGGCATGAGCTGCAAAAAACACTCAAACTGGACCGTTTTATCTCCATCTCTTCATTCAAAGACTCAATCATGGACACTCTTACTGACTGTTGTGGCTGCTTTGCGTGATGTATTGTTGTCTCTACCTTCTTGCCATTTGTGCTGTTGTCTCTGCCTAATAATGTTTCTACCATGTTTTGTGCTGCTACCATGTTGTTCTGCTGCCATGTTGGGTTGCTACCATGCTGTGTTTTCATGTGTTGCTGCTATGCTATGTTGTTGTCTTAGGTCTCTCTTTATGTAGTGTTGTGGTGTCTCTCGTCGTGATGTGTGTTTTGTCCTATGTTTTTTTTTTAAAAAAAAATGAATCCCTGTCCACACAAGAGGCTTTTTGCCTCTTGGTAGACCACCATTGTAAATAATAATTTGTTCTTAACTGACTTGCCTAGTTAAATAATGGTTTTATTTTTTTCTAGAACATTCTCCACTCTTCTGGGAAGGCTTTCCGCTAGATGTTGGAACATTTCTGCGGGGACTTGCTTCCATTAAGCCACCAGCCGATGCTAGGCATTGTATATGGTGATCTTAGGCTTGTGTGTGGCTGCTCGGCCATGGAAACCTAGTTCATGAAGCTGGCAGTTTGGAACTCGGTAGTGAGTGTTACAACCGAGGACAGGTGATTTTTACGCGCTACAAACTTCAGCACTCTGTGGTCCCGTTCCTTGAGCTTGTGTGGCCTACCACTTCGCGTCTGAGCCGTTGTTGCTCTTAGACGTTTCCACTTCGCAATAACAACACTTAGAATTTTAATGACTGACTTGTTGGAAAGGTGGCATCCTATGACGGTGCCACATTGAAAGTCACTGAGCTCTTCAGTAAGGCCATTCTACTGCCAATGTTTGTCTATGGAGATTGTATGGCTGTGTGCTCGATTTCATACACCTGTCAGCAACTAGTGTGGCTGAAATAGCCGAATCCACTCATTTGAAGGGATGTCCACATACCTTTGTATACATAGAGTAGTTAATGTTTGTATTTTACCTCTTGGTAGAATTGAATTAGCTACCAACCATTTGACTTGGTTATTACTCAACAGGGTTAAGTGAGCTGGCTGAGTCCATTCTGGGAAAGGGTTGATCTAGTAATCAGACAATTGTTTCATTTCCCCAACTGCATCCTCTTTCACTTTGTCTAACACGTTGTGCAACTGTGGCTAGGTGCAGTTTTCCCAAGCCTGAACTGACCACACCTCTCAGTCAATCCACAAAGACCTGATTAAAGTTCATTAGGAATTTCTATTGAACTAATTAGTATCTCAAATGTACTGATCTACATGGAATGAGGTATATTCCTTTCAAAATGTGTGACCTTTTTTTAGGTAGTTTACTTCTTTGGGGAGGCATGTTATCAATGGTACATTATGGATCATAATTTTGTGTATTGACTGTTTGGTTGAATCACATTTCTTATACTTCCATGAGACGCATACTTTAATAGGCGTGTGTGAGGCACCCACAGGATGGTCTTCACTTGTCACTTCAATGTTCTTAGTTTGTTGCAACTCATTTGGAAAGTTCGTCACCAAATAGTATTTAGTTGCTATTCCTCTTTCTGGTTTTCTGGAAAAACTGACATCATCATCTATTTCTTAAGTGGAAATGTCTGTAAAGTTGAGCAATAATCTTAATCCTTGTGACATATAGAGATGTAAAGAAGAACATTACCTGTGCAGAGAAATCGATGAGCTTAGGTAGCTGAACTTTGCAGCCGACCTCACTTTTTAGGAAATCTAAGAGGCTACCTAAAAAAAGGAAAGAAACAAAATGGAGGAATAGAAACCAAAAACCAATGAAAATGTGCAAAGGTGACTTACGGAACACTTATATAACTTATGTAACATCAAATGGTGTGTATTGATGAAAACATGTCTGCAAAATGATTAGGAATTGGACTTGAAGGGTGTGTTACCATTGGACATGTACTCTGTGATGATGTAGATGGGCTCGACCTTGGTGACGACGGCGTAGAGGCGCACCAGTCTGTCGTGTTGCAGGGTCTTCATCAGGTTAGCCTCCTCCATGAAGGCCTCCGCTGACATGGTGCCTGGCTTCAGTGTCTTCACTGCCACCTTAGTCGTGTTGTTGTAGAACGCTGCAACAAGGAGGGATTTACACAGTATGAAGTATATAAAAATGTCTTCTGACCTCCAGGGCTACCTACTGTGTTTTTTTGTCTTTTTATTTGAATGCCATTTTGATTGGAAGATTTCACATGAACAGATGACAGTGATTGCATGCAGTTTCACACGATTAAGCAACAAGGGAACCAATGGCAGTGACATGTGTCACGTTCTGACCTTTATTTCCTTTGTTTTGTCATTATTTAGTATGGTCAGGGCGTGAGTTGGGGTGGGCAGTCTATGTTTGTTTTTCTATGATTTGGGTATTTCTATGTTTCGGCCAAGTATGGTTCTCAATCAGAGGCAGGTATCATTAGTGGTCTCTTGAGAATCATACTTCGGTCGCCTGGCTTTCACTGTGTGTTTGTGGGTGATTGTTCCTGTCTCTGTGTTTGCACCAGATAGGGCTGTTTTTTTTCTTCACATTTATTGTTTTTGTTAGTTTATTCATGTATAGTGTCTTTATTAAATTAAACATGAATAACCACCACGCTGCGTTTTGGTCCGCCTCTCCTTCAACTAAAGAAAACCGCTACAACATGGAGTAGTGAAGTGCAGTTCATACTCAATAAATAGAACGAAGGAATTAAGCTGTAACAGTTCAGAAAAAAACTGTTTGTTTGAGAGAGCTAAAAGTAGACAGCAGGAGCCTTGAGACAGATACATTTTCATGTTTCAGCTTCACTGCCCTCTGAACAAACATCAACTGTAAGACGCCTCAGGGGAATGATGATAAAACTGCTAGAGAGACCATTGATTCAAAACAATAACTCTAAGTGTAAGCCCCAAATGACAGCATATTCCCAATATAGTGTATTACTTTTGACCAGGGCCCATAGAGCTTTGGTCAAAAGTAGTGCACTATGTAGGGAATAGGGTGCTATTTGGAATGCACATAATAAAATACAAGCTAGGGAGTTTCTCTGTATATATTACTGATTAACAAGTGGAGTTTCAGTACAAGTTTGAGCATTTTGAACCCTCTGTCCAAAATAGCATGTCTTTATCACATAAGTCTCCAACAATTTTATTGGTTCCACTGTGCTAGCTGAACAAGCACCGAACTTAATCCTAATCTAAGCCTCTTAATTCCTCGTTTTCATAGAGAAGAAGGGACTAAACTCTACAGAGACATAACAAATGCAAAGAGGTGAATGAGAGGAAACAGGACTGTCGACAGCTCCATCTGGCTGGCTGGCTCACTGTGCCATAGGAAAAGCCCTTAAAGCCAATGAGTTCAGAGAAAACAAAGGAAACATCTTGAGCGCCGTACAGGAGCCCCACAGTCCATTTGGATATTTGCAAAGATGACAACTTCCTGCAATTCATCAAGGCTGAGGTGCGGGAAGGGAGGACTTGAATAATAACAAAATCCAATGCAAATTCGAAGTCAGACATACTCACATTTCCTCTACAGATGCCTCTGATAACAGCACCAACAGTTCCTTGTACCAGTCCCATCCCTCCACTCTCTACGGCTGCTCACAATCTCATAGAGACAGTAGGATCAACATTTGACTGTCTGTCTGTCTCAGCTGCCCTAACCCTGACACAATTACACCACAATAAAGTGATACCATTCAAAAACAATGGAGAATTCTGACCAAAGGTCTGCCATGACTCATGCATCCACTTACATTACAATAAAGATGACTTACAGTGCCTGCGAAAGTATTCGGCCCCCTTGAACTTTGTGACCTTTTGCCACATTTCAGGCTTCAAACATAAAGATATAAAACTGTATTTTTTTGTGAAGAATCAACAACAAGTGGGACACAATCATGAAGTGGAACGACATTTATTGGATATTTCAAACTTTTTCAACAAATCAAAAACAAAAATTATTCAGCCCCTTTACTTTCAGTGCAGCAAACTCTCTCCAGAAGTTCAGTGAGGATCTCTGAATGATCCAATGTTGACCTAAATGACTAATGATGATAAATACAATCCACCTGTGTGTAATCAAGTCTCCGTATAAATGCACCTGCACTGTGATATTCTCAGAGGTCCATTAAAAGCGCAGAGAGCATCATGAAGAACAAGGAACACACCAGGCAGGTCCGAGATACTGTTGTGAAGAAGTTTAAAGCCAGATTTGGATACAAAAAGATTTCCCAAGCTTTAAACATCCCAAAGAGCACTGTGCAATCGATAATATTGAAATGGAATGAGTATCAGACCACTGCAAATCTACCAAGACCTGGCCGTCCCTCTAAACCTTCAGCTCATACAAGGAGAAGACTGATCAGAGATGCAGCCAAGAGGCCCATGATCACTCTGGATGAACTGCAGAGATCTACAGCTGAGGTGGGAGACTCTGTCCATAGGACAACAATCAGTCGTATATTGCACAAATCTGGCCTTTATGGAAGAGTGGCAAGAAGAAAGCCATTTCTTAAAGATATCCATAAAAAGTGTTGTTTAAAGTTTGCCACAAGCCACCTGGGAGACACACCAAACATGTGGAAGAAGGTGCTCTGGTCAGATGAAACCAAAATTGAACTTTTTGGCAACAATGCAAAACGTTATGTTTGGTGTAAAAGCAACACAGCTCATCACCCTGAACACACCATCCCCACTGTCAAACATGGTGGTGGCAGCATCATGGTTTGGGCCTGCTTTTCTTCAGCAGGGACAGGGAAGATGGTTAAAATTGATGGGAAGATGGATGGAGCCAAATACAGAACCATTCTGGAAGAAAACCTGATGGAGTCTGCAAAAGACCTGAGACTGGGACGGAGATTTGTCTTCCAACAAGACAATGATCCAAAACATAAAGCAAAATCTACAATGGAATGGTTCAAAAATAAACATATCCAGGTGTTAGAATGGCCAAGTCAAAGTCCAGACCTGAATCCAATCGAGAATCTGTGGAAAGAACTGAAAACTGCTGTTCACAAATGCTCTCCATCCAACCTCACTGAGCTCGAGCTGTTTTGCAAGGAGGAATGGGAAAAAATGTCAGTCTCTCGAAGTGCAAAACTGATAAGAGACATACCCCAAGCGACTTACAGCTGTAATCGCAGCAAAAGGTGGCGCTACAAAGTATTAA